>NC_037669.1:93322511-93675925 GCF_003255815.1 Theropithecus gelada
TTTTTTTGAGACGGAGTCTCGCTCTGTCGCCCAGGCTGGAGTGCAGTGGCCGGATCTCAGCTCACTGCAAGCTCCGCCTCCCGGGTTCCCGCCATTCTCCTGCCTCAGCCTCCCGAGTAGCTGGGACTACAGGCGCCCACAACCGCGCCCGGCTAATTTTTTGTATTTTTAGTAGAGACGAGGTTTCACCGTGGTCTCGATCTCCTGACCTTGTGATCCGCCCGCCTCGGCCTCCCAAAGTGCTGGGATTACAGGCGTGAGCCACCGCGCCCGGCTGCTTTGAATTCTTTTGGGTATGTAGCCAGAAGTGGAATTACTGGATCATATGGTAAATATTTTTTTTTTTTTTGAAATGGAGTTTCGCTCTTGTTCCCCGGGCTGGAATGCAGTGGTGCAATCTCAGCTCACTGCAATCTCCACCTCCTGGGTTCAAGCAATTCTGCTGTCTCAGCCTCTCAAGTAGCTGGGATTAATATTTTTTTTTTTTTTTTGAGACAGAGTTTCGCTCTTGTTGCCCAGGCTGGAGTGCAATGGCAGGATCTTGGCTCACTGCAACTTCCACCTCCCAGGTTCAAGTGATTCTCCTGCCTCAGCCTCCCCAGTAGCTGGCATTATGCCGCCATGCCCTGCTAATTTTTGTATTTTAGTAGAGACGGGGTTTCACCATGTTGGTCAGGCTGGTCTTGAACTCCTGACCTCAGGTGATCCACCCACCTCAGCCTTCCAAAGTGCTGGGATTACAGGTGTGAGCCACCACACCCGGCCTTTTTTTTTTTTAAATTCGGGTGATGTCAGGTGAGGAGAAGGGAGATCAGTCTCAAATCTGTCTTTTCGACGAACTAAAATTGGGGGTTTATATAGCAGGGAGAGGAATGTAACTATGTGTAGGGAAAACAGCCGGATCATATGATAATTCTCTGTTTAGCTTTTTGAGGAAACACCATAGTGTTTTCAGTGGTGGCTGCACCATTTACATTCCAGCAGCAGTGTGCAAGGCTTCCAGTTTCTCCACATCCTCCCCAACAGTTATTATTTCCTTCTCTTTAATTTTCTTTTCTTTCTTTTTTTTTTTTTTTTTTTTGAGACGGAGTCTCGCTCNCTGGACTTCCAGGCGCGCGATCGTGGTTCACGGCAGCCTCCACCTCCCTGGGCTCTGGTGATCTCAGCCTCCCAAGCAGCTGGGACTAGGGGGATCTCTTTTTCTTTTTTTTTTTTTTTTTTTGAGACGGAGTCTCGCTCTGTCACCCAGGCTGGAGTGCAGTGGCCGGATCTCAGCTCACTGCAAGCTCCGCCTCCCAGGTTCACGCCATTCTCCTGCCTCAGCCTCCCGAGTAGCTGGGACTACAGGCGCCCGCCACCTCGCCCGGCTAGTTTTTTGTATTTTTTTAGTAGAGACGGGGTTTCACCGTGTCAGCCAGGATGGTCTCGATCTCCTGACCTCGTGATCCGCCCGTCTCGGCCTCCCAAAGTGCTGGGATTACAGGCTTGAGCCACCGCGCCCGGCCTCTTTTCTTTTTTTTTTAAGGAGTCAGGAGTCTCACTGTGTTGCCCCAGGCCGGTCTTGAACTCCTGGGTTCAAATGATCCTCCTGCCTTGGCCTCCAAAAATGCTAGGATTACAAGTGTGGGCCACCAAGCCCAGCCGTCTTCTTTTTTTGCTTTTTTAATTATAGCCATCCTAATGGGTGTGAGATGATGATATCCCATTGTGGTTTTGATTTGCATTTCCCCAATGGTGAGTGATGTTGAACATCCTTTCATATGCTTGTTTGCCATTTGTATATATATTTTCTTTGAAGAAGTATCCAGGTTCCCTTTGCCCATTTTTTTTTTTTTTTTGAGATGGAATCTCACTCTGTCGCCCAGGCTGGAGTGCAGTGGCGCAGTCTCGGCTCACTGCCAGCCCTGCCTCCCGGATTCAAACCATTCTCCTGCCTCAGCCTCCCGAGTAGCTGGGACTACAGGCGCCCACCACCGCGCCCAGCTAATTTTTTGTATTTTTAATAGAGACGGGGTTTCACTGTGTTAGCCAGGATGGTCTCGATCTCTTGACCTTGTGATCTGCCTGCCTCGGCCTCCCAAAGTGCTGAGATTACAGGCGTGAGCCACCGTGCCCAGCCGCCCATATTTTTAATTGGGCTCTTTTTCTTGTTATTGAGTTGTCATTGAATTGTTCATATATTCTGGATATTAAATCGTTATTAGAGATGAGATTAGTGATATTTTTTTCCCATTCTCTGGATTTTCTGTTCATTCTCTTGGTAGTGTCATTTTTTTTTTTAAATTAATTTTTTGTAGAGATGGGGGTCTCACTGTGTTTCCCAAGCTGGTCTCAAACTCCTGGCCTCAAGCAGTCCTCCTGCTTTGGCCTCCCAAAGTGTTGAGATTACAGGTGTGAACCACCACACCTGGTGGATAGTCTCATTTGCTGCACAAAGACTTTAAAATTTGATGAAGTTGAATTTATCTGTTTTTTATTTTGTTGCATGTATTTTTAGTGTCATATTTAATCCCTACAGTTTTTTGAGTGATTTTTTTTATTAAGGTGACTACCTGGGGACAGAACAGGTAAGGGTCTAAACTTTTAGTTGATTTTCCAGCCTATGGCCCTTTCTGCGGGACCTTTTAAGTGGGGAGTCAGGGGAGGAAGTATGACTGCCTGCTGTGGCCACATAGAACCCCTCGAGTCTCCTCCCTCAGAGAGGAAGTGGCTTCACATTTTTAGTTCAGGTTTCTGATGTGACAACAGACTCCAGGATTGAGCATCTCCTCTGCCTGCACTTGGCAAGCACCTGTCTGCCCCATGAGGATGGCATCTTGCTGGTTTCCTAGCACTCAGTGGCAGGTCCTTCGTTGAGTTTTTACTGTGTGCATGGTTTTGCTGGAGGCCTTAGGAATTTCAGGCATGGAGTTGGTTTTCCTCACAGTTTTATCTTTCTTCCTAACTCTCACCAGACTGTAAACTCATAATTTACTGATATTATGACAAATCAGGGTCCTGAGATTGTGGCAGATGGAGAGAGACAAGATTAGGGGTTGCAATGTTTCCGTATGTTATTCTATGTTGTAGTCAAGCAGCTGTAGTTTTACAAAGTCTTCCTGGTCAGCCCACTTGATGCCACTTATTAGTGAGGGGAGCAAGGCAAGAGGCTGAGAGAAGCTGGGATGTCCAAGGCCGATGAGGGGAAGTGATGTCTCTTGGATTCCAGCCCATGCAAGACCCGCTGTGGGAAGGGGATTCTGTAGAGGACACAGCACTGCCTGAAGCAGCATCTTGTAGGTCAGCCCGTTCCCGTTGACAGGTGGAAAGACAGTACTGCTGGGTTCATTTTCGGGGAAGGCCAGGCAGAGCCTGGGGAAGCTTCATGGGAAGGCAGCGTGGAACTTGAGCTGAGCCATGGAGGGTGGAAGGTGGGAGAAGGTCATTGAGGTAGTTGGAAAGAAGAGTGTTCCCAGGGAGCATTTTAGAGGTGGGAACATGCAGGTGCATAGAGGTAAGAATGGAGATGCTCCAGGGAGTTTGACAGCAAGCACTTGGCAGTGATTGGGGCAGGGTTACAGTCTGAAAGTGCTGGACTGGGGTACTCTAGTAGCCAAGTTTTACAAGAGCCAGGGTTTCCAGGAGGGATGGTAGCCAGCCTGGGCACACTTTTCTGTATTGTATTTGAACCTCATTTCCTGTTGCTCATCCAGAAGTTCCAGGCTAGGTGAGTAGGTGAACAGTTCAAGGCTGTGTGGATGAAACTCTGGCATCTCTTTACAGTGCTGTCGGGTAGGGCAGTGTGAGGCCACTCTGTCCTCCTTTGACCTCTTCCTCAGCAGCCAAATGGAGGCTCTCTAAAGGTGATTAACTTGGCATAAACATTTGCCCCTTGGCTGTCAGCTTTCCTGAGCATTTGCCCTGAATTGGGCTGTCTCTTGCTGCCCTGAGACAGGGAGACTGGCTGTCTGGCTGACCAGCCGTTGGGGCTGAGATCTGGCTGTCAGGTTGCAGGTTCCAGGCAACCAGCAATTCCTGGTTGTCACCTGGCTCTAGAGATTAGAGCAGCAGTGTTGCTCAGTAGAACTTTGTGCAGTGATAGTGTTCTAATGTGCACTGTCTAGTACTGTAGCCATGGGCCACCTGTGACTTTCAAGCCCTTGAAATGTGGCTACTGGCCAGGCATAGTAGCTCATGCCTATTATCCAGGGGTGTCCAATCTTTTATCTTCCCTGGGCCACCCTGGAAGAAGAAAAATGGTCTTGGGCCACACATAAAATACACTAACACTAACAACAACTGATGAACTTAAAAAAAAATCACAAAAAATATCTCCTGATGTTTTAAGAAAGTTTACAAATTTGTGTTGGGCTGCATTCGAAGCAGTCCTGGGACTTGGGCCGTGGGTTGTACAAGCTTGCTATAATCCCAGCATTTTGGGAGGTGGAGGCAGGAGGATCACTTGAGTCCAGCAGTTCGACACCAGCCTGGGCAATATGACCCAGGAGTTTGAGACCAGCCTGGGCAATATGACAAATCCCCATCTCCACAGAAAATACAAAAAATTAACCTGGAATGGTGTCGTGCACCTGTAGTTCCAGCTGCTTGGGAGACTGAGGGAGGAGAATCACTTCAGCCTGGCAGGGGCAGAGGTTGCAATGAGCTGAGATTGTGTCACTGCACTCCAGCCTGGGCGACACTGTGAGATCCTGTCTCAAAAAAAAAAAAGAAAAAAAAAAAAAGAAATGTGGCTACTGTGACATTTAATCTTAGTTCACATTTAAACAGCCACACTTGACTCGTGATTGCCTTATTGGATGGTGCATCTCTGGAGGACTTGCTCCCTTCAGCCTGACTTACAAGAAACTGTGTCTGTACCTGAGCTCCAGTTGTTGAGAGCGAAGGGGCAGGTGGAAACCCAGATGACCATCAGATCAGCCTTGGGAGCCCAAAGCTGGGCAGAGGGCTTGGAAGTTGGCCATCTTCATGGCTGGTATCTCCATCAGATGCTGATTTGGGGCCATCTGTGTATGTACCCTGTGGAGTTAAGTGCTGGTAATTCAGAGTGGTATAGTTGTGATTTACACACTCAAGAAATGGGAGTGCGGGCCAGGTGTGGTGACTCACGCCTGTAATCCCAGCACTTTGGGAGGCCAAGGTGGGCAGATCACTTGAGCTCAGGAGTTCAAGACCAGCATGGGCAACATAACAAGACCCCATCTCTACAAATAAAAATAAAATTACCCGGGCATGGTGGCCCGCACCTGCAGTCCCAGCTATTTGGGAGGCTGAGGTGGGAGGACTAAAAAACAAACAGAAAGGAGCCAGGCGCGGTGGCTCAGGCCTGTAATCCCAGCACTTTGGGAGGCCGAGGTGGGCGGATCACGAGGTCAGGAGTTTGAGACCAGCCTGGCCAATATGATGAAACCGTGTCTCTACTAAAAACACGCACAAAAAATTAGCCGAGCGTGGTGGCAGACACCTGTAATCCCAGCTACTCGGGAGGCCGACACAGAAGAATTGCTTGAACCCGGGAAGCGGAGGTTGTATTGAGCCAGAGATTGTGCCATTGCACTCCAGCCTGGGCGACAGAGTGAGACTCCGACTCAAAAAAAAAAAAAAGCAAACAGAACAAAATGCACAGTGCAGAGTGGGAGCAATGCCAAGGTAGAGGGCATGCACTGGTACTCTCTGACTTGGGGGTACTAGGGAGGGTCCCTGGCCAGGTTGGAGGGGATAAAAGAGGGAACCAGAGGGAGGGGCTAGCAAGTCTTGCTGGAGGAACAGAGGCAGTGGGTGAGAGCCTAGTGTGCTGGGTGAGGAGTCAGACTTGTCCATGTCCTGATCATGTCTCAAGAAGTTGCCTCTATCCCCATCCCACGTGGCCACATCGCCAGGCCCAGCAGTCGGGTTGCAAAGTCAGCCAAGGCGATCACTGCCTCCTGTTTGACAGCCTTTGGCAGGTTGGCAGTCATAACATTTGCCTGGCAATTGTGGCAGAATTGTGTTCCATCCCTGAAGCAGAACTTTGAAGCAGGATGTGTTGGTTCATCCCTGTCTGATAGACCAGGAGACCCTGGGCTGAAGGAATGTCCCACAGTCATGCTTTGAGTTGTTGCTGACCCTAGATTGTCCCTTAGGCTCTGGCCTTCTATCCCTCTACGCTTCTCACCCCCAGGTGCTTGGGAATAAGTACCCCCCGGGAAGGAGCCTCCACCCATCACACATATAAACTGTAACCAGGCTGTCAGGTGGAGGCTGAGTGATGGAGTGGAGAGAATGGACTTTGGAGAGAGATCTGATTTAAACCTCTGCTCCATTAATCACATCTATGGGACTCAGAGCAAGCCTTGAAAAATCTGAGCCTCTCTCTTGTCTATAAAATCGAGATACAGCTTCTGAACTCATCAGTAGCTAGGAGAACAGAGAAAGATGGTCTATGAAGTGTCTAGCTCAAGATCTTGCACACAGGCCTTTTATAAACGTGGATGCCTGTCCTTTCTTCCTTACCTTCTTATAAGTGGGGACATCCAGGTGGTCTTCTAGCCTTCTCCACTGGGTGGCAGTGGGTGGAACAGGCCCCCGTTCCAGTGGAAGCAAAGAGGTCCTTCTCCTGCACCCTGGCTTTACTCATCCTAGCCCTAATTTTTTGAAGATGGAGTGTTAGTGCAAAGTGTTAGATTAAGAAGAAAATGGATGGCCGGGCGCGGTGGCTCAAGCCTGTAATCCCAGCACTTTGGGAGGCCGAGACGGGCGGATCACGAGGTCAGGAGATCGAGACCATCCTGGCTAACACAGTGAAACCCCGTCTCTACTAAAAATACAAAAAATTAGCCGGGCGTGGTGGCGGCGCCTGTAGTCCCAGCTACTCGGGAGGCTGAGGCAGGAGAATGGCGGGAACCCGGGAGGCGGAGCTTGCAGTGAGCCGAGATCGCGCCACTGCACTCCAGCCTGGGTGACAGAGCGAGACTCCGCCTCAAAAAAAAAAAAAAAAAAAAAGAAGAAAACGGATTTGCAGAGCCACGGCCGAGGTGAAGTGCGAGTGCCCGTTCTTCCTAAGGACCCACCTTTTCTGCCCAAGCTCTCAGACTCCAAGGTTGTAGAGGCAGTGAGAGGGAGAATCTTCTGGGTGGAAGATTTGGAATTCCCAACACACATCTGTGGTGAGCCAGCATTTCCTTCTGAGGCCCTCAATATGTTCATGTGATGGTGTTGGATTTATCAGAGTTTCTCAGACCTACCTGTTCGTCGGGTTGTCTTGAGAGACAATTTGCAGTCCTTTTTTCTGGCCCTACCTCAGACCTATTGTGGTCTTGGTATATAGCCTATAAATTCATGCATTCTTAAAGTTCCCCAGGTGATTCTGATGCATTTTTCTGGACATCTGATCAGTCCCTGACATTCTCTCATTGGAAGAATACTTTTTTCCCCCCGGAACCTTAGCTGCCCATGCTCATTGGAGAACTCTGCAGCTAGCCACTAGTATTTATTGAGTACCAGCTGTATGGCAGGCCCTGGGGATACAGCTATGAACAAGACTTCCTCCTTGCCTAAGGGGCTTCTGTGGAAGGAGTGGGGATACTTAGAAACAAGGAACATGATGTCCCTGTTTATGTGTCCCAGGAACTTGGGAATGTGGTGTGTGTGTTGGGGGAGAGGCTGTGCAGCTGCCCAGGCTGGGAAGAGTACCACCTGGGAGTTCTGAGACGGGTGGGGAGTGAGATGCCAAGATCTAGGGAAGAGCATTCCAAGCTGAGCAAGACTAGCTTGGCATATTTGAGGAGTAGGAGCAGAGTGAACAGTGGGAGGTATGGAAGGGGGATGAGGGTGGAGAGGGCCTGGGAGACCGGGCTAGTTAGAGGGGGGCCTTGCAGACCACCAAGGCTGGACCTCAGTCTAAGGGTGATGGGGAACCATTGGAGACCTGAGCAAAGCTGACATGCTGTGCCCTGCCCTTGGCTAACTGTGTGTGGAGGTAGGAGGCAGCTGCAGGAGCCCAGGTATGAGGCAGTGCACATACACAGGGTTCCTGAGATGGTGAAGTACAGGGCAGAGGGGCTTTGAAGGGGAAAACAAGAGTCTAGCTTTGGCCACATTAAGCCAGAGATGACTGTTAGACAGGTAAGTGAAGAGAGACATAAGCAGTCATCTGGACTAGAAACAGATACAGGATATCAAGCCCTGGGGCTAGATGAGGCCCTCTGGTGACAGAGTTTAGATGGCAGAGACAGAGGACTGGGAGATCAGTCTGTGCCCTGAGGCTCGCCCTGCAGGTATTTAGCAGGAGTTGGAAGAATCCAAGGAAACTTGCTGGAGTGGGGTGGGATGAGGACAGTGGGGCTGAGAGAAGCCAGGTGAAGACTGGGGATGGATTTTGGCAAGACAAGGTGATAGGCGAACTTGGTCCAGCTGTTTCAGGGAAGTGTGTGGTGCCAGTGGAGTCCAGGCCAGCTGGGTTGAGGTGCAGCATGCTGGCCACAGCCTTCCTGTAAATTAAGCCTCCTTTCCACTGCTTGAAGTCCTCACTGGACCCCAGCCGGGACACCCATCCCTCCTCTCAGGAGGGTAGCGCCAGGCTGAGGCAGTGCCCTTATAGCCTTGCTATCTGAATTCACCTGGCATTTGGATGCTGGCAGCCTTCTTGCTAGTGCTCAGGTGTTTGTATTGCCACTCTAGCCCCTTCCCTTCCCTTCCCTTCCCTTTCCCCTTCCCTTTCCCCTTCCCTTTCCCCTTCCCTTTCCCCTTCCCTTTCCCCTTCCCTTTCCCCTTCCCTTTCCTTTCCTTTTTTTATGAGTCTCACTCTGTCACCCATGCTGGGGTGCAGTGGCACAATCTCAGCTCACTGCAGCCTCTGCCCTGCCCCGTGCTGAAGCCATTCCCCTGCCTCAGCCTTCTGAGTAGCTGGGGTTATAGATATGTGCCACCGTGCCTGGCTAATTTTTGTATTTTTAGTAGAGATGGGGTTTCGCCATGTTGTCCAGGCTGGTCTCAAACTCCTGGCCTCAAGTTGTCTCCCAGCTTTGGCCTCCCAAAGTGTTGGGATTACAGGTGTGAGCCACTGTGCCCGGCCCCCTTTCTTTTTTTTTTTTCAACCTGGGAGCATAGATTCAAGTTGCCCTAAATGTGCACTCCCCCCTCCCCTTTCCTTTCTGTCCCTGCACATAGGCCCTGAGGGCTGCACTGCAGCTCCTGCAATATGACCCCTGCTTCTGAATCAGGCTGGCCGTTTCTCTCATGATTCCCTGCTCTCTGGACAGGTTGCTTTGTCCACCTGGCTCTGCCACTCTGCTCACCTTGAGATGCGTAGATAGGTAGGTCTCTTCACATCCTTCTTCAGCTGGAAGATGGCCACAGTAACTCCTCCCTCCCAGGATAAGGGTTAAGTGAGATGGTGTGTGCAGAAGGGAGCTGAGAGGTGGGAAGTGTGATGTGTGGATTTATTCTTTCTCCTATACTCTTATTTTACCCCTGGTTGAGGGCCCCTTTAACTTGCACCTGAGACAGCACAGATATGGAGAGGCAAGGGACCATACGCAGTCACACAGGGCCGATCCCTTGTCCTCTGGAGCCCACCGCCTCCTGGCCAAATTTGGGGGTGCTCTTCCTCTGGGATGGAATTGGTGCTGCCCTCACCCCTTGGAGCTGTGCAAGGAGGGGCTCTGCAGTGAGCTACAGGGAAGAGAATGGGACCTCCATTCAGCTTGGTCTGATATGCTGGGGAGAAACACCTGGCCTGGGTGAAGGGTGAGCCTCTCTCTGGATTTCCCTCGGAGGGCACGGTTTCCTTCGAGGCAGGCAGGTGGCTATTTGGGATCCTTCACGGTTTAGCTTACCTGTGGTGGCCGAAGCACCCTCTACGTAGCAGAAGAGGCACTAGACAGCCACAAAACAAGGTTCCTCTTTCTTGCTGTGCCAGTGACACAGTTGTTCCACCACAGTCTCCCGTTTGATTGACTTCTGCAGTGTTACAAGGTGTAAGTCATGTTCCCCAGGTCTCACTGATGGGGGCAGGGAGTTGGAAAGCAAAGAATCTTGAAATTCAAGCTGGTTTTTAATTTTTCTGTTAGCTTTTGCAACAAAAGAATTTGCATGGCCTTGATGGTGAATCCCTCAGTTTTTTTCTTCTGTCTCCTGGAGCCAGGAGGGCGTGAAAGGTGTGTGATTCCCTTTCAGTGTCCAAGTAGCTGTCTTCTGGGTGTGCTTCAGAGTCCTTAGTCTTCTCCTTGGAGGACTTTTTCCTTATGGTCCTCTCGACTGAGTTCTCTCTAGATTTCAATGATTTTATTTTTGGTTTCTAAGTGGGCTTAAGTTTTTCTTTTTAATGACTTCATAGCGGCATAAAAAATCCTTTTAAGTAAGCATACAAACGTTACAGAGAGAAAAGTACGCAAATCAGCTCAGTAATTTTCCTAAGGTGAACATGCCCGTGTCAGTCACTCAGATCAAGAAACATGATAACATCCCAGAATCACCTCCCAGATGTTCACTCTCCAAGGGGAACCACTCTGGACTTACTGACGCAAGAAGTTGCCTTCCTTCCTTTTGAATCTTATGTAAATGGAATTAAACAGTATGTAGTTTTCTGCATCTGGCCTCTTTCATTCATCATGTTTGTCAGTTGTTGGGTGTGGAATTAGTGCATTCTTATTTCTGTATAGTATTCCGTTGTTTGAATAGATCAGATCTTATCCATTCTCCTGTGGATTTTCAGGCTGGAACTATTATGGATTGTGCTGCTCTTCCCAGTCTTGTACATGTCTTGGTGAACATATGTACACATCTGTAGGATCTGTGCCTAGGAGTGGAATTGCTAGGCCATAGGGTGTATATAGGACAGATACTGTCAAACACCTTTGCAAAATGGCTCTACCATTTTGCACTCTGACCAGCATTGTATGGCGGTTCCTCTCTAATACTTGGTATGGTTAGTTTTGTTTCATGTTAGCCATGCTGGTGGAGGTATAGTGGTATCCTTTTGTGGTTTAAATTTGTATTTCCTACCTAATGAAGTTGCATTATCTTTTCATATGTTTATGCAAAGTGCCTGTTTGTGCCTCTTCTTCCTTTTATTCAGTTGCCTGTTTTTCCTATTGATTTCTAGGAGTTCCTTATGTGCCCTTTGTTCTGTGTGTGTGATGTGACTGTGTCTTCTGCCTGCCTTGGCTTCGACTTTTCAGGCTTTTAAAAATTGAATTTTTTTTTAAATTTTAATTTTAATTTTTATTTTTTATGTTGAGATGGTGCTTCACTGTTGTTGCCCAGGCTGGAGTGCAGTGGCACAATCTTGGCTCACTGCAACCTCCACCTCCTGGGTTCAAGCAATTCTTGTGCCTCAGCCTCCCGAATAGCTGGGATTACAAGTGCACATCACCACGCCTGGCTAATTTTTGTATTTTTAGTAGAGACGGGGTTTTACCATGTTGGCCAGGCTGGTCTTGAACTCCTGACCTCAGGTGATCCACCAGCCTCGGCCTCCCAAAGTTCTGAGATTACAGACGTGAGCCACCTCACCTGGCCCAAAATTGAATTATTTGGTGAACAGAAGTTCTTAATTTTAATGTAGTTTATCACTTTTTTCCCCCTAATACCTTTTGTGGCCTGTTTAAGGAAATAGTTGCCTACGTATAGGTCTAGATGATATTCTTTTGTTATAATCTAGAATTTTGCTTGTTTTACTTTAACCTTTAGACCTCTAACCCGTCTGGAATTTGCTTTTGTATGGTGTGCGTAGGGATCAAGATTCTTTCTCCCCATATGGATATCAGTGACTTGGCACTATTGATATTTGACATTTGTGTTTTAGAAAGAAGAGTTTTCTGTGACTTAATTGGCATGCACTGTTCATGATAATGCTGTTAACCTTCTGTAACATCTTGATAATTGTCATTGTAGATGTAGTAGTAGTAGTAGTAGTAGCTGCTAAAATATATTTATTTTTTCATGCTTCTAAGTCCCAGTTCATGCCACCCCTTCAGTAGACGGGCAGCTCCTTGTAGGCAGAGACAACTCTTAAAGTTATTTTAACAAAACATTTCCTAGGTGCCCCATGGCACTGTAGTGGGTATGCTGCGTCCTATGACTCTGAGCCCCGTAGCCTTTGTGCACTAGAGAAAAGACTCAACATGGACTCCCAGGGAAGACAAGGACCTGCCGAGCCAGGCTCTCCAGTGCTGGCCTCCTGACCTGCCAACCAGACTCTGTCCATACTCTGGACCTGCTGGCCCCGGGATGTTCTGACTAGAAGTATGTATTACCTCAGATAGTTGCTTCAGGGCAGTTGTTTCAAACTTGGGCTGTATGTTTTAAATGGTTTTTGGCTCTTCCATGGACCCTGCAGACATTGGGACCAGCGTGTGATTCTGTAGTACTAAGAATTGTAATATAGAAATGAAATGCAATTCATGTTCTTGTTTCTGGAGATGTCTCAGGTATCATCTTGGAATATTTTCCGTAACCCATCTCACATACCTCCAACCTACCTCCAGTGCATATATACATGCACATACAGCGTGTACTCTCCACACCCAGCCCCCTGCCTACAGTGCATCCCACCTCCTTATACTCCCTTAACCTCACAACACTACCACACACCCCAGGCCCTGCCCCACACACCTCCCCCGACAATAGTACCTCCCTTCTCCCCACACCCTCCCGTTCCCTGCACACCTTCAACCCCCCACAACACCCCTCCACATGCCCCCAACCCACACCTACAAACCCCAACCCCTTTACACCAATACATATCTCACACACACCTCAAAACACACATAAGCAGCGCTACCTTCATACCTCCATACCCCCACTTTGCCTTCCCTACACATACACCTTCAGCAGCTGAGAGGGACTTGCTGTTTCTAAGCCAGGTGTTCAGAGATCTGGGGCACCCCATGGCGAGCTTGATAAGGCTCAGTCATGCCTGGCCTTCCTCCTTCCCTTGGAACTTTCCTTTAAATTCTGGGACCCTGGCTTCTCCCTGGTTTTGTTTTGGAGGGAAGCAACAGCTTGTACCCTTGAAAGAATTCCAAGAGGAAAAACAGTTGCTTCGGCAACAGTGCCCTGTGGCAGTAACATCCACACTCCTGGACTGTTTTGATTCAGGGCTCTAAAGAGCTGCTCTGTCTAGAGAAAATGTGAGTGGCTGGAGCAGAAAACATTTGTCCTTTCAAGGGCATCCCCCCTCCCATTGTTTTCAGGGCAGGGCACCACTAGATTTCTTGCAGGGTAATTTGAATCCTGAAGAAAAAGCACCTGTGTTTGTCATCATCTGGTTAAAGCAGGGCTTTTCTGTCCTGGACCCAGGAGTCCATGACTCAGGCAGCTATGTAGGAAGTGAGAGTGAATGCTGGGCTGTGTCTTGGGCGAGGAGTCAGTTTCCACACCTGGCTGTTATAACTGTTATTGTTGAGGCCGCTGTGTGCACAGAGCCTGGGTGGGAAATGAGGTCAGTGAGGCTGGCCTTTGCTTCAAGCGTGGTCAGGCTGGGGCCCCGTGGGGAGGTTGACCTGTGTACCCCCAGTTATAATACTCTACACTGCCATCCACGGAGGAGGGGCAGGGGAGCGCTGTCAGTGTCTTGGAGGGAGGACTTGGACAGGGAATGGGGGACAGCACTGCATGCATGTGGCATGGAGGACAGAGTTGAGCCCAGCGTTGATATACATACCCTGCTTTATCTTATTGGTTGGCTTATGAGTTGTGTCCCCATTTGGGCTTCGTCCCAGGCTGCATAACTCACAAGACAGAGCCTGAGCTGGTAGAGGTGTTGAGAAAACACTTGAGGGATTGAGTGGATGGCATGGAGAGTGATAGCTGTTTCCAGGTGTGAAAGAGTTGGAGGGATTTTAGGCAGAGGAGGGGCAGGAGCAGAGCAGGCAGGCATGGAAGTGGTCTGAATTGGGGAAGACGATCTGTGGAAGGCCCTTCTTCCTTGCCACCTCCCTGTCCCCCCACACTGGCTAGTTTTTTCTGACTTGGACTCATATTCTCTGCACACATGTAGGGTCTGCTCTTCTCAACTGTGGTAGCTCGAGGGCAAGGGCTGGGTCTTCCTCTGGGTGAAACTGATGGCCGCTCTGGGTGAACTGAGGGAAGGAACAAGGCATGAATGTGGGGATCTGTTATGTGACTCCTTTGTCAGTGGATGAGAGGGTCTCACCCTGAAGACGCAGGTGAGAGTCTCAAGCTCCACTGTCATCATCACTGTGGTCGGTGCCTACTGACTGAGGATGTACTGTGTGCCAGCCACAGTGTAGGGCTGTCACGTCACTTGCGTACCCTCACTTAATGCTATTTAGCAGTTGAAGAAACTGCAGCTCTGAGAAGCTAAACTGGCCCAGGGTACCACTGTACACAGTTCTCAGAGCTGGGTATCACCTCCTCATGTGGTTCTGCTTTCTCAACCTTTCCATATGCTGAGCATGTGGATTTTTAAAAACGCTTTGCAGCCAAAGGAAGTGTGTGTGGGTGAGGATAAGACCTTGTGAAGCAGTATTTCCCCCCACAGAAAAAGGTGCCAGTTCTGACTTGTTTAAATTTGGTTTTAATTAGGATTTTTATCCCTTGTAGATCACACCACAGAGGGGACAGCTGTCTTCCCTTTACTTCTCAGATTGTGACACTCCGAGAAGCAGCTGATCAGAGGTTAAAATAGCTTGCAGTCTCCTAGGAGCTTCAGCACATTTTGTTGCTGTGTAAACCTCCGACTTGCCTGGAAATTGACTTGTAAGGAATTTTGCATTTCGTACTGGGGTGCCTGATGCTGGGGTCTGGTATGTTTCATGCTCAGCTGTGTGTTGGCTTGGAGGAAATGCAGAGATAGCCCCTAGCTCAGGTCAGGGCCTTGGCTTACATCAGTGACTGGCCTTTGCGGTGGTCAGGAGAGTTGGGGAGGATGCTGGGACCAAGCTCACAGAACTCTTAACATCCCGACTCCCAGCTCCTCCATTTGCAGAGTGGGCATCACAACTTTTGCCCTGCCGTTACCTCAGGTTCGCCTTGGGGATTGGATGAACAGTGGAATGTAACACAACTTTGAGCCCTGTAAAGTGCTGAAGACCTTCCTCTGGACCCTCAGTAAGTTTACTTAATATAAATGGGTCCAGGTGCTGGGGTGATTACCCTTATCTTGTCTTCTGCTAAATCATGGAGGTTTGGGGAGTTCCTTTCAGTCTCCCAATAAACTTGTTTGTGGAGGCCTGGGGAGTTTCTTCAGACCTCCAATATAACTTATTTAATCCTATAACAGGTCCTGTTAAGAATTCCTTCATTATCTTGTCATGCTTCAAGGCCCAGGAAAGGCCTAGGCCAAACTCTTGGTGGGCTTTTGTTACATTCTAGCCTTTTTGTAAGGGCACTGGTTCTATCAGCTTTACATATATATATATATATGTGTGTGTGTGTGTGTGTGTGTATATATATATATATTTTTTTTTTTTTTTGAGATGGAGTCTCGCTCTGTTAGCCAGGCTGGAGTGCAGTGGCATGATCTCAGCTCACTGCGACCTCCACCTCCCGGGTTCAAGTGATTCTCCTGCCTCAGCCTCCTGAGAAGCTGGGAGTACAGGTGCCCACCACCATGCTCGGCTAATTTTTTGTATTTTTAGTAGAGACAGGGTTTCACCATGTTGGCCAGGCTGGTCTCAAACTCCTGACTTCAGGTGATCCACCCGCCTGGGCCTCCCAAAGTGCCGGGATTACAGGCGTGAACCACCGCCCCGGCGAGCTTCTAATATTTAACCTAGCTATTCAGTCAGTACTAAAATGTAATGGAGGCCTGCGTTAGTGGGACCTGGCCTGCCACACACTTCGTTTTTAGGTTACTGCTATAAATGGCCATGTGTAGCCAAGGCACTTATTTGCAAACAACAGAAATTCATTCTGGCTGGTTTCAGAAGAAAACAAAATGCTTGTTATTTTAAAAATCGAACTACTCACAGCTTACCAGGAGTAAAAGAAAAAAAAAATTAAAAAGAAAGACAGACCTGTAGTCCCAGCTACTCCGGAGGCAGGAGAATGGCGTGAACCCGGGAGGCGGAGCTTGCAGTGAGCCAGGATCACGCCACTGCACTCCAGCCTGGGCGATAGAACGAGACTCCGTCTCAAAAAAAAAAAAAAAAGAAAGAAAGCCAGCCTTAGAGGTACATAGCCTGAAAGAAGCCCAGCATTTCACAAGAGAAACAGAAAATGGCTCGATGAGGAAACTACTACTGCCTTCGAGTACTGGATACTACATTTAGCCCTGTTGCCCCGTGCCCTGAAATCAATCTTGAATCAAATTTTATTGCAGCTCCCCTAGAGAGAAGTCTGTGCCACCCCACCCCTGCCTCTCTGCAGGTCACAACTCATTTGGGGTCTCTTATGGGCATTTTGGATCAACAGGGCCAGAGTTAACTTCCTGCTGCAAGGCAGGCTGGGAAAGTGAGTGGGGCACTTTTGGCTTCTGTAGTGAGGGGCAGGCTCTCCCTCCCCCAGGACTCAAGGTGGAGCTTTCATAAGTGAAGGGAGGAGCTCGGGCTCTGGGCAGCCCATACAATAACTGGGAACATGGTGCATTGGATACACCGGTCTACCTGAGGTCCAGACCCGAGGTCTGGCCCTGGCTTCTGCCTTTCTCTTGCTGCACACTTCACCTGGATCTCCTGTGGCCCTCTGGATATTTACGTTGTATGAATGATTTTTATTTTGGGGGGGTGCGTGCGGTGGTGACAGGGACTCACTCTGTCACCCAGGCTGGAGTACAGTGGTGCAATCTTGGCTCACTGCAGCCTCGACCTCCTGGGCTCAGATGATTCCCCTACCTCAGCCCCCCAAGTAGCTGGGACTACAGGTGCGCACTGCCACTCCCGGCTTTGTCTTTTTGTGGTAGAGACAGGGTTTCACCATGTTTCCCAGGCTAGTCTTGAACTCCTGGGCTCAACGAATCTTCCTGCCTCAACCTCCCAAAGTGTTGGGATTACAGGCGTGAGACACTGAGCCTAGCCCCTTACGAGTGATTTCTTTGCGTTTCTTCCCATCCTGCCTGCCCTATGTCCAGAGCCCACCTTGGTGACCACGGTAGCCCTCAGGCAGCTGAGTGTGGCCTCATGCAGGCTGCTTTCTCTTCTAGGTCAGCCTCTTGAAGAGGAGGCAGCATGTGGTCTCACTCAGAGGTTCCTCAATTGCGCCATGTATTAGAGATACGACCCAGGAGTGGGTGGGCTCTTTGAACATTCAGATTCCCAGGTCTTACCATGGAAGATTCTGATTTGGTAGGTGTATTTATAACCATTTCCTGGGCTGCTGCTAGTTTATCCTCTGTCAGCTCGTATCTGAGGCCTCTACAGCCCTACCAGTTTGGTGGTTTTCTTATTTTTCTCATTTGGTGTAAGAATGGATGAGATCACATTTCTCTGGCTGTTAGGCAGAAAGCACACCTAAGCCTCGGGGCTGTTTATTTGAGAGAATTTTGAAAGCCTGATGCAATCAGAAAGCCCCCTGTTTAAATGTGGGCCTATCTTTTATTAGCTGTGAACCATTGGTTAAGTTTCTTAGTCGTTCTGAACCTGGTCATTTGTATGCAGTGATAATACCTGATTCTGGGGTGGTTGTGAGGGCCAGAGGCCCTGGTGTGCACAAGAGTGAAGTGTGAGTAGATGAGCAAGCACCACATGGTAGCGTGCGGTTGGAAGGGACTGTCCCTCCCGGCAGACTCAGAGGCAGCTGCTCTTCTGCTGGCCTTGGGGTGAGAAGGTGGCTCTCCTAACTCACATCCAGCTTGTTTTTTGGGGGGCCCCTTTGCTTTCTGGCCTTTGCTAAATGCTCTTTATAAATAATACTCTATATTTATACTAATATAGAATATAAATACTCTATATTTAATACTAATATTGTTGCCACCTCTCTACCTGTCATCCAGCTTCTCAGTGCTTGTGAGATAAAGTCTAGCCCATGAGGCAGGCCCATCCCACTTCCCCAGTCCCCTTGGATATCACCACTCTCTGCCTGGACACACCTGCTCCTTCTAGTGACCCTAACATTCCCCTCTCTGCCCGCTCAATCTGCATCTTCCCTCTTCTCTCCCTGGACAGCCTGTCCACCTGGCCCTCCAGGTGTTCTCAGGGCCCACCTTCTCTCATTCCCAGCGGTACTCAGGCTTTGCATGCACTGTAGGGTGGTTATCTGTTCCCTGTCTGCTTCCCCCTTCCCTGCCCTTGATCTCCCTGAGGGCAGCCATCTCGCTTTAGTCACCTTTTTGTCTGCCCCATGACAAGACTCAGAGACTCTGTAAACATTCAAATGAAGAAGCAACTAGGTAGGCACATGGATTTGGGAGTTGGATGGGCTGAGATTTTCCTCAGGGGAAAACAGACTTGCCCGTGAGGACAAGTCCAGGAGTTTATTTAAAAAATGTGCAGGCTGTGGCGATGATAACAGCAAGAAGACACTGGGTGATTGTGAAGTCAGTTAGGTTTCTTCGATCTGTAGTTTAGGCATGGACTAGGGGTGCTTTGACAGCCTCCAACATTGGCAAAGAACTGGGGATTTTAGTTTGTCACAGGCTTTAAATAAGCCAGTGGTGTGACATGGATACCAGGAACCCTGATGTCCCAGCTGTGGTGTTGGCTATCAGTTGGTTGGGAAATAACCTTTTTTTTTTTTTTTTTGAGATGGAGTTTCGCTCTTTTGCCCAGGCTGGAGTGCAGTGGCGCAATCTCGGCTCACTGCAACCTCCGCCTTCCAGTTTCAAGCAATTGTCCTGCCTCAGCCTCCCGAGTAGCTGGGACTGCAGGTGCCTGCCACCACACCCAGCTAATTTTTGTATTTTTAGTAGAGACAGGGATTCACCATGTTGGCTAGGCTGGTCTTGATCTCCTAACCTTGTGATCTGCCCTCCTCAGCCTCCCAAAGTGCTGGGATTACAGGCGTGAGTCACCGCACCCAGCGGAAATACGTATTCTTTTAATAAATGGTAGCTCGTATTCCCTTGACCTACCCCATTTTAAGAACAAATCTACCCACGTGCGAGGTCACATAGATGCTATTGAGGTTGGTGCATCTGGTGCCAGGTTTGAGTGAAGGCCTTTGGCAGCTATCAGGGAAACTGTTTTAGGGGACCCAGAATTGACGTGAACAGGCCCATGGGACTAAGGTGTGTGTGGGAGGTGAAAGGGTATCATTTACAGGGGCCACCCACTGAGGTTTTCAGGCCTTTGCTTGCTGTCTGTTGGATCCAGCGAAAGTGAACACATAGTTGTTGGGCTTGCTCTTCTTCTTCTCTCCTGAGCTCAGCCCAAGGATCCTATCTACCAGCCAGAGTTTGTGGAGAAAGGTCACCTTTTGTTCTGCAGGTGTGACGGATCTGGAGATGGTCAGGTAGCAGCCACATGTCCTCAGGACCAGAGAGTCTGGGTGGTTGTTCCAGTCCCTGGAATGACCAGGTGGACCCCCTGTGCCTGACTCCTCTGGCTGTCCACTATGAGGCAATGGGGAAGGGGTTTCTGGGTGCCACGCAAAGCTGTCTCCCACCGGGGGAGAGGTCTTCCAATCTGCATTGACCTTATCATTTGCCTTTGTGATTTGCTCACTGATGCTCCCCTTGTGAGCTTAGAATGGTGAGGAAGTCCTAGTGGTTGTAAATTCTGCTTTGTGGTGGAGGAGACTTTTTCCTCCTTCAAGAGAAGGGAAATGGTGGGGTAGGGTGAGAGAATGGGGAGGTGACTTCATTGCTCACCATCAGTTAGCTTCTTAACTGACATTTTAGTCCCCTCCCCTCCCCAGACATAATGGAGATGTCTGTCCTGACTTAAGGGGGCTTAGTCTGCAGCTGGCTGCTGCATTTGTTACTGTGGTTAGAGTCCCAGGCTGCAGAGGGACGCTGGTGTGTGCAGGCTCAATCTGCCCTCTTCTGCACCAGCAAAGCTGGACTTTTTTTTTTTCCAAGCTTGAGAAAAGTCATTACGCATTGACAAGGCTGTGTCAGGCCTGAGTGCCAGCCATGGTTTCCTGCTTTCCCATTTAGCCAGGTAAGGGTCAAGAGAATCTGTTTAGGGTATGAGTCAAGATAGTGAGCTACAGCCAGCTAGGTTCCTCTGGTTACTTTTATTATGAAGTCATTTTGACAGCAGAATTAAGGAAGATGGAAAAAATACTACCCACAGTTGAGTGCAAGTCCAGGAAGTCTTTGGCCATTTGTATGTATGGTATTGCCATGGTTGCGATCATGAGTGTGTAGTATAGGACTCTTTCCCCTGGCGTTCCTGTGCGTGTCTGTTGCATAGTGCTACCCTCGCTATTTTAATGCCTCCCCGGCCCATCACATGAATGCTGCCCTACAGGTGTTGGGCTCACTGCATAGTTCCACTTCTCCCTCTTGTGAGAAACACAGCTCTAAACACCTCTACATGCATTGCTCTTTTATTTCCTCGTGATGCCTTTTGGGACTGGAGTTCTTGGCCAAGAAATGACCGTATCTGGGGCTCTTGATGGGTTTGACTGTATCTCTCTGAAATGACACCAGGAAGAACTGTCAACTCTGTCATGTGATGTGGAGGAGCCCTAGACACCCTTGAAACCATTTGCATGTGAAAGGTTAGGACAGGAGTGGGACAAGAACAAAGGGCAGGGGTTCTAGAGGGAATTAGCCTATGCCTGAAGCCTGTCCTGCTGTTCTGAGTCCTGGCAACCTCTAGCTGTGTGACTCTGGATGGATTACTTAATTGCCCTGGGCTTCCATTTTTCTCATCTGTGGCAATACTACTGTTTAATTAATGGAATAATCAGTTGCCTGGCACACTGTTATTACCAAAGAAATGACAGTGTTGTTGTAAGACATACAGAACAGAGAAGAGCGACATTTGGGTTTGGCACTGCCCAGAGCTCACCTTCTAATGGAAAATCTTCCAATTTTATGGAATCTAGTTAAAACCACACTTCCAAGAAGTGAGCAGGGTTGGGATTTTTGTCCTCATTTTGCAGGAGAGAAGCAGAGGTGCAGATAGTTGTTGGAAAGGAGGATAGAACAGACAACTGGGGATAAACAAGCAGCATATATGGTAGAAAGAACTGAGGATGTGGCAGCAGGGAGCTGGGCTTCTGTTTTATTTCCCAAAACTTGAGCTCTACCCAATGGAAAGAGTATTAGGTATGACATGCACAGACCTGGACCAGCCTCAGTTCTTGCATCTATGCAACAAGGCCAGTGATAACCTAATATGTGGGTGCTGTTGGAAGGCTCAGACAACAGAAGTTCCTATAACATGGGAAGTTAGCATGTGCCTCCTGCCTCCCTGGGTGGTTCCTTTAGTATTGGTCCAGCTGCTGTTAGTGTCAGGTGCTGCGAGCAGTGATGGACAGGCCTCTGAGAGCTTCTAGCCTAGGAAGGAAGACAGATGTCAAACAAAATCTCATGCAGGGAAATAAAGGTAAAATCATATGTCTGGGATGGTTATCATTAGAAGGCATGGGAAGAACACCTTTCTGCTAAAAGTGGTCGTGACCTTTGGCCCACACCGAGTTTTGTGGTGGGGTCCGAATTAAGGATTCTGTGGGGAAACTTCACAGATGGGTGGTGCCTGTTCTTGTAGCTGGGGGCCTCTTGATACCCCTAAGGGAATCAGATAGCAGATGGGTCATTCTTAATTTGATCCTCGTTAAAAATACTTTTTTTTTTTTTTTTTTTTTTGAGACAGAGTCTGGCTCTGTCGCCCAGGCTGGAGTGCAGTGGCGCGATCTCGGCTTACTGCAAGCTCCGCCTCCCAGGTTCACGTCATTCTCCTTCCTCTGCTTCCCAAGTAGCTGGGACCACAGGCACCCACCACCACACCTAGCTAATTTTTTGTATTTTTAGTAGAGACGGGGTTTCACCGTGTTAGCCAGGATGGTCTCGATCTCCTGACCTCATGATCCGCCCGCCTCGGCCTCCCAAAGTGCTGGGATTACAGGCCTGAGCCACCGTGCCCAGCCCTAAAAAGATTTTTTAAAAATTGTTAGTTGATAAATAATAGCTGTATGTTTATGGTATACAATGTGATGTTTCAGTGTATATATACATTGTAGAAAGATTAAATCAAGCTGATTTCACTTTTTTTTTTTTTTTTTTTTTTTTTTGAGACGGAGTCTCGCTGTGTCTCCCAGATTGGAGTGCAGTGGCGCGATCTCGGCTCACTGCAAGCTCCACCTCCCAGGTTCACGCCATTCTCCCTTTCAGCCTCCCGAGTAGCTGGGACTACAGGCGCCCGCCACCACACCCGGCTAATTTTTTGTATTTTTAGTAGAGACGGAGTTTCACCGTGTTAGCCAGGATGGTCTCAATCTCCTGACTTCGTGATCCACCCGCCTCGGCCTCCTAAAGTGCTGGGATTACAGGCGTGAGCCACCGCGCCCGGCCTTGATTTCACATTTTTTGTGGTGAGACTTTCAAATCTAGGCTCAGCAGTTTTGAAATATCCATTATTATTAACCGATCACCATGCTGTGCAGTAGCTTCCGTAAACACACTCCTCCTGTCTCTCTGGAACTTTGTATCCTTTGACCAGCATCTTCCCTTTCTCCACCTCCCTCACAACTGCAGCCTCTGTAACCACCCTTCTAGTCTCTGTTTTGGTGAATTCTACTTTTTATTTTCTTATTTTAATTTTTAATTTTTTTTGAGATAGGGGTCTCACTCTGTTGCCAAGGCTGGAGTGCAGCGGTTCAATTACAGCTCACTGCAGCCTTGACCTCCTGGGCTGGTTGGTCCTCCCACCTCAGCTTCCTGGGTAGCTGAGACTACAGGTGTGTGCCATCACACCCAGCTAATTTTTTATAGTTTTTGTAGAGACGGAATTTTGCCATGTTGCCCAGGCTGGTCTGGATCTCCTGGGCACAAGCAATCCACCCGCCTCAGCCTTCCAAAGTGCTGGGATTACAGGTGTGAGCCACTGTGGCTGGCCAGTTCTAGTGTTTTAGATTCTACGTATAAGTGAGATCATGCAGTATTTGTCTTTCTGAGCCTGGCTTATTTCACTTAGCATAATGTTCCCCAGATTCATCCATGTTGTTGCAAATGACGGGATTTCCTCTTTTTTTTTTTTTAAAGCCTGAATAGTATTTCATTGTGTGTATATACTGCATTTTCTTTACTCATTCATCCATTTATGGACACAGGTTATTTCCATTTGAGCTTCACTTTTAAAAATTAAAAGTTTAGTATCTACAGAGACTTGGGCAAAAAAAGTAGTGCTTTCAGAAAAGGATAATGTGCTCCATTCACATGAATGTTGTTACATTTAAAAAATGGGCTGGGCATGTGGGTCACGCCTATAATCCAGGACTTTGGGAGGCCAAGGCAGGAGGATTACTTGAGCCCAGGAGCTCAAAACCAACCTTGGCAATATAGTTAGAAGCTGTCTCTACCGCCCCCCCGCCAAAAAAAAAAAAAAAAAAAAAAAAAAAAAAAAAAAAAGCAGTGCATGGTGGCACGTCCCTGTAGTCCTAGCTACTCCTATGCAGGAGGCTGAGGTAGAAGGGTTACTTGAGCCCAGGAATTTCAGGCTGCGGGAAGCTATGATTGTACCACTGCATTCCAGCCTGGACAGCTGGACAACAGAGCAAGACCCTGTCTCAAAGAAATGCAAATGTAGATCAGTTTCTCTTCTGGTTGGCCTAATAGTAATAGGCCTTCTGTTTCCCAGTGTGGATCTGGGCCCTGGATCCTGGGTCCTGAGTTCTTGTTAAGTGCTTTCTTGGTTTTCGTGTCAGGGCAAGGGGTGAGTGAGAACAGAGGGAACATTTGGTTCCCTAAGAGGGACGCAGCAAGAACCAGGGTTCGAATTAGGCCTATCACCGATGGACAGCAGGACTTGGAACACTGCAAGATGTCAGCAGGCAGTTTTTCTTTTCTTTTTTTTTTTTTTTGAGATGGAGTCTCACTGTGTCGCCCAGGGTGGAGTGCAGTGGTGCAATCTCAGCTCACTGCAACCTCCACCTCCGGGTTCAAGTGATTCTCCTCCTCAGTCTCCCGAGTAGCTGGGACTACAGGTGCCCACCACCATGCCCGGCTAATTTTTTAATTTTTAGTAGAGACAGGTTTTCACCCTATTGGCCAGGCTGGTCTCGAACTCCTGACCTTGTGATCCACCTGCCTTGGCCTCCCAAAGTGCTGGGATTACAGGCGTGAGCCACCGCGCCCAGCCAGCAGGCAGTTTTTCATGGTGCAGGGTCGTGTGGGGCCCTGTACCACATGGTGGACCCAAGTTGTCTTGTGTAATCCTCACATGCCCCTGCTAAAGTAGCACCAGCCCCACTTTGACAGGGGAGCAGACAGAGCCTCAGGGAGGTCCCACCACTGGTAAGCAGTGTGTCCTGATGTTCCCACCGCCTGCCCAGTCCAGGGCTGCAGGCTGGGCTTCCTGCATACCACAGCGCCTCCTACAGGAAGGACCCTGGAGGGAGGTTGGAACCAGGCCAGACTTCCCAGAGGAACTCGTCCAGTCTGGCTGCATATGAAGGAAGGGGAAGGGACTGTTCTTTGCCTTGCCCTCTGTGTGACCTTCCAAGAGGTTATTTCCTGCTGGGGCCAGCGGGAGTGAAGTCTCAGGGCAGTGGGAGGGGCCCTTTGCACACTAATGGTTCTGGTTGTTCCCTCTGCTCTCTTTCCCCCTCCGTCCCTCTGTCCACACTCCCACTCATCCTTTAAGGTGACACTTCCTTTGGAAAGCCTCCATAGACACTTCTTATGCCACCAGAAAACAAAAAACCCACTGCCTTCCCTGGCTTTTGACACCTTCCCTTTTCTCGTGTGGGTCGCTATCCCTTTGAGAATCTGAAGCGCTCCAGATTTCTCATCCACTAAGATTCACCTTCTCACACCCGCCTGTGTTTCTGTCTGGTCATTGACCTCTGGAATCTGTTCACCGAGGATAAGAATCCCTGCCCTGCTCTGTGGACACTAGGTGCCTACTCGTTACTCTTTCTCCTCAGTACCCAGCGTGGAGTATCTGGCACGGGGGAGCCAGTCAGTATTTGTCAACTAATCAAGTCTGCTGGAGGAGCTCTCTAGTGCCCGCCTTGAGCACGTGCAGCAAGAATAGGATCAGAGTTGACTTGGGCTGGCTCCCCACACTCCTGATACACACACACAGAGGGTATCTGGGCAGGGCCGCGCGATGGGCCTGGTGAGGAGCTGTACTGGCTCTGCATGCCGTGGCCTGGGCCTTGTGGTGCCATATGGATGGTGAGGCCCGGCGTGCCTGTCCTCTGAGTGGAGCAGGCCCTCCTTTCCACCGCTGAGGGCACATTGACAGGTGCTATCCCTTGGCGCCAGCCTTCGTCAGGCCCTGGGTATCAAGCCTCACCATTAGAATGCCTGAAGGCTGCCGCACCCTTTCTCTTTGTCCCCTAAGCACCACCACCTTTTTGTCAAAGGCGCCTTCCTTCCCCCAGTGAGTCAGCAGCAGAACCTCAGTTGTTTCTGCTCCTCCCTGTCTCCCCACAGTGTTGAGGCACCTCCTTGTTCTAGTCCACGGCTACTGACCTAGTTCCCGTCCTTATCTCCAATCCTTATCTCTAGCCTCCTTGCTGTTCTCCCAGCCTCCCGCTCAGTGCTTTGTTCTTGCTCTGCTCAGAAGCCTTTAGGGAACACATGAACCCACAGGAGAGCAGTGACTCTTAGCTAATCCCAGCCTCTTGGATGGTAGTCCCCACCTGCTCCTGCTGACTCTTGGTGAAGCACTGAATGGGGAATCAGATCTGTCTTCACTGCACAGATCATCTGACATCATCTTCTAATGTCTTGGTGAAGCAGGTATTACAACACTGCCCTGTCTGCTCACAGGATTGCTGAGAACATCTGATAAGGATGATGGGCGTGGAAGCTTACCATGACCTCTGCAGAGGCACACCGTTCTGGGCCTGTGCCCCACTGGCTTTTCTGTAGCCCTTTCCTTCCTGCCCTGGCCTGATTCTCCCTGCTCTTCAGGCTCGACTGCTTCGTCTCCCTAAGCTGCAGGCTTTTCTCCATCATTTCCTTCTTGTAATAGTGATATGATGTCAGTATGATTATCCTCATTTTTGTAGATGAGGAAACTGAGGCCAGACGGGTCGTATAACTTGCCCACGGTCACACAGCCAAGATGAAATGGACCTGGGATTTCCCCGCTCCTGTGCACCACTGTGCTGTGCCTGCTGTAATTGGTGTCAGGCCTGTGGGTACAAATTGGTAACAACAAACGTCTGCCCTTTAGGAACTCTTGGTCTGGTCTGCAGAGAGAGTGGATGCTTGGATCAAGTCATCCTAGCAGCACATTGAGTGCAGGGGACCCAGAGTGAGGAGTTCTGCAGCCTGACGAGATCTCAGCCTGCCCAGGAGAAGCAGAGTCTATCCCCCTTGCTCCCTCCCAGTCTCTGGGCAGTAGAGATCTGTGCAGTTTCTGGTCCCAGGCATGGTGGTGTTCAGCCGACTTCTTACCACTCCCTCTTCAGGGTGGGTCAGATTCCGGGTGACTGCCCTACCTGCTAAATGCCCTTGGAACACAGCTCCCACCACGGCCACACCCAACAGGAAGTCCCTCCACCCCAGCATGGGGCTGCACTGGCCCTGAGGATGGGCACAAGGTGACACTGGGGAGCCTGCCAAGTTTGCCCCAGCATTGTCTGTCTCTTCCTGTCACCTTCAGGCACTATGTGCCCATCTCTTTTGATTTTTTTCCCCATCCCAGACCCAAATCAGAACTGGAAAGGCTCAAAGTGGGGCCAGTTTGGCCTCTTCTTAGGGGGCTTGGATTTTGAGGCCTTATTCTCTTAACTGTTGAACAGAGGGCAGTTTCCCATGGACATCATAGCAGGCGTACTCAGAGCTAATGAGGCATGTCACCTGGGGGTTGGAAAGTGTTTCTGTACCCATGAGTTGAGTCTCTAGCTTCTTCAGGAAGCTAAAGAAGGGTGGGAAGACCCTAGATGAGAAGTTGAATGTCTCTCTCTTAATCCTTTCCTGCTTCCCTTATTTCCTTCTGGAAGGGAGAGCTCTAGGCAGCAGCTCCTAAAAGTTTGAGTCCTTGGGAAGTCTTAGGAAGAGGGAGAGGCTTATTCCTCATCCCCTGAGCTCAAGTCCTCCTGCTTCGGCACACTTGCCCCCAGTGACAGTTCCCAGCCCTCATTTTAACCTTAACCCCCCTCCCAAACAGACACACAAACAGCAGCAAGCTGGGGCAGGTCCAGGCTGGGAGTGGAGGATCTCACTTGACTTCTGGTCTTCCCCTTTCCTCCCATGACACATTTTGTAGGCTACCACAGTGCCCGTTCAGTGTGTCAGCCCTCATGCCCACGGCGCTGGAGGAATGCCTTGTGAGCCCTGCCCCTGACACCATCAGGTGAGGCTGGGCCAGCTATGTGGGTCTGCTCTGCAAGCTGTGACAGTGCTGTTGCTTCGCTCTCATGTCTTTGTAGGGAGTTACCACTCCCAGGAATGCTCTGTCTTCTTTAGCTGCCTCGTAATCCCCCAGCGGGCATTTAGAATTGAGTTTAAGGATTACTTCCTTCCCCAACAACACCTATCCCTTGCTAATTCCCTAAGTGTACGAGATACTTAGTAAAGCTTTCCTCGCTACTCATGGCACAGTTACATTTTCTAAGTCTGCTCCTTTGAGTAGACTTGAGATTCTTGAGGACAGGGTTCTTATTTTCTTTGTCTTTGTACCCAAGGTAGACCTAGCCCACAAAGGAGACTGCGGGGAGCAAGGAAAGAGAGATCTTCATCTTACTGTGGGTGGGAAGGGACAACAGGAGGGCATAGAGCAGCCTCTCGTCTTCCTCCCTCCTCCTGTAGGCCTGGTGTTGATTGACCTGCTTCTAGCAGTGGTACTACATTCAGACAGCAGTGTGGATTGATGCTGCCCCCATGCTTCATGTGCCATCCAGAGGCAGGTGTACTCATCCAGTGAGGGATCCTTCCAGAGAGAGGAGACTGAGGAGCAAACCCATTGTTGAAATACCAAGTCTGAGGAGATGAGATGGAGGCATGTGCCAAAATTGATAAACCTTTAGCTGGTCTGATAAAGAAAAATGACACAAATTAGCAATATCAGTGAACATCACTACAGATCTTACAGACATTGAAAGGCTATTAAGAGAACAATATAAGTCACTTTGTGCCAGTAAATTCAGTAACTTAGGTGAAACAGACATCTTGAAAGACATAAATTAGTAACACTGACTGGAGAAGAAATAGAAAATCTGTACAGTCCTATAACTAAAATCTTTTCCCAAAGAAAACTTCAGGCCAAGATTGCTTCATTGAAGTCTTGTTGAACATTTAAGAAAGAAATGATACCAACCCTGCACAGCTCTAATTTTATTTGTAACAGTTTTGTCTCTGATAAAAAGGATTTCAAACATTAGGAAACAGGTCAGTCAGACTCTGTCCTGAGCAGGGCTGTATTTGAGACCCCCTGAAGTCCTTCCTCAAAGGCTTCTTCCTCCTGAAGGCTCTGGGACGAGGTGAGGGCATGGGTGCAAGGTCTAGGCGTGGAGATGTGGGCAGGGGTGAGAAATGTGGGAGTACATCCATTAATAGGCAAGTAGGCTATGGAGAGGGCCCCAGCCCAGGTCATGACTTTCCTGCCCCCCAGCCATCAGCGTTCCTGAGGTTTACTCTTCTGGAGTTGGTGAAGAGGGTAGCAGTTCAATTGGTAGAGTTTCTGAAGGTTGTTTAGCCCAGGCTCTGGGCTAGGCCTTGAGGTGCTCTAGGAGATGCCCCGTGCTGAGAGGTTCTTGAAGGGAAGGGGTAGTAAAGCCAACTGTGAATAGGAATGGCCACAGGCCTGTGCCCTGCGCCTACGGTCAGACCCTGATATGCACTGGGTAGGCCCAGAGGATTCCTTTGCCTGGGAATCTTAGAAGGCTGCTTTGAGGAGGTGGCCTTTGACCTGGCCTCTAGGACTGGCCAGATGGTGTTTTCTTGGGGGTTATCAGAGTAGGTATTTCATGATTTGAGACAAAATGTGGGGTGTAAGAGTGTTCTGGACAGAGCAGATGTGAGGTTGAGATGAATGGCTATTGTCCTGGGGGTATGGAGACCCAGTGGGAGCTTTGAGCAGAGGTGCAGTGTGGTCTGACCAGTATCTTTGAAGAGGAGGCCAGGAATGTGGATTGATAAGATGGAGAGCGACTTAGGGGAGATAGGTTGCAGAAAGAGGGAAAAATGCAGGAGGCAGCTGTATTCTCCAGAGTAGAGGGGAAGGCTGGCTGGCTGGCAAGGGTGGAGGGGAATGGCTGGGGGCTTGGTTGTGGTGGGGAGCTAAGGAGGTGGTAGAGGAGACTAGGGATTGGGAAGGAGGGAGAAGATGGCAAGATTTGGGAAGGGTGTGAGGTGGGGGGTGGGGGTGGTGAGGCATTGAGTCTGATTTAAAGGTCCCAGGGTGAGTGAAGTGTCTCTCGATTCCTGGGGAGGCTGTGCACCTTGGGCCCTGCCTGCTTTCCTACTGAGTGTCCAGCAGGGCCTAGGCTTGGACTTGGGCTGGCTGTGGCCATATCTGAGCACTGGGGCCAGGTCTGAACTGTGGGGAGCGCAGGAGAGGCAAGTAGAATCAGAGCTCTCTAGAAACTCGGCACCACTCTTCCACTCTTGATAGCCTCTCTCTCGTCTCCTTGGCAAGAACGAGGGCCAGGCATCAGGACGACCTGGAGGCAGACTTGCAGCTACTGCTGATGGGTTCTGTGACTTTGGACAAATCTTTTCCTTTTCCCTGACCGCCATTTCCCAGGTTTTCCCATGGGTTAAATTGAGGATCTAGAATGGGTGATCCTGCGAGCCCTCCAGGTCTGAGGCTCTTTGAGTCTCTCAGGTAGGGGTGAGCTTCAAGTGGTCTGCTGTTCCCTCCACTGTCCCAGGCAGCAAGGGGCCATATCTTGTGATTCAGGCCAGTGTCACCAAAAGCGATTTTCATTCCCATGAATGCCCATTATCCTATTTATGAATCACTCTTTGTCAGGAAGGCTGAGGTACACCTTGTCTCTCCCACTTATGTGGCCTGTTCATTTGTTCACCTGCTTCTGCCACAGATGTGGATCTTTATCTTTTTTGAGCCCCTGCTCTTAGCACAGCATCCCAAGCTGGGGTCATTTTTAACCTCATGCCGTCTGCAGAGCTAGTGCTGCACCCCACCCGCCAGATTGCTAGGCATTTTTAAAAAGTCATTTAGATAGTTGGGTGTTTTCTCATTTATTAATGAATAACTTGGCCTTTGCTGAGGCACTTGAATGTCTCTGGGGCTCCAGGAGGGTGGTGGCAGCTGTTTGACCTTGCTTGAGAGCTGAGAAAGGGCATGGTATTTGCAAAGCACTCCTCCCAAAGGCTGGACACTTTCCCGTAGTCCCCGCCTACTTCTGCCAGGTGGTTCAGGTTAACAGAACCCCTTTGGAAAAGAGTCTTCCTTTGTGGCTGGGGGTCTTGCCCCACCAGCCCACTGTGGGGAAAGAAGAGCCCTTTCTGCTTTTCCTTCTCTGCCCTTACCCAGGGCAGGTGTCTGCCACTACTTCCCCTGCGCTAGGCACTTCAGGGAGTAGCCTTCAGGGTGTCCGCTGGTTGGGAGTCGGGAAGGAATTTTTTGCTAGAATGTGCAGGCTCTGGCTTGCTTCATCGGCTTGTCTTTAGTCAGGGAGGGCTGCATGTGCCAGCAGGGCTCCTGTGGAAGCCCCTTCCGGGTCCCTGCAGCCCTGGGAGCCATTTGGAGGATCCTGATTTGTTTCTCAGTGAAGCATTTGTACTCTGTTCTCCCTTCCCTCTTTGGCCATCACCAAGCATCTGCCTGTCCACCCCAGAGCCTGCCTTGCCCAGCAGGGGTCGGTAGACTCTCCCCAGTCTCTCCTCGGTTTCTCCATTGCTTAAGAACACTGGCCAGAGCCCTCTGTGTTTGGCCCTTGCCTGACTTGACTGTCTTACCTGGCAATCATCGTCACCCCCTCCCCCAGCCCCAGTCACCTGCATGCTCTTCAGACCACACCCTGCCTTTGTTCAAGTTCTGCTTCCCACCGGGAATGCCCTTCCCACTCCTGTCCTCGATCCTGTATCACCCAATTCTGCCCAGCCCATCTCTCAGTAGGAAACCCCTCACCCCTTCCCCCAAGAACCATGTTCCACGTTGACCTCTCTCATGTAGCTGCTGTCACTTGGTCAGTTATATTGTTCCCGCTGCCTCATTGCCATGAGATGAGCTGCCCTGAGTTGGGGTAGGGGGCATCTTGATCTGTTCACATGACAGAAGCCTTTCTCTGGGCCAGGCCTCCAACCTAGTTTTGGTAGTCTGCTCCCCGGAGGTTGTGTGGCCAAGGAATGGCAGGGTCTGGTCGATGCCTGCAGTCTTCACATAAAGCAGATGCCATTCTTAGGAAGGCAGTTGTCAATGGCATAAATAAATGTTCTAGGAAAGGTAGTTCAAGCAACTGTTTTACTTACAATTTATATGCAGGCTCCAGCTCATTCTGTGTCCGTCAGAGCAGGCTCCCTACTGAAGGAGCTCACAGATCTCTCTCAGAACACTGCTCTGCGAGAGTGGAAGGCAGGACACTGCCATAGTGAAGTACGCATTGTCACCTTCTGGAGTGCCAACCTGGCATGCAGGGAGACCCATGACAGCTCTGTCTTGGGACCTCTCAGTCCATGCCCTGGGCCCGAGATGTGGGCACACGAATTTGCACATGCGCACACACGCCCTGTGTCAATTTGTCCACAGGCAGGCTGACCTAATGGTGGTAATCACATAATAAGGGAGAAAGTCCAGGAAGACATTTTCTGCTGCAGGTGGAAGCAGTATGGCAGTTTCTTTCTGCTGTAACCCCCAGTGCACCTGAGAACAAGCATAACATGTCAAAGTTAAAATGAACATGACTCTCTAGACTTAAAAAAGAGGTGCAGTTGGTGGGAAGTCAGAAGAACCAGATTAAGAAAATTTTCATGGAAACTTCAAACTAATTCCCCTTACCTCTGTCTCCCTGAATGTAGCACAGGCCTAGGCAGTGAGTCTTGTTATAAGCCTGGTCCTTGTTCATGTTACTTCTAAAGCGAACCAAATAGGTATTTCCGGAGAGGACTCTGGCCTGAAAGGTGTCTCAGGAGGCCCAAGCTCTCATCCTGCCCTGGTTGCTGGTGACTTCTTCCCCCAGTCTTCCCTAGCTTAGCAGGTGTTTCCATCTAGACCCATGAAGGTGACTGGTGGCCTGCCAGCATGGCCCCTCCATGGCACCAAGTGGCTGCATTTCTCACCATCTAAAGCCATCTAGCTCTTTCTGCGAGTGTTCTCTAAGGGCTACCAGGTACCTGGGACTGGGCTGTAGTTACAGATTTTTTGTTGTTGTTGTTTTTGAGATGGAATCTCACTCTGTCACCCAGGCTGGAGTGCAGTGGCTCAATCTCGGCTCATTGCAAGCTCCGCCTCCCAGGTTCATGCCATTCTCCTGCCTCAGCCTCCTGAGTAGCTGGTACTACAGGTTACCAGCTACCACGCCCGGCTACCACGCCCGGCTAATTTTTTTTGTATTTTTGGTAGAGATGGGGTTTCACCGTGTGTTTGCCAGGATGGTTGCGATCTCCTGACCTCGAGATCCGCCCACCTCAGCCTCCCAAAGTGCTGGGAGTACAGGCGTGAGCCACCGCATCTGGCCAAGAGTTACGGATTTTTAAATTCTGCACAGGCAGTGAGGCTCCAGTTGCGCCTATGAGATGCAGCAGGCATGTACCCTGCTTGGAGTCTGGGACACCAAGCTGGGCCCTGCCAGGTGTCCCCCTTCTGAGATGTCCTGTTCTTTAGCTCCCTGGGCTATGTGGACTGGAAGTAGGAGCTTTCAACTGAGCTGGTGGTTTTCTCCCTTTCTCTGCAGGACAAGGAAGATGGGGAGCCAAAGACCAAGCATCTCAGAGAAGAGGAGGAAGAAGGCGAGAAGCACAGGTAATGCCCGTGTTGCAGCTCCAGGCTCTGCTGTCTCCTCCAGCACTCATCGGTCTCCCAGTCTCTGGGTCCTCCCAACTCTGTTCATTGTCTGCCCTGTTCCCTCCCCTCTTCTTTCTGCCATGGCTGTCTTGTTCAGACCTTAAAATCGCAACGTCTCAGAAGGCCCTTGTTGAGGCCTTCTCTGCCTCCTTTCCCTCATTTTCCATTTGGCTGTTATTCAACCCCCAGCATTTTCTTTCTAGCCCTTACATTATGCCGTTTTACCCTTCTCATACACCTTTCGTGGCATGGTTCTCCATTGCCTGCTGAGTAAGTGCCCCTTCTGTACCTGACATGTGAAGCTCTGCCTGGGTCATCTGGCCTCGTCCAACCTCCTCTGTTTCCCTCTAGCCAGAGCCCTTTGTGGTCGGCCCTTGCCACCCCTGGCCACTCAGCATTTCCTGACCAGTCTTTTGTCCGTCCTGGAGGTCCTTCTCATCTCTCCTATACCTTTGATGTCTGGGTCTTCACATAGCGTTCGGCTCAAAGGGCGCCTGTCTCATTTTTCTGTGCCCCTCTGGCTTCATTTCTCTCTGTAGTATTTATCTTATTAGTATTTATCTTATTTTGTCAAATACTGTCATCTGGTTGGGTCCACTTAAGTTGCCTAAACACAGCACGTATGAGGGTCTTGGGTACCCTTCCCTCGTGACTGCAGGCACAAGGTCTTCCCCCGCAGTCTTGAGGGCTGCCACCTCCACAGAGCCTCAGATGCTACTTTGCCTCCCAAAAATCTGGAACCTGGAAACTTGCTGGAAGCAGTGTGTGGGGTGGGGCGAGGCAGAGCTGTGCCTCTGATCTTTGTGAACAGAGTGTCTGACTACCACTCCTGTGTCAGCAGTTCCAGAGGTCTCATGTCCTCCTTCCCATGCCTAGCCCTGAGCTGGCGCTCTCTTCCTGGGGTCAAACTGTGTGTCTTTCTGGACATGTTGCCTTGGTTTCCTTTGCTCTGAGCAGCTTCCTTCAGGCACAGGGGTATATCTCTTGATGCGCTTAGGCTCTGCTTTGCATAGGGGCAGCAGGAGGGGAGGGAATGCCCTTCAGAGGAAGCTGGGCGGTCACACCAGAGCAGGCTTTCCTGATGCCACAGCCTTTTTTCACCTTCACCAGTATGAGTAGAACCTCCCCACATGCGGGCCTCATCTCTGCCTTTGTAATCAGGAGCAATCACAGACACCATTTACAAAGTGTTATCACACCATCCTGAGAGCCCTTCAGAGTCCATGCCCCCTACTCGGGTTCAGACATGCTACCAGCTCCATGCTGAGAGGCTGGTGATGCTAAACGCTGAGTGGGTCTGCTGCCACTGGGCCTGGGGCATTTTGTTGGGCCTTAGCCCCCACCTCTTGAAGGTCCCTGGATGGTGATGGGAAGACAAAGGCCAGTTAGTTGCTCATTTGCCAGGTGACCCCAACATATGTGGCTTTATGGGTGGGTGCTGGCATAGATTTCCCCATTCTGTGGTAACTACGTATTAGAGGCCCTTTGGTCTTCTGGTTTGTTCTTAGGTTCTCAAAAACTGGAACTCTGGCTGGAGCCTGAGTTCCAGTTTCTGGGCTCTGATTTGCTGGTGGTTTTTTCTCTTACTCCCACCCCTCCCGCTCCTCGATGAGAAAGAAGGGTTACTGGGTTAGCATGTGGGTGGGTGTGTCATACAGTAAGAGGCTTGAATGCTGAACCATGTGGTTGTGAATCTCAAACATGGTGTTGAGTGAAGGAAAAAGCAGGTTTCAGAATTGAGGCATACAGGGCAGGAACATTTATATCAAATTTAGGAACACAAAATGATATATGTATGTTTCTCAGTTGACAAGTACTGACTTTATTGGTTGTCTGCTCTGTGCAGGGCACCATTGTGGGCCCCTGGAAGGCAACAGTGGACAGAGTACAGCCCCTACCCTCATGGAACTGACATTTTCTGGAGGGAGACAGGCTGTTAGCAAAGAAGCAGGTGTGTGATAAGGTGTCAGGTGCTCCCAAGAAAGCAAAAGCAGAAGTGTAAACACATGCATGAGGAGTGATACCTCCGATTGACGCCTGGGGAAGCAAGGAGGAAACAGGATTCCGGAAAGGCTCTGTGATGTGTGATTTTTTTTTTTTCCTTTTTTTGAGATGGGGGTCTTACTCTGTCACCCAGGCTGGAGTGCAGTGGTGTGATCTCAGCTCACTGCAACCTCCAAGTGGCTCCCAGGCTCAAGCGATCTTCCCACCTCAGCCTCCCAAGAAGCTGGGACGACAGGTGCGCACCTCCATTGCTAGCTAATTTTTTGGTACAAAAACAACATGGTTTCAACAGGTTGCACAGGCTGGTCTCGAACTCCTGAGCTCAGGCAACACCCACTTCAGCCTCCCAAAGTGTTGGAATTACAGGTGTGAGCCACTGGGCCAGGCCAATGATGTGTAGTTTTGTTGTAACAAAAGAAAAAAAAGGGAAACAAACCTGTCTTGAATATGGCAAAATGTTGCTTTTATTGACTCTGCAGGAGGTGAGTACATGTGTTAGGTTATTGTGCGAACTTTTTTGTGTGCCTGAGATATACCATAATGAAAACAGTGGGGAAAAAAACCAAAGGGCATGTGTAGTTCCAGGCTCCTGTCAGTGAGTTCTAGATAAAAGGGGCCCTGCCACGTGAGGACCTGCTCCATATTAGGTCTTACAGGTCATTTGTAGTGGAGCACAGGACCTGCTCTGAGGCCCCGTCCTGAGCCCACTGAGCTGGGCAGGTGCAAGGCCCTGTTTTGTTTTCTCACTGCAGCCCAGGGACCAACCATGCTGGACAATGAATTGGGTTCTGCTTCAGCTCATCACATTCTTCTGATTTGCTCTCATCTGGCCTCTTTTGAGGCAGTGGAGTGTGGTGGAACGGGTTTGCCTCCCAGTTGTTGGGAGCTTGGCTTTCAGGGCTGTCCTTCTAGAGACTTTGGGCTGGTGGACTTCTAGCATCCTGTCCCTGGCAGGGCCTGCCGCTTGGTCACTCCTTTGGTTGCCAGGAAGCCTAGCCTTAGCAAGGAGTTGTGCCTGTATTTGTAGGCCCCAGAGAAAAACAGACTCTTCTGACTTTAACAGATCCCCAGAGCAGAGGGCTTGCTTGGGTTATTTAGGAAGGCAGATTAGAACATTGGTTGCCCTAACAGAGAGCCAGACCCCATATGGACTTAACTTTAAACTGCAGGGTCCAGGGCTTGAGGATGATGGACTTTCCGGGAAGAACAGGATGTAGCAGAGGCCGCGTCCATCCCAGGGAGGAGGATCTTGCTTTTTATTTGTACCCCAAGTCTGGAAAGGGGCTCTCACGTAGGAAGCTTATGGATTGGGAGCTGATTCCAGAGAACTCCCTAGGCCATAGCCCCTGCTGCAGCCTCCTTTGCCACTGGGGAGAAAGAAGTGACCTTCCATTCCATTGCAGGGATGACCCCTGAGGCCATTCATCAGTGAGCATCCTTCCTTGGCTTCTGGGAGGCGAGAACAGCCTACTTCAGTCAGGGTCACTCTGGGTTGAGCCCAGGTGCCAGGTGGGAAGCCCTGCTGACACCAGCCATTCTGGAGTGTGCTGAGAGGAGTGTGGTGCCCACTCTGAGGTGCTTTCAGCTAACACTGTCCTGCCTTCAGTGGGACAAGGCCTTATGGAGAACATGCCTTTTAAGTCTGGAATCCAGATGGTAGGGTTTGGGCGGCAAAGGTCCAGAGGCATGAATCTGCAGTGTGGAAGGGTGGCTGGTATAGCCTGTTGTTGGGGAGGCATGAACAGACATCACGCCAACTCTCCTTTACACAGTGTCAGTGTCCCTGGGGGCCCCTTCCAGTCTGACCCGCTCACCATCTCAGGAGTGACACCAAGGGAGTTAAACAGATCTGTATCTAAGACCCAGGGCCCAACCTGGATGGGAAAGGCTGAGTTGTCTCTGATGCTGCCTGACCCAGGCCCTACAGGGAAATGGAGGTGGTACCCTCCTCTTCTCCTTCTTCCCTAGTTTCTCTTACATCCTGACCAGGATTTCTCCCTGAGTCATTCCATCCCACACTGCCACTCAGCTCTGAACTCTAATGACTGGATGACCCCAGGGCCTGCTGCCTGTGAGTGTCTCCGCTCCCTATGTCCCATTAGCTGACAGAGAGCAGGGTCCATCTGCCTCAGTTACCCTCCAGGTCACTCAGTGTCCCTTGCCTGGTGGTCAGTTCCATATATTGATGTAGCTAGTTCATCGTGCTTTAGATTCTTGGTTCAGCAGCAGTCCCTGAGATGAAAGGACCTAGACAGATGGAGCAAGGTCAAGCTTTGGAAGCGGTTCCCACGTTTGAGGCCAAGCCCTGCCAGTTATTAATTCTCTAACCCTGGGCGAGTCACATTGCCTCAGTGAGCCTCAGAATCTTCAACCAAAGGCAGAAAAAAATGAAATAAAACTTGCTTCAACCTGATGAACAGAGCAAATGCCATACCTGTTTGCTCAGCTAGTGCTGGGGCTCTGGACAGAAGGAAGGCACCCTGAGAGTGAAAGGACTCTGGACACACCTGGAAAAGGCAGAAGTAACTTTTACATAAAGCGTGTGCCAGCTTTGCAAATAAGGCAACAGTTGGGGGAAATGTGAGGCAATGGATGGGAGTAGAAATAAGCAAACGTGACCTAGAAGTTTGTGATTAGGAACCACTTTGTACAGCCTCGCTTATTTGCTGCATTAGATAGTCCTTGGAAATAAGCTGAGTGGCCTCATTTTGCAGATTCATTTGTCTAACCAGATACCCTGTAGGACCAGGGTTTGTGGCTAAGTAAATGAAAATCCAACAGGATTGGAGGGAGCCACCCCAGGACTTTGCCCCTCACCAGCCATCCTGAAGAGTCACCCGCCTGCCTACGTGTGTTCCTGCCCCACTGCCTGAGGAGACCTTTTCAGAATTATTGTAGCTGTTCTAACAGTTCCTTTGCCTTTCCTTACGTATTTTATACTCAGCTTGTTAATATCTATTTAAAAAAAAGCTTGCTGGGATTTTGATAGAAATCAGTGCAGATTCCTTTTTAAAATTTGTATTACTGTCCTAGGATAAATCCTGTCCCATCCCCATACAACCAAATCCCCATTGGGTGGGAGTGAGCTCCAGCAGCTCGACCAGCCCAGGCTCTGTGGGAAGAAAGGATGCATTCCTACCCCTAGATGGGCCCTTCTTCTCTGGGCTGACTCTTCCCTGTCTCTGCCAGCCTTGTTGTAGCTAACTCTGTAGAGGCATGGATGACTCATCTCTAAGGCAGCTTCCTTCCCCCAGCCCCCTGTGTACTGCCCAGATAAGATGTGCCCTGGAAGGCTGGCCCATGGAAGAGGGTATTCAGGGGTGTTCATGTCAGTGTCAGCTGCTTTGTTTTTTTTTGAGCTGTCCATCGCTTCTTGGTGATGGGAGGTTGGCTGATGTGTGCCATGGAGGCATGTCTAGGGCAGGGTTTGTGGCTGACAGCCATTACCACCCTGCCTTGTGGGATGGATGGACTGTTGGGTTGGGGCTGACAGGTGGGAGAAGGGAGGAGGCACTTAACCAGGAGCACTTGCCTCCTCCTATGCCAGAAAGTGCCTGAACGAGCAAGTCCCGAACTCCCAACTTCCACAGCCGCCACCTCCCCGTGGCTTTGTATGGAGGCCTGCACACCGCTGGAGCAGTCGGTTACCATCAGAGATAGTTGTTTGACCGGGGCTGGGTGTCTCATATTACAAAAGAAATGAGGTCACTAGCCTTCCTTCTTCAGAGATGGAAAATCTGTTCCCCAGCTCAATGTGTGCATGACCCTCTCGTGGAGAGACTTCCCACCCCAGCTAAGGCCCAGCCCTGGCCCAGTGCCCAAACCCTTGAGTCCAGCCAATGCCAGGCCTCTGCGTGGTGGGCCCCGGTGATGGTTTCCACACACCAGGATGTGTCACAGATCATGGTTGTTTGATCCATGACATCAGCTTGATTTTGCATACATTGCTCCACCCTAGTGGTACCAACCAGGGCGGCTCCCATCACGCCTCCCGAGTTCTTTCAGTCCCACTGTAGAGGATGTCTACATCTGGTGATGTCCCAGTCACAGGCAGTGGAGATCTCCTGCTGAAACAGCAGCATAGAGACCCACCACCGCCTCATTTTTCCTAACCCTGTTTCTCGGGAATAGGCCTGGGAATGTGGGAGAATGAATCAAGAGAGAACTGGTTTAAAGAATATGGTGAAGCCGACTCACCGTGTGTTGGCACTGGGCACCTCCCTTCTGGGTAGGGTGGGTAGGAGCACAGCTGAATCCTTTCTTTGTGCATTAAGTCATATCTTGTGTGTCCTGATCTCGCTTCCAAAGCTCCTCTTAGGAAATCTTCACCTCTGTTCTGGTACTCAATGTGATCTGCATTTATAGGTGAAGAAACCACAGTCCAGGCAGGTGAAGCAACTTGGCTAAAATTTCCTTGGCTAAAATCCTCCAACTATTGAAAGGGAGTGGAGCTGCCACTGAGACCCCTCCGTGTGTGGGGAAAAGAGGCTTTTTTTTGGCAGAGTACAGTGGCTGCTGGTGGTTTGCCGCTCAGGGCAGCCTGTTGGGGTTGAGCACCATCCACTGTCCCAGAGTGGTCTGTGGGCTCGATTGGGCCATGGAGGGTGAGGGGCAGTGGGCTATGCAGGTCCCTGTCCCCCAACATCTGGGCCCCGCATGGCCAGTGTGGCCAATCCACTTCTCACCTTATGGGCCCTTTGGGGCTTAGCTCATCTGCCATAAACCTTTACTCCTCTCCTGTTTTAAAATTTAAATTGATATTTATGGCCAGGTACGGCTCACGCCTGTAATCCCAGCACTTTGGGAGGCTGAGGCGGGTAGATCACGAGGTCAGGAGATTGAGACCATCCTGGCTAACACGGTGAAACCCTGTCTCTACTAAAAATACAAAAAAAAGTTAGCCCGGCGTGGTAGTGGGCACCTGTAGTCCCAGCTACTCGGGAGGCTGAGGCAGGAGAGTGGCGTGAACACAGGAGGTGGAGCTTGCAGTGAGCTGAGATTGTGCCACTGCACTCCAGCCTGAGCGACAGAGCGAGACTCCGTCTCAAAAAAAAAAAAATTAAATTGATATTTACATAAATTATAGATTTTCTGATTGTAGAAAACTTAGAAACTACAGATCAACATGTATCTGTGCATATCATGCTGTTTTGTAACCTTTTTTCATGTGCCGTGTCATGACTGTCTTTTGGTAAATATACTTTCATGAAATTATCTATGGCAGCTTAATATTTCTTTGAGAGTACCATGATTTACTTTTAGTCCTAGGTTTTTTTGTTTTGTTTTTGGCATACCAGTTTTTTCTGATGCCTTAAGTACCCACTAGCTATGGGCTTTCAGGTGGGATGGGTGCAAAGTTCAACTTGTCAATGTAGAGCACCTTGGTTAGGTTCTGCAGCGTCCAGGATGAGAGTGGGTGCAGACCACATGATGCAGATGTGATGGCAGCTCTGGCAGGGCAGGGGCCTCATTTAACTAACACTCAGCCCCGGTCATTGCCTGGAACAGCCGTTGGCTGTTTATAAGCTGTCCTTCGGGGGCCTTTGGGTAGGCCTTGGTGCGAACACGTGGCCATAGCTGTTGATCGGTCTTGGTGGGGGCTCCCATACAGATCTCATCCCCAGCCAGCTCTGGCATCTCCGGCCTCCTCGTTTTTAAGGCAAGGGCTTGACTCTACTACTTCTGAAGCTCCTGCCTCTGAGACCTGTGACCTAAAATTGTAATTTTTAGGGCCTAGGAAGGCTTCTTCTGGCCGTGGGGAGAGCTGAGAGGCTGGGCTCCTGTTGCGGGAGGGAGTTTCCAGGATGATACTGTAGGCTGAACTCCACTGTGGGGCAGGCTGCAGGAGTTTTTCCTTTGAGGAACACTTGAGTGCCCAGAGCCCTGGCAGAGCCACCTGCAGCCCTGGCCAGACCCCAGTCACTGCGTCAGGTAGCTTCTCTCCCGTGATTGCTGGTCCCGGAGGAGCCAGATGGAGGAAGCTGGTATGGGGTCCACCCCTAGGCCAGAGAGCAGGGTGTGGATTCTGCTTCCGGCTCTTCTTTCAGCTCTGGCACCTCGGTAATCTTTCTGGACTGTTTTCCACATTGAGAAAATGTCAGTGACAATCTCTCCCTCTGTGGAAGGGTGGTCTCGAGAGGTGGCCTCTGAGAGGCCGTGTGTGGAGGCTGCCCCTACTGGGAAGGGCGCATTATCTCATGCTTTCTGGCCTGTGGTTTCAGGTGGTAGCACAAAGGAGCTCCCACTCCTTTTCCTGAAGCCTGCTGAGGACACATTTGCCAGGGCTTGCTTAGAGGCCTGTCCACCCCCTGGGGCTGTGATGTGGCCCTGTCCTGTCCATGGTCACTTCTTGTGTCATGTGTTCCAATAGACCTTGTCCTCTTTGGCCAGAAGGACAGGAGGCTTGGGGTGGGCTGGATAAGAGAAGGAAAGGGAGGTTTTATTGCCTTGCGCTGTACCTGTTCTTCAGTGTGCGTCCACAGTTGCCTTACTGGGTGACAGCTGGAGCACAGTCTCCTCTGCCCACAAGTGGGGAAGCCACTGGTCTCTTTAAAAGTCTCATTTGCTGCAGAGCCAGCCATTGAGTGTTCTAAAGAAAAATACCAATCACCAAACAAAAACATCCGTCTACTAAATTGTCCTTTGCCCTCATAGCCTGGTGGTACTTTCGGCCTCTCTAGGGCACTCTGCCAGAAGAGATCCCAGAGGTGTCATAGCTGTTATGAATTATGCTGCCAGGATTGTGTGTATGTAGAACGCTTTGTTTTGCTTGCTCCTGTTTTGTTACTATTTCTATGGAATAATTTTCCCAGAGCAGGGTTACTGGGTCAGGGGGTTTGAACATTTTAATGGCACTTGAAAGAAAGACCAGAGCAGCCTCTAGAGCAGCTGTGTACCTCATCTGGGGTAGTTGCCTCTCCCCTCATTTTCATGCTTCTCTCGGGTCTGGCCTCTGGCAGCAGCAACTGAAGCCTTGTTATTTATGTTGGGGACAAGGGGTAGGTCCTGAAGCCTAAAGCAAACAGAGGGTTATTAGGGGCGTGTTTGAGTGTCATGAGTGTGTTTTCCTGGCAGAGCTCCAGTGTCTCTGTACTCTGAATATTAAAAATGAAAGTGTTCTTTGATCACAGTTGCTAGTCTCTCTGGCCAGTGGTGGCCTCCGCAAGGCCTGCAGGCGCATCCTGGGCGTGGCCTTCCCTGTGGTCTGTTATGAGGAGGAGTGCCTCACAGCAGCTTTCTCTCTGGCCCCTGAGGGGGCCGTATGGGCAGGAGAGGGACCAGGGTGACCAGGTGGAGGACCTCGCTCTCAGGGAACAGGCCATGTGGGACTGCCTTGTCCTTATCCTCTCTCTCCCTCCCTCCCCAGGCCCAGGGCAGGGGCAGAATGTGGAGTAGCCTCAAGATACAAGGGATGAGAAGAGAGGCTAGCGCCCCAAAGGATAAGCCTGGTAGCATGAGCAAGTGAAGTGGACCAGGGGCCATGAAACCCCCATGAGCAGTGTAGACTTTGAGGCCAGTTTGCCAGTGATGGGGTTGGATCAGATGCATAATCTATCTCAAAGCTTCCTTTCATTTCGCCATTCTAGAACTCTACTCTGGCTCTGTACTTGACAGAGAACATCAACTTTCTCCACCTGCTTCCTCTCAGTGGCACATATGGAAGGTGTGAAAAAGCACCCCAGGGGTGATTTCCCCTGAACCTCCCTGGCCAGCCCGTGTCCGGGGCTCCTGCAGCTGGCCTGAAGCGGAGTAAAGTAAACAGAAAAGGTCAGCTACCCGTTTTAGAAGGAAACTATAGAATGCGAGCTTGGCATTGCCAGTTGCTTTGCCACAAAGAAGCTGCTTAGGAGTTGGCTGCCCCCGCCCAGCCACATTCCTGCTCTCTCTATCTGCTGGGCACTTCTTTGCTTCCAAATGTCTTCTCAAGTCATTGAAAGACTCAGAGAGCCCCAGGCTACCCATAAAACTCTTTCTTGAGTGTCTTCTGAATTCCTTTATCCAGCTTGAGGCAAAGTATGCTGAGCCCCTCCTGGAGTTGCCTGGTGCCTTTAGGGCAGGCTGTGAAAGACAGATATGCAGCCAACACAGGGCCACATGCCTGGAGTGGGGGCTGCTGTGGAGAGGGTAGAGAGGCAAGTGGGACAAAGAGGGCCCTGGAGAAGGGCGGTCACTGTGCCTCAGGGTGAATAGGGACACTGGGAGGGGCCCACAGGGCCACCTCCTTGAGCTGGCTCTTGAAGCGTGATGGACAGGGAAGTGTGTAGCCAAGGGGATGAGCAGGCTGTGGGGCCAGGATCATGTGAAGAAGCTTAGACTCGTTTTGGAGATGCTGGGGTCCCTGAGTCAGAGGGAGTACCAGTGGAGGCACTGAGGTGGCTGCTGTGTCTGCTCCTGTGGAGACATAGCAAAGCTCCACCGAGACACTGGCTGCTGGTATAGGGTGGACTGTGGGTGGCCTAGGGCATTTGGTGCAAAGGATAGTGTCTTAGAAGCCATCGGGTTTTCTCGGCTGCCCTTCCCATAGACTCTGGGGCTGAAAGCCCCAAAAACATGGCCTGGTCTCTGCTTCCCTTTGGCTAGGGGACAGCCTGGGCCTAAGCCACAGAGACGACACCAGCAGAGGTGAGGTGCTGGTGCTGCCTGACTCAGAACCCTGCCACAGTCCTCTGCTGCCTTTCGGCTCCTCTGCCTGTTTCTTCTTTATGTTTTTGAGTACTTGGTTGATTGTTTCTATGTAGAAAGAATTACTGATTAGAAATTCTGGAATCTACAGAAAATCAAAAAATCAAGTAAAAATCACTTCCCTGATGAGCTGATGGCTCACGCCTGTGGTCCCAGCCATTTGGGAGGCTGACACAGGAGGATTGCTTAAGCCCAGGAAATCAAGTCCAACCTGAGCAGCATAGTGAGACCTGCATCTCTCTCTCTCTCTCTCTCTCTCTCTCTCTCTCTCTCTTTTTGTTTTTTGTTTTTTTGTTTGAGATGGAGTCTTGCTCTTCTCACCCAAGCTGGAGTGTAAATGGCACCATCTTGGCTCGCTACAACCTCTGCCTCCCGGGTTCAAGTGATTCGCCTGCCTCAGCCTCCTGAGTAGCTGGGATTACAGGCACCCGCCACCACATCTGGCTAATTTTTGTATTTTTAGTAGAGATGGGGTTTCACCATGTTGGTTGGCCTGGCTGGTCTCCTCCTGACCTCAGGTGATCCACCTGCCTTTGCCTCCCAAAGTGTTGGGATTACAGGTGTGAGCCACTGCACCCAGCAAAACCCCCATCTCTTAAAAAAAAGTCACTCCTAGAGATAACCACTGTTGACATTCTTGTTGTTTTTATTTCTTTTCTTGTAGCTAGAGCTAGTACCTTCTCCCCTTAGCAACCTCCTCATTCTCAAGTGGGGGTGGCAGAACCATTGTTTGACTCCAGTGGTCCTCAGAAAGGTGGCTTCCAGATGCCAGTGACTGCTGGTGAGTGCAGGCTGCTTCAGCATTTCCTGGCCGGCTGACAAGGTGTTAGGTGTTGGCCTGCCCTACTGGTCTGGCTGGCACCATCTCGTCACACCCTGCCCAGTCTCCAAGAGCTGTGGCGGCCCTGGACACTGTAAGGCTATGGGAGCCCCTAGGATGGCAGCCTAGGCCTGCTTTGTGTGTGAACCTGTTGTCCTACTATTTGTTTCTTGACTTTCCTTTTTTATCTCCGTTCTTGTCTCTTTTTGTTTTTAATCATTCCACTTTCTTCTTCTGTTAACTTGTTAATTGTATACTGTTTTCCCTTTCTTTTAGTAATTTCCACAGGCATAACAACAAAAATCCTTGACTTATCAAAGTCTAATAGAAAATAGTAGCATGTTTACCATTTCCTCTACAGTGCTTAGGACCTTAGAACACTTTAAGGCTATTTGCCACTCTTTCTTTTATACTATTGTTGCTACATTTTAAATACTGTAAGTCACTATTACTCTTTTATACAGTCAATATTCATTTAAATCTACGTACGTATTTACCCGTTTTCCCCCTGCTTTTTTTTTTTTGAGATAGGGTCTTGCTTTGTCACCCAGGCTGGAGTGCAGTAGTGTAATCATAGCGCTGTGCAGCCTTGAGCGCCTGGCTCAAGCAATCCTCTTGCCTTAGCCTCTCAAGTAGCTGGGATTACAGGCACAAGCCATTGTATTTACCCTTTCTGAGGCATTTTATTTTTTTCCCTGCAATTCCATGTTTCCGTCTGAGATCATTTTCCTCTAGCCTAAAGTATTGCTTTTAGTATTTCTTGAATAACAGATTCGCTGATAACTAATTCTCCTAACCTTTCTTTGTCTGAAAAAGTCTTTCTCGGCCGGGCGCGGTGGCTCAAGCCTGTAATCCCAGCACTTTGGGAGGCCGAGACGGGCGGATCACGAGGTCAGGAGATCGAGACTATCCTGGCTAATGCGGTGAAACCCCGTCTCTACTAAAAAATGCAAAAAAACTAGCCGGGCGAGGTGGCGGGCGCCTAGCCCCAGCTACTCGGGAGGCTGAGGCAGGAGAATGGCGTAAACCCGGGAGGCGGAGCTTGCAGTGAGCTGAGATCCGGCCACTGCACTCTAGCCTGGGCGACAGAGCGAGACTCCGTCTCAAAAAAAAAAAAAAAAAAAGAAAAAAAGAAAAAGTCTTTCTCTTGAAGGCTTCTTAACTAGATTTAGAATTTTGTGTGACATTTATTTTGTCCACATTTCTGAGATACCATTTCGTTGTCTTACGGTTTCCATAGTTTCAGTTGAGAAGTCAGCAGTCTGTTTTAGTTTCTGCCTAAACACACGTTTTTGGTTTTTTAAAATCTCTCCAGGCCCATGAGATTATATGAGGTTGGTGCAAAAGTAATTGTGGTTTCTGCCACTATGTTCAATGGCAAAAACCACAGTTATGTTTGCACCAACCTAATGGGAAGCTCTGCTCAGTCTCTTAGCTTTTCAGCTGCTGCATGTAAATAGACATGCTTTAAAGGGAAAGAGGGACGTGATGTCAGGCTCACTTTGTTTTACTTGCCTTATCTCCGTGATTGCAGCCCCTGAAATCCTTGTTGTCTTGGTACTTCTCTAAAGCCAATTAAATATATATATATATTTTTTATTTTTATTTTTATTTTGAGATAGTCTGCAGCCTAGGCTGGAGTGCAATGGTGTGATCTCAGCTCACTGCAACCTCCACTTCCTGGGTTCAAACGATCCTCCTGCCTCAGCCTCCTGAATATCTGAGATTACAGGCATGTGACACCACATCCAGCTAATTTTTATATTTTTAGTAGAGACTGGTTTTTGCCATGTTGGCCAGGCTGGGCTCAAACTCCTGACCTAAAGTGATCTACCTGCCTCAGCCTCCCAAAGCTCTCGGATTACAGGCGTGAACCACCGCGCCTGGCTGAAATAGATTTTTAAAAATGTGTTTGCTGTCAGGTTTATTAACCTGTGTTGGAAAGACCAGGTCCCCAAGCTGAACCCCCCATGCTCCTTGACTCTCCCAGAGACTCCTGCCCTTTGGTAGTGGTGGAATTCCAGGGATGGGCAGTTAAGTGGGCATTAGGGAGGGGAAGTCTCTTAGCTCTCCAAGCTAAGGGGACTGGAGGTCAGAGAGACTGCACCATTTTCACGTGATCGCACAACAGTGGCTGCACGTCAGATTAGCTCTGCAAGAGTGAGTCTGGGGAGGGTGTGGACTCAGCTCAATAGAGCTGGATGCACCCAGCGCAACCTTAATGTTTTTAAATGTGGAAACTGAGGCCCAGAATGAGACCTTCCCCTAGTGGTTGAGATCTGGGTATTCTTGGCTGCTTGGCCAGTGCTCCACTCTGGGGGTGGCAGGGCACAGTGGGCACAAGGCTCTGCTTCCACCTCTTGCTTGTGGTTCACTCCTCCAGTTGGCCTTCTGAAGCCTGGGCAGTGGGCGGGGCTGGAGGCAGGGTGCGGGTTGCTGCTCTGAGTTCTGGGTCAAGTTCCCTCTGGCCTCTCCTCTCTCCTGTCAATTTCTCACAGAACCCTGGAGACAGTTTCTGAAAGTGACAGTTTTTCTTCTTACTAATCCCTGCAGTTTTCTTCCCACACCCAGTTTCTCTTCCTCATTTCTCCCCACCCTGTTGTGAACAAAAGCCTTTGCACCCAGTCATGCCCCACTTTGTCTCCCTGTACCTCTGTGACCTGACATGTACCCCCAGGCCCGAGGCAGGCGTTCAAGGATGGGGGATGGGGTGGGGTATCTCCGCACCTTAGAGGAAGCAGGCTCTCGGAGTGCAGGTGGGCTTCCTCCACACAGGCGATGTTGGCACTGCCCCATCTCCCCCATCACCCAGTGGTTCAGTCCAGCCCCAAGGCTCCAGGCCCAGGGGCCCTGGCAGGAGGGAAGGAGATGGTAAGTAAGCTGGGGGCAGGAAGCAGGTGGAGCCCTTGAATAGGAGAGTGAATGGCATCTGAAAGCCCCTGAGTCCAAAGCACTGCCGGTTGCTAGCTGTGTGGCCACAGACACCCCTGCCTCTGGGAAAGCTTGCTTTTGCAGGTCCTGAGAAAGTCAGCAGCACTTTTACCTGGTCCAGACAGAGGGCTTTGAAGATGGCAGACTATGGGAGGCTTGTTGGGAAATTGTTTCCTGCCTTAGAGGCCCAGAACTTTTCTGAGGGACCAACGGTCAAGAACTGAAAGAGGTACTGGGGAGGGAGGAGGACCCGCGGCCTAGTCTCCCCTGGCCAGCCTCTGAGGGGCCACTCTTGCATCCCCTGGGGCTAGGGGTCTGTCCTACTGCCTCTGCCTTGCCTTTCTTAGACCCAGCAGCCCCCCAGGACCTCTCGTCCTGCTGCCCTGTGGAGTTACCAGGGACACCTCTTCCTGGGAGCCTGCTTCTGTGTGTGGGGGTCCAGGATTTGATGAGCCCCTGAGCCAGAGAGGACCCCAGTGAGTTCTTGGTTCAGCCACCCCTGCCTGAAAAGACTGAGGCAAGAAGAAAATAAAAACATAGTAACTAGCCACAGCTCCCCCCGGGCGATTCTGGTCCCTTGTGGCTCCTCTGTCTTCATGGAGGCCTTGGGGGCTGTGCATTTCTCACTGCTGTCCTGGTGGACTGTGGCCTTCCCAGCCTTGCACACGGTCATGCCTGTTTTCCCAGCCCTCACGGGCCACTCTCAGCAGTCTTGGAGCTGAGTCAGCCTCTCGTGTGCTTTGTGCCTTGACCCTGTCCACGTCATCTGCAGGCCTAGGCGCTGCCACCTCCTGGAGTGCCTCCCCTCCATGTTCCCACGGCTTGTAGGCAGCTGCGCCCCTCTGGAGCCCACCAGCACCTGCTTGTCTGTCCACACGTCACTCCTCACTCACTGCCACTTGCCCCTGGCCCAGTACACCCAGATGTTTTTCTCTAAGTAGTTGAGGCGTACTCCGTGGCATGAGCCCCAGGGCAGGAAGGCTCTGAAGAGGGACCAGACTTGGGGAACTTGTGGTTGACCACTGGCCTTCTCTTTTAGGAATCACTCAGTCCAGGAGCTTTAGCCCTGGCTGGGAGGCATACCTTGCCTTGAGCTCAGATGTGCAGCCACTGCTGTGTGATCCTGTGAAAAGGGTATGGTCTCTCTGACCTCCAGTCCCCTTAGCTGTTAAATGGGGATGATCCAGGAGAGACACCCTGTGAATGCTCCCTAGGCGTCCTTGGCCCAACTCTAGAAGAGAACCATACTCCAGCAGAGTAGACAGGGCCTCTGGAGGGCAGCCAGTCCCGCTAAGTGGCAGGGGACAGTGCCAAGTGGCCTGACTGATGACTCTTCATTCTGTGCTTTTCCTCCTCACCAGGCCATCTCCAGAGAGCGCAGAGGAAAGTTGGGAAGTCATGGGCTATGCAAGTTGTATGAATGAATGAATGAGACCATGTCACACACTGACTTCGTCTCTGCTTGTTCTCTCTGTCCTTGCAGGGAACTTAGGCTGCGGAACTATGTCCCGGAGGATGAGGACCTGAAGAAGAGGAGGGTGCCCCAGGCCAAACCGGTTGCAGGTAAGCAGGCTGCCCCTCTCCACCTCTGCTTCCTGGCACTGTCAGCCACCCTGCACCTCAGCAGGCTTTGCTCTCTGAGAATAACCAGCAGTACCAGGACAGGATTTGGGCTTTCAGGCAGGACCCTTTGTTACCATCTCATGGCAGATGCGCACAGTCGGCCGTCGGTGGCAGCAGAGGCTGTCGGGGCGCTGAAGAGGCCTCTTGTGCCTTCTCAGTCCTGCTCACACCCGCCTGAGACTGAGGCCTCCCCGGGATCTGAGTGGGGTTTGAAAAAGGCCACATCCTCTCAGAGGACTCCTGGGCTGAGAAGTGGACGTGGTCATGGGGCCCTTGGGCAGCAGGGCAGATGATGGGTCCTGTGGGGCCTGGGTGGGTCAGAGACAGGGGCCAGTCATTCAGCCATGCACAGCAGTGGACCGGCAATGTGGAGCACCGAGGCAGGGGAGAGGGCCTGGCCCAGGGCTTGCCTAGTCTCTTGCCATGGTGTGGGAGCAGCACAGCCACTAGGAGCTTCTGGCCGTCCACACCACTCATGCCAGGAAGTTTCTTAGTCCTCTGGATCCCTGGGCCCTTGCCCTGGAGAGTCCCTATTTTAATTCTTTATGTTTGTTGTTTTTTTTTTTTTTTTTTTTTGAGACGGAGTCTCGCTTTATCACCTAGGCTGGAGTACAGTGGCATAATCGCGGCTCACTGTAACCTCAGCCTCCTGAGTAGCTGGGATTACAGGTGTGTGCCACTGTGCCTGGCTAATTTTTGTGTTTTTAGTAGAGACAGGATTTCACCATGTTGGCCAGGCTGGTCTTGAACTTCTGACCTCAGGTGATCCACCCGCCTCGGCGTCCCAGAGTTTTGGGATTCCAGGTGTGAGCCTCCACTCCTGGCCTTGTTATCATCTTTCTTTGAATTGCATAAGTAACAAGTGAATAAATACATTTATCTTGGGAAAAAGTAAAGTGTTTCCGCTTGGCCACATCCCAGTCTGCTTCCCCACCTCCTTCATCCCTGAAATCCACACATTTCCCCATGATTTGCTCTGTAGTCTGGGCCCCACCTGGTAGGGTAATGGTGCAGTGGGGGTCAGTAGGCAGGACAGAGGAGAGGTGAGGAACTGCCCAGGTCAGGGGCAGCCCTCAACTCTCATCTGTTTCTGGAGGGAGGTGAGGCAGAGCAGGAGGGCACTCATGGGCCCACTGAGTGCCAGGGGTTGGAGGAAGCCCACAGAGCCCAGAGTTGTTAGTGCTTCTGCCATTTGTCCCCGAGGGGCAGGAGCCTTCTAGTCAGATTGCTCAGAGGCTCGCTATTCTGGCAGCAGCTTGGAGGAGCTGGAAGGTGCCTCTGTCCTGGTCTTGGGAGCATACACCTGAGGTGGGATGGAGGAAAAGCCACCTGTGGCTCTGGCTAGGCTGGGACCCAGAGGACATCCTCAGAGCCCAGTAGCCCTAGGATTATGTGAGAAGCCAGTCCTCACTTTGTATGTATCCAGGCAGCTCTCTGGTCTCGTAGTTACTGTCAGCATCCATGCTTCCTGACTGACTGTGGCTGGCTGCCTCCTGCTGTCCCATTCTTGGCCTGTGGGGACTGCTTCATCCTGGAAAACCCAGGCCCCCCCTCCAGAGCTGCCTTTGCAGGGTCTTCACCTCTGGCTGATTGGGGACCACAGAGAAGTGGGTGCAAGGAAGCCTGGGGTCCTGTCTCACTGCGGGCCACAGTAGGCAGTGTCCCTGCAGAGCAGCAGCGCCTTTCCCACAGGCCTTCTCTGTTTTATTGCACCCTCTAGTGGAGGAGAAGGTGAAGGAGCAGCTGGAGGCCGCCAAGCCTGAGCCCGTCATCGAGGAGGTGGTAAGTGCCTGGGCTGCCCTGGCATCCTCACTGCTTCTGTGTGTCCTGTTTCTCTTTGCCACCTGCTCTCCCTCTGCCCCTCATTCCTTCTCATCACTTCTATTCCCTTCCCACCTGCCTCTTTGCCCTCATCCCTCTCCTTCCTCCTTCTCTTTCTCCCATTTCCCTCCTTCCCGAGCCTGCCTTCCCCCTTCCCTGGGGCGGCCCCTCCACCCTGATATGTGTCTCCTCCCTTCCCAGGACCTGGCCAACCTCGCTCCTCGGAAGCCTGACTGGTGAGTGTTACCCGTGTGGGGCTGGTGCAGGCTGACTCAGGGGCTCTTGGTGCCAGCATGGGCCAGGGGCTTGGCCCTTCCTGCCCTTACAGTGCAGAGACTGGCAGTACAGACATAGAGTTGCACGAGATAGCTACTGTTGGAAACCAGTGCTGAGGAGGACGTAAGTGGCGGGATGAGAGGGCAGTGATGGAGAGGGGCTCAGGTGCGGGGAGCAGCAGGCCCCTCATGAAGGCCCTCCTGAGAGGTTGAGAGCCCATCTGCTCCAGAGCTCCCATTTGAGTGAGCCCAACCGCTGTCCTTGGGGGCCAGGGGTGGACGGAAGGGCAGACACAGTTTTCTGTTCCTGTTCTACCACCATAGTTTGTTCCCTCTGGCCCTGGTTTCCTCCTCTCTGAAATGAAGGTCATCATCCTTCTTGCTAGGCAGAGAGAGAGTGGGAGAGAGGGTGCTGTGGGCCGGGAGGCTTGTGTCTGTCTTCATCTTGAGCCGGAGGTAGGGCTGTATCCCTGTCGTCTGATTCTGGGTCCACTTAACACCAGCTGAGGGTATTTTAATTTGATGAAACAAAAGCATGGGGCATATGTCCTGGGAATCCCAGAGCCAGAGAGAATGGACTGAGTGCTTGTGCACTTCCAGATGCCCACAGTGGAGGGGCTGGGCCTGTGGCTGGAGGAGGAGCAGGGCCCACAGTGGACAGGAGCAAGTCACTCACTGATGGTGACCGGAGGAGCAGAGCAAGAGAGGGTCCCTGAGAAACCATCCACTTTTGCATGTCTTAGCTCAGTCCCTTGCGTTGGGTGGGTTTGTGGTACTAGTCCCCCTGCCTCAGTGGGACAGGAAATAATGGTTCGTGCTGGGTTTCAGAGGGTGCAGAAGGGGAATGTCCTGGTCTCTTCCCCAGGGCAGTCCCCTCAAGCAACTGAGCATGACTCCTATGCCAGAGGGCTGCAAGAGGGGAGGGGGTCCAAGGCCACATCAGGCCGACCTTCACCTTCCTGCTTCTCCCTGCCTCCCTGCTCCAGGGACCTCAAGAGAGATGTGGCCAAGAAGCTGGAGAAACTAAAAAAGCGGACTCAGAGGGCCATTGCCGAGCTGATCCGTAAGTGCAGTACCTGGGAAGGTGGGGTCCTACCCACTGGATGGTGGCCAAGCACAGGAACCCTTCCCACTCCTTCTGTCTGCCATCCATCCCAGGTGAAAGGCTGAAAGGCCAGGACGACAGCCTAGCCTCTGCAGTGGATGCTGCCACCGAACAAAAGGCCTGTGACTCTGACTGAGGCATGCCCTGCCCCACCACTCGCCCATCAGGCCTGTCCTGCAGGGGATGGTCTTGGGCAGGGATGGGGGCTCGGCTTGCCGTCACCTCCAGTTTGGCTTCTGAGCAGAGACTCCCTGCCCGTCATGTCTGAAACCCCTATCGGTGAGGTCAGCTCCGTGTCTCCTGGGTGGCCCCTGCCATTCTGAATGGAGGCAGAACCAGCAACAACTCTGGGCATGCCTGTGTCTGCCCATGTGAATGTAAATATGTCTGTATATATGTATATATTTTGAACTTGAAAAAAAAAAATCTGGAAATACAGACAAGTAAACCTCTGTCTGTGGCAGAAATCTGTCAGATATTTCCTAGGTCTCAGGGTAGGTACTGTGGATTTGGGCTCCACAGGATGGAGATGGAGTGACTGCAGAGGTGGTACTTAATATGTATGAATAATCCCTGTGTTGGGCTGGGCATGTTAAGGCTGGACGGGTGGGGAACACTCAGGGCTACCTTCTGCAGCCATGTCCTGGCCCAGTCCATGGTCACTGCTGGTCATCTCAAGATCCTTGGGTGATAGAGACAGGGTCTGAGAAAGTCCTTTTTAACACCTCCCCCAGGCCTCGGCCTTGCAGTAGTCTGTGGAGTAGCTGGAGAGGCTCCCACCCTGGTCCTCTGGGGATCCTCTCACAGTATGAGAGAGACTGGGCCTTGGCAAGCCCCAACTCAGGGCCACTCCAGATTTGATGCTGCTGTCACTGCTTTCCCCACTCTCCCCAGCCCCAGGTGGCCCCTCTCCCTGCTCCACCAGTCAGAGCTAGACTGTGGCTCCCCTAGGACAGAGACCCTGCATGGGAGGGGTGGCCCATTTTGCTAGAGACGGGGACATTGTAGGCTGGGTTTCAGGTGTGGTCGTGGACCCTAGATCCCCAAGGTTCTGGCTTTAGGATATGAGCCTCCTCTGTGGAGCTGACTCTCCAGGGTAGCAGGCTGGCTGCATCATCTCTGACTGCAGTACCTGTGGCCAACTGGACTTGCATCTCCTCCAGGATGGTTACACCCTTGAGTTTCCTTCAGGATGTCCCCTTGAGCCTCCTGCCTCTGCCCTAAGCCGTCTAGTGTGTTCTTCCTCTCCGCAGTGTTCCAGAAACACAATGACCCATCTCTGGCAGACAGTGCCAAGCACTCCGGTCATAGAGGCAGAGTGGGTTTGTGCACACAGAGACCAGCACACTCACACAACCAATGAAAAAACCCTTTAAGTTAAAATTATGCAACTATTCTTGGAAGGTAATTCCTGTGTGGAAAAGAAGCAGAAACTTCTAGCTATAGGTGAGGGCTGAAGTGGTAGCTGGCCAGCTTCTGCATTGAGTAGTAAGACCAGACCAAGACCCTGACTCCCACATGGGGCAGAAACCCTTCCAGTATTTCCTAGGTCCAGTGGTACATGCAGGACTGGAGCCAGGCTCCCTCTGTCCAGTTGGTAAAACTGGAGCTGGGCTGTTTTTCCTACGGAAAAAAAGGGTGAAAAGACTCCCTGCATCTCCTGGGATTGCAGCTGGAAACAGGACGCATGTCTGTAGCAGTGGAAGGACATGGATACCTGGTGACTGGCAACTAAGCTGCCACTCAGCATCAGCTCTGGGACTAGAGTAGGGTTATCCCCCAGTACGACAGTCCCGAGAGCTATTGAAAGGTATGCTTCTGGTTTTATGACCCTGGGTGTTGTCCTAGAAGGAAAAACAAAGTACCATGCATCATGAGTACGCAAACAAAAATTACAAAATACATGAGAAAATCCAATGCCTTAAAGAATGACCAGTAACCCAAGTGGGAGGATTTATACCCAAACTGAAATAGTAACAGCCTACAAGTTTTTAAAAATGAGCATTTGTTTTTACATCAGAGAGATAAAAGAGGGTGTGGTACTGTTAAGAACAGAGATTAGACATAAGAAAGAACTGATGATAAATTTTGGAAAGAAAGAATACAGCTCTTAAAATAAGAAACTCACTAGAGAGCCAAGTATTAACCTATAGTCCAAGAAAGGATTAGTAAATTGGAAGTTAAAGCTGAAATGGTCATATAGAAGGTGGCAGTGAGAGATAAAGAGGGCGAGATAGAGGGTGGCTTGAGAACCTTGTCATACTGGTACATGTCCTATAGATGACAGGAGTTCCAAGAAAAGGAAACTAGAGAGAGAAGGTACTTGAAGAAAGAATGGCCAACAACTTCTTTTTTTTTCCTAGACAAAGTCTCACTCTGTCACCCAGGCTGGAGTGCAGTGGCACCATCTAGGCTCACTGCAACCTCTGTCTCCCAGGTTCAAGTTATTCTCCTGCCTTAGCCACCCAAGTAGCTGGGATTATAGATGCGTGCCACCACGTCCAGCTAATTTTTGTATTTTACTAGAGATGGGGTTTCACCATGTTGGCCAGGCTGGTCTTGACTCCTGACTTCTGGTGATCCATCTGCCTCGGCCTCCCAAAGTGCAGGGATTACAGGCGTGAGCCACTGCACCCAGCCGGCCAACCACTTCTCTTTCTAGTTTCATGGTGGAATAGTTACCTGAACTGATCCTCTCTTTGCAAACAGCTAAAAATTCTAGGTAAATAAAGAATAACAACAAATATTTTAAAAATACAGCAATGAGCTGGCAAGAAAATAAGGAATACTTTGGCAGAATGTAAAAGAGATAGCAGAATGCCAAAGTCTGACCTTTGCCTTGAGAGTATTTGACAAACCAGGTGAAACTGAACATTGTTTTTTGGGGTTCCTGATGCCTGGGCTGAAGACAAACCAAAACCTTTGCAAAATGAGGACCCTAATAGAACTCTCTATAAAGCTGGGTCCCCAAAGGGTGACACCCTCTGTGAACTAATAGCAAATCTGCCCTCCTGGCTTCCCATATAAAAATTAAACCTTGCCACTTACTCGACTGAAAAAAAGTCTTCCTTGAGAACTGAGCCAGCCTTCATGTGGGTTTTTGCACATGAGAATCCAAGAATTTAAGTGGTCCCACTGGTCCCAGAATGTTGGAAGTCTCAAACACTTGATAGAAGAAAATGTAGATCCTACCTGGACAAAGCTTTATTCATATCGGTTCTCAAAGAATTCTCACTTATAAAGTTCCAAGACATATGAGAATCTTAGGGCCTACTCAGTGACCTTTGATGGACAGTGACCCTCAAGGATCATCCCCAAACATGACCTGGGCCACTTCACAATGTACCGCCTCATCGCTGCTGTGTGTGATGGGCACAGCACCTGTCCCTCCCCACAGTGCGACTAGGAGTCTGGCCCCATATAGGACGATGGCTTGCTGGGAAATGAGCATCAAAGGAAGGGAGCAATAAATTTTGAGCCAAGAGCTTTAAGTTATTTTTTTTTTTTTTTTTTTTTTTTGAGACGGAGTCTCACTCTGTCACCCAGGCTGGAGTGCAGTGGCCGGATCTCAGCTCACTGCAAGCTCCGCCTCCCGGGTTTATGCCATTCTCCTGCCTCAGCCTCCCGAGTAGCTGGGACTACAGGCGCCCACCACCTCGCCCGGCTAGTTTTTTGTATTTTTTAGTAGAGACGGGGTTTCACTGTGTTAGCCAGGATGGTCTCGATCTCCTAACCTCGTGATCCGCCCGTCTCGGCCTCCCAAAGTGCTGGGATTACAGGCTTGAGCCACCGCGCCCGGCCTAAGTTATTTTTAAAATAGGAAAGAGAAATGAACAGATTGCAGAAAGGCTCATCAGACAAGCAAGGTAACAGAGCCTCAGGTGCAAGATAACCAACATCAAAAATAACATGGTAGAACCAGACTTGTAAAGACTTCAGACATCAGAATTATCAGCCATGGAATTTAGGTATGTTTAAAAATTATTTAAGAACTAGGCCAGGCGCGGTGGCTCAAGCCTGTAATCCCAGCACTTTGGGAGGCCAAGACGGGCGGATCACGAGGTCAGGAGATCGAGACCATCCTGGCTAACACGGTGAAACCCCGTCTCTACTAAAAAATACAAAAAACTAGCTGGGCCAGCTACTTGGAAGGCTAAGGCAGGAGAATGGCGTAAACCCAGGAGGCGGAGCTTGCAGTGAGCCGAGATCCGGCCACTGCACTCCAGCCTGGGTGACAGAGCAAGACTCCGTCTCAAAAAAAAAAAAAAAAAAAAAAAAATTTAAAAAAAAAATTATTTAAGAACTAAAAGATGCGAAAATAGGAGCAGATTTGCAAAAGAACCAAACCAATGTTCTGGAAATAAAAGATACAGTAATCTGCCCCCAACCCCTGGCGTCTCCAGTTTCCCTTTCTGTGGTTTTAGCTACCTGTTGTCAACCGTGTCCAAAACTATCACATGCAATAAGATACTTTGAGAGAGACCACATTCACATAATTTTTATTAGTGTATATTTTTAGAATTTTCTCATTAGTTATTGTTAATTTGTTACTGTGCCTAATTTATAAATTAAACTTTATCATATGTATGTATGTGTAAGAGAAAGCACAGTATATATAGGGTTCAGTACTCGCCACCATTTCGGGCATCCACTGGGGTTGGGGGTCTTGGAACATCCCCCCCACATGGATAAGGAGTGACTATATACTACTGTAGTGTATTATGGCAATTAAAAACCTTGTATCTGTGGATTAGACAAAGGTGAAGAGATAATTAGTGAATGGGAGGCTAGATCTGAAGTTTTCCAAAATGCAGCCCAGCAAGATAAACAGTGATAATGTAAAGCAAGAGACTGAGAGACATGGAGAATAGAATGAAGAGATCCAATGTAAAACGATGGCGTTCCAGGTGGAAAAAAACAAAACAAAACAGTGAAAATGAGTCAGAAGCAATATTTAAAAACAGTGGCCGAGAACTTTCCAGAACTTTTGAAAATCACCAGTTCACAGATTCAAGAAGACCAGCAAGTCTCAAGCAGGTTGATAGGAAGAAATATACATCCAAATGTTCTGTTTCTTCATCTGGGTGATGATTAAGTAGGTATTTGTACTTTATGAATATTCATTGAACTGTATACATGTTTTATGCACTTTTTAAATGTTTATTCTAAGTAAGCAAATTTACTTAAAAAAAATTCCATACTTTTCATTGATCATCAGTTGCTACACACAAATTACCCAAAACTGGGGGCTTAAAATAACAAACACTTATTACCTCAGTTTCTGTGGGCCAGGAATCAGGAGTGGCTTAGCTGGGTGAGTCTAGCTTGGGGTCAGTTGGGAAGCTGCACTCATTTGAAGGCTGGACTGGGGCTGGAGGATCTGTTTCCAAGATCACTCATGGGGTTGTTGATTGGTGGCCCCTGTGCCTCGCCACATGGACATCTCCGTCGGCCTGAGTGTTCTCAGGAGATGGCAGGTGGCTTTCCCAGAGTGGCAATCCAAGAGAGAAGGCAGGAGGGAGCATTATGGGGCTTGCTTATGATCTGGCCTTGGAAGTGATATTCTGCTACATTCTGTTTGTTAGAAGCAAGTCACTATACCCAGCACACACTTAGAAGAATTAGGTTCCACTTCCTGAAGGGAGGACTGTAAGAATTTGTGGACTTATTTAAAAACTACTACATACCCAATCACGTTGTAATAACATTAAAGAGCACAAAGACCGTGAAAATACCTTAAAATCAGAGAGAAAGGACATACTACCTTTCAAGGAGCAACGTAGCAGCAGGTATCTCAGCTATAACCAGTGTAAACAGGAATGAAAGAAAGTTGTCATCCTAGAATTGCATACTCAGGGAAAATATGAGACGTATTTTTTGTTTTTTATAGAGATGGGGTCTCACCATGTTGCCCAGGCTGATCTTGAATTCCTGAGCTCAAGTGATCTGCCCACCTTGGCCTCTCAAAGTGCTGGGATTACAGGCATGAGCCACCGCACCTGGCCTGTTTTTAGACCAACAAAGTCAGGGATTCTGTCACCAGCAGACTCTCACTAAGTGAAAATTTATTTTGGGGTAATGAAAATGTTCTAAAAGTGATTGTGATTGCACAAATCTGTGAATATGCTGAATATGCCAAGAGCCATTGAATTGTACACTTTAATGGGTGAACTGTATATGTATAAAGTTGTTTTTTAAAAATGAAATAAGCATTCTCCTTTTTAAAAAATCATAAAGGATATTTTCAGACTGAGGGGCACAATCCCAGATGGAAAGATCAGAGAAACGAAGTATAAATGTAAATAAGCACTGACCTTATAAAAGAAAAATGTGTTGTGGGGTAAAGCAAGGGCCATTTAGAATACATAACAACAATGGTGGCCGGGCGCGGTGGCTCAAGCCTGTAATCCCAGCACTTTGGGAGGCCGAGACGGGCGGATCACGAGGTCAGGAGATCGAGACCATCCTGGCTAACACGGTGAAACCCCGTCTCTATTAAGAAATACAAAAAACGTGGCGGGCGCCTGTAGTCCCAGCTACTCGGGAGGCTGAGGCCGGAGAATGGCGTAAACCTGGGAGGCGGAGCTTGCAGTGAGCTGAGATCCGGCCACTGCACTCCAGCCTGGGTAACAGAGCAAGACTCCGTCTCAAAAAAAAAAAAAAAAAAAAAACAACAACAACAATGGTATGTAAGTTCAGAGGTAGGAGGTGGTTGGGGTTACAGTCCTTGAAAACGCTCACTCGGGAAGAGGGATGAAACTAGGAAACAGGCCTGTTGACATTTCTAGGGTAACCTGAAATGAGTAGAAATAGAGTGTACTACTTTCAGAGGAGATGAGAGAGAGAGAGAAAAAAAAAAAAAAAAAATGAGAAAAAAGTATCCAAAAGAAAGCAGAGAGAAAAGGTGGATTGAGTAGTTGAATCCAAATGTATCAGTAATGGCAAAGTATTAGACTGCTTTTCTTTCTTTTCTCTTTTCTCTTCTCTTCTCTTTTCTTTTCTTTTCTTTTTTTTCTTTTTTCCCTTTAAACTCAGTTTGCTGAGTTTTAAAAAACCTGAAGCCAACCAGGTGCAGTGACTCATGCCTGTAATCCCAGCACTTAGGGAGGCTGAATTTGCTTGAGTCTCAGGCAGATTGCTTGAGTCCAGGAGTTCAAGACCAGCCTGGGCAACGTGGTGAAACCCTATCTTCTACAAAAATATAAAAAACTTAGCCAGGCGGGGTGGTGCGTGCCTGTAGTCCCAGCTACTTGGGAGGCTGAGGTGGGAGATCACCTGAGCCTGGGAGGTCAAGGCTGCAGTGAGCCTTGATCACGCCACTGCACTCCAGTCTGAACGACAGAGTGAGACCCTGCCTCATAAATTAATAGAAAGAAAGATTAATGGGACTAGAAAAGCTGTATCAAGCACAAGATAAACAAAAGAAAGTGGAGGTGGCAGGAGGAGGCAGGCAAGGGAGACTTTCAGACGTGTCATTAGCTACACCGCTGTGCTGTGGAGCACTGGGGCCTCCCCCGACAGCCGTAGGAGTGGGAAATGTGTAACCATGTTGGGAAAGTTGAACTTGTGCACCCTGGGACCCATGAGTTCTGCCCTCAGTGCACCAGAGAACTGTTGTGCATGTACACCAGTAGACAGGGACAGAAATGCTTGCAGAAGCATTGTTTGTAATAGCACAGGCACATGTGTGCACACAAACACACTAAAAGCCAGAATGTGGTGATAATAAGTTGTCATTCTGACAGTGCAGTGTTCCATACCTGTGAGAAGAGCTACAGTCAGGTGCAACAAATGGATAGATGTTGAAAGAAGCAAGTCACGGAAGAGAGTATGAGCCATTTGTGTGATGTTCCAAACAGGCAGAGTGAGACAATGTAAGGACACACTCAGGTGGTAAGGCACGGCGGAAGAGCAAGGTGGTGATCGTCAACTTCAGGCTTGTAGTTAGCTCAAAGGGGCCCTGTGAGATCATGATAAAGTGTTTTTCCTGGCTCGAGTGATGGGATTTTGTTCTCTAGATGTATTTGTTTTTATACGCGTTGGTATATATGCTGTATTTCAACACACAGGCTTGCTTATTTATTTATGGATGGATGGATGGATGGATGGATGGATGGAGTCTCTGTCACCCAGGCTAGAGTGCAGTGGCACAATCTCAGGTCACTACAACCTCCGCCTCCTGGGCTCAAGCAATTCTCCAACCTTAGCCTCTCGAGTAGCTGGGACTATGGCTGTGTGCCACCATGCCTATTTTTTTTGAGACCAAGTCTTGCTCTGTTGCCAGGCTGGAGGGCAGTGGTGCGATCTTGGCTCACTGCAACCTCCACCTCCTGGGTTCGAGCGATTCTCCTGCCTCAGCCTCTTGAGTAGCTGGGACTACAGGCACGTGCCACCATGCCAGGCTAATTTTTGTATTTTTAATAGAGACAGGGTTTCATCATTTTGGCTGGGATGGTTTCTCTCTTGATTTTGTGATCTGTCCGCCTCGGCCTCCCAAAGTGCTGGGATTACAGGCGTGAGCCCGTGCTGTTTTTAAATATTTTTAGTAGAGACGGGGTTTTACCATTTTGGCCAGGCTGGTCTCAAACTGACCTCAAGCTATCCTTCCGCCTCCCCTCCCAAAGTGCTGAGATTATAGGCATGAACCACCGTGCCCAGCCTATTTTTTCTTTTTTTTTTTTTTTTAAGAGTAGTTTTACTACATCTGCAGTTTGATTCCAGTGGTCTAGATGAGAACATCGAAGCTAAAGCAGAAAAGTCACACAAGCTACATGTAAAAATTTTAAAAGATTACCTACAAAGGAATTAGTTTCACTTTTCATCAACAATAGATACCAGAAGACAGTTTTCCTAAGTGCTCAGGAAACAAATGTCAAGTCTGCTCAGTTACCATAAGTAGGGGCATGACAGACATTTCCAAGCTTATGACACTAAGTGTTTACCATGCACTGATCTTTGCTAAAAGAACTAAAGGATGGGATGCTGAGCAAAAACCAGGGAGCGAGGAGTGGATGTGGGATTCAGGACTGTTTGACAGCCACCCACGACTGGGCTTAAGGAAGGAGGGGTTTTATTCTTGTGTTAAGTCCAAGCTGGTACCATGGCTCCCTGAGGCCACCAGGGATGTGAGTCCCTTCTGTCTCCCCAGTTGCCATCCTCACCTCCCCATGGGGGCTTCTGCCCCATCACAGATTCGAGGTACCGGCAGGAGGAGGAGGGCAAAGGGCACACCAGCTGAGGAAACCCTGTCTCTCAACTCTGTCCACAGACCTGTCTTCACTTCGCATTGGCCATGACTGTGTCAGCAGCCGCGAAGGCATCGGGGGGATATGGGTGTTTTAACCTGGGCACTTTGCCAATGAATTGAGACTGTCTGAGGAGGGTAGAAGCTCCTGGGAAGGCAGCCAGTAGTGAGCTACAGGGTGCAGGAAAGAGTGGTGTGGAAAGAGACTGGCAAACGCTGGAAAGATCAATACCATTGATGAGCCTTTAGGAAGACTGACACAAAAGAGAAGTCAAATTACGAATGTCAGCAATGAAATAAGGGCATCATACTCCACAGACATCAGAAAGACGGGAAGAGGGCACCGTCAATGATCGTACCCACATCAACTCCACAGGTTCTTCAGAGGGGCCAGTTTTTTGAAAAGCACAAATACCACACCTCAGCCAAGATGAAATAGATAATTTAAATGGCTCTATAACTATTAAGGAAATTGAATTTATTATTTTAAAGCCTTGAAAAACCTCCAAGCCCAGGTGTTTCATTGGAGAATTGATAGATTTAATGTAACTATTAACAAAAGCCCAGTGAGATTTTTTTCTCAATATAGACAAGATTATTCTAAAATGTGTATGGAAAGGCAAAGGAACTGGAATAGCTAAACAATTTTTTTTTTTTTTTTTTTTTTTTTTGAGACGGAGTCTCGCTGTGCTCCCAGGCTGGAGTGCAGTGGCGTGATCTCGGCTCACTGCAAGCTCCGCCTCCCGGGTTCACGCCATTCTCCCGCCTCAGCCTCCCAAGTAGCTGAGACTACAGGCGCCCGCCACCACGCCCGGCTAGTTTTTTGTATTTTTAGTAGAGACGGGGTTTCACCATGTTAGCCAGGATAGTCTCGATCTCCTGACCTCGTGATCCACCCGCCTCGGCCTCCCAAAGTGCTGGGATTACAGGCGTGAGCCACCGCGCCCTGCCTAAACAATTTTTAACTAGAAGAAAAAAGCATAAGGAATACTAAACATTTTACTACTTATTATGGACTTATTTTACAGTAATAGCAGTCAGGATTGTGGTATTAGTGGAAAAAGAGGCAGATCAATAAGACAATGCACAAGCACAGCCAACTTTTTTTTGTTTGTTGGTTGGTTGGTTTTTGTTTTTGTTTTTGTTTTGAGACACAGGGTCTCGCTCTACTCTACCCAGGTTGGAGTGCAGTGGGGAGATCTCAGCTCTCTGCAGCCTCAACCTCCTAGACTCAAGCGATCCTCCCACCTTAGCCTCCTGAGTAGCTGGGACTACAGGTGCTTGCCATCACACCTGTCTAACTTTTGTATTTTTGGTAGAGATGGGGTTTCGCTTTGTTGCCCAGGCTGACCAACTGATTTTTGGCAAAGGTGCAAAACAAATTGATTGGAGGAAGGACGGTCTTCAACGAATGGTCCTGGAGCAATGGGAAATTCATAGGCAAAAAACAAACAAACCCAAGCCGAAACCTCAGATCTTATGCAGAATTAACTCAAACTGTACTGTGGACTTAAATGTAAAATGCAAAACTATGAAATTTTAGAAGTAAGCAAGAAAACCTTCAGGACCTACAGCTCGGTCAAGAGTTCTTAGACTTGAGATCAAAAGCACAATCCATAAAGAAAAAAAATCGACCAATTTGACTTAAAAGTTTTTGCTCCAACAAAGACCCTGTTAAGAGAATGAAAAGCTACAAACAAAATATTTGCAAATCAAATAAAGGACTCCCAAACTTAACGGTAAGAAAAACAAAGCAAAAAAACAATTAGAAAGTGAGCAAAAGACATAAAGAAATATTTCACTGAAGAGGATATACAAATGGCAAGTAAGTACATGAAAGATGTTCAACATCACGAGCCATTAAGGAAATACCAGTAAAGGTCACAATATCTTTACACACTTATTTGAGCAAATAAAAATAGTGATAAATGCTGACAAGAAAGTGGAAAAATTGAATCTCATACATTGTAGGTGGGAATGTATAATGGAATACCCACTCTGGAAAATAGTTTGGCCATTTATTTAAAAACTTTACGTACTTTTTATTTTTATTTCCCAGAGAAATAAAAACGAATGTTTACACAAAAATGCATATACAGATGTTCATAGCAGCTTTATTTGTAGGTTGCCAAAAGCTAGGGAAAAGGTCTTTTCAACAGGGGACAGGTTAAGCTGGGGTTCATCTGTACCGTGGAATACAGCTCAGCAATAAAACAGGACCAAGGACTGATACCTGCCACAGCTTGGGTAGATCTCAAGGGCATTATGATGAGTGAAAACGGCAGGTACAAAATGGTCACATACTGTATGGTTCCACTTCTGTAACATTCTTACAGTGACAGAATTATAGAGACAGGGAACAGTGGTTGCCAGGGGTTAGTGATGATGGGGACAGGTGACTCTAAAAGGGGTGGCTCCCAGGAGATCTCTGGAATGGTGGTGATGGAATAGCTCTGTGTGTCTTGGCTGTGGTGGTGGTTACCTGTGTCTGTGCACCTGATGAAATGGAGTAGAGCTGTACACACTGCACCGATGTCTGATTCCTAGTTTCGATGTTGTACTGCAGCTGTGGGAGATGGAACCAGGCAGAAGCTGGGTGAATGTTACACAGGACCTCTCTGTACTTTTAAACTTCCTGTTGGCCGGGCACGGTGGCTCATGCCTATAATCCCAGCACTTTGGGAGGCTGAGGTGGGCGGATCACCTGAGGTCGGAAGTTCAAGACCAGCCTGGCCCACATGGTGAAACCCCCATCTCTACTAAAAAAACGAAAATTAGCTGGGCATGGTGGTGCACATCTGTAGTCCCAGCTACTTGGGAGGCTGAGACCTGAGAATCACTTTAATCCTGGTGGCGGAGGTTGAGTGAGCCGAGATCATGCCACTGCACTCCAACCTGGGTGACAGAGTAAGACTTTGTTAAAAAAACAAAAACCAAACTTTGTATGAATCCATACTTCAGAATAAAAAGATTTTAAAAATACAGGTGGTGAGCAAAGAAACTGGTAAAACATGTTACTGAAATGTGTGTTTCTTTAAAGTATGCGTTCTCCATTTAAAACAAACATTCTGGGATCTGGACCATAGTCTTGGGGAAGATCAGGTGAGGATAGTTCAGAGTTAGTCTCAGTGATTCATAATCCCCTGAGAATTTGGTAAAGAAAAAAAAAAAAAAGTCTCAGCCCTGGCCTTGGTTGGCGGGCTAGGTGAGGAGGGTGGCTTGAGACCCTGGCAGCCCCTTTGTCGTAAGCCCTTCGGGCTTAAGATGGGCCAGAGGCCAGTGCCCAGCACTGTGGATGGAACCCTGGTGTGCCTGCCACTGCCTGGTCAATCACAGCCCAGGCACTTCTCCAGGACAGCCCTAACCAACCTCGCAGTGTTAAGGTCCCTCCATCTTATGGTTCTTTAGGACACCCGGCCTCTTCATCTTGGGAGAGGTGTCAGGCCTGGGATGTTCCACGGCAGCACAGATGCCCCTTCCCCAGAAGAGGACAGGAAAACAATGCCTGCTGACCAGAGACCCAGGTGCGGGGCCTCTGGTTCTGACTCTCGCTGGGGAGGCAGCGAGAGGGCTGGGAGGAAGTCCCACCTGGGCTTGCAGAGCCAGGGACCAGGCAGGCCGCCAGCCAGCACAGGGCCTTGTAACCACAGTGAGGAACTATGGGCTTGGGATCAGAGAGAGGCACAATCCCTGAAGTCACAAGTGAAAACTGTCCAGCCTCAGGCCCAAGCCCCTCATTGTCTTGGAAGCTTCCACATGTGAGATGCCCGCTGACCTTCAGGCAGCCTCTCCATGGGGCTCTGAGCCGGGCCCAGGGCTTGCTACAGCGCTGCCCTCCCCCAGGAGCCCAGGGAGTGGGCCATTAGTGCAGCATGCTTCCCGAGGACCCACGTCGTGCTGGGCACAGGGGATGCAGCTGTGACTGACGACGGCTCTGCTGTTGAGGAGCTGACCTTCCGGGTTGGTCTCCAGATCTATGTTGGGATCCAAGCCCCTTCCCTCAGACCAGTTGAAAGGCCTGGCTTCCCCATAACTGTCTGTCTGGGAACCACGTGGGGCCCTGAGAGTCCACTCAGGCTGATGAGCAGCTCCATGCAGCTGTGATTTCCCCGGTGTCCTCCCATGGCCACTGGGGGGCAGCAGGAGATGCTCGATGGGGTCCCTGACGGGGCGTTGGTCCAGACGGCTCCTGCCAGCAGCGGGTCTTCTGTAAAGCAGGTCACTCCACCGCCTGACGCACGCCTATCCTTTCCTGTGGGGTCTGTCATTTGTAAGTGACTGCTCATCAGAAACGATCCGGAGAGCGGGGTCTAGTCAGCCTGAGACCCAGAACAGCAGGGGCCGTGTCCTGGGAGAGGAGGTTCCAAGGCACTGCCAGGTGTGTGAGGTCCGGGTGGGGTATCGAGTTCCCGCCCAGCCCGGCCAGGTCAGCACAGCCTCCCCTCTCCTTGAACTGTGGGTGTGTCTGCATATGCAGAGGGTGTGTGTGGGCAGAATGCCTGTAGCCTGGCTGGGAAAGGGCACCTCGGAGGGTCAGGTCCTCTTGGCCCCTGGGCCAGGCCTGAGCTGGCATCCCCTGAATCTCCTGAACATCTACTGCTCGGAGCCAGGCAAGCTCTCAAGATGCGCAGTGTTGACCAGGGACCATCCATCCAGGTGGTGGGGGCCTGCATGGGTAGCCGTGGGCATCCCACAGAGCGAGGGGGGCTGTTGCATGCGGGGGCTCCTTTCTCCCTGGGCTCAGGCCTGCCCCAGGGGCTCTGGCAGCTGTGGGCTGGGCAGGGATGTCTGGGCTGAGTTTCCCAGCCAGCCTGCCTCTTCTGTATGTATTTACTGGTTTTCTTTAAATGTTCCCATTACTCAGGCCGCCAGTGGGCACTGAGACAGAAATAAATCCCGCAAGGAGGCCCAGCCAGAAGCCGGGAATCCAATTCCCCCTCAAAGACCGGAAGGGGCCCCTGTGCAGAGCGTGCCAGCCCTCCGTGGCCCACACACTCCACACATCCATGCCTTTACACACGTGTTCCCCCATGCAGACTCCAGACACACACGCACACATGCAGGCATTCACACGCACCGCACACACTCAGGTTTGCCTCATACGCAGAGTTGCTTTGCACATGCATGCACACATTTCACACACATGCACACACACCCCGCTCATGCACACATTCCCTGACAGCCAGGTTCACACTCAGTTGTGACCACATACTGGGTTCACAAACTTAGCCATCCTCAAGACACTGGTGGGCGAGACAAGTGGGCGAGGCTGTGGAGGGTGCACGGAGGAGGCCAGCCCTGTGCAGCTCGGGAGGAGCGTGGCCTCATGGGAATGCAGGCCCAGGGCTGCCAGGGCTTCTGAATTTTTAAGAGAAGTTGGAAAGCTGAATTTTTATGTGAAATATCCTGATTTTGAATGTTGGCTCAAGATGTTGAAAATACTGTGGGTGCCAAACCAAACATGTCTATGAGCCAAATTCCACCCACAGGCGGCGTTCTTAGACCACGAGTCCACACACACACAACTAGACACACAGAGAGACATACACAAACACACAGACACATACAAATAGACACACACACATATACACAAATACACAGACACACAAATAGACACACAAATACACAGACAACAAATATGCAAATAAACATACAGACACATAAATACACAAATAGACATATACAGACACGCAGACATAAATACACAAATACACATACACATACATACATACACCAGCATAGACACGTAGACACACACACATACACAGACATAACAGACACATATACAAAGACACAGATATACACACACAAGTAGACACACATACAGAAATACACAAATAGACATACAGATGCACACAGACACACAAAAATACATAGACACACTGGTACACACACATACAACCACACACGCATAGACACACCAGAAGACACAGACACATACAAATGGCCATACAGGTATATCCAGACACACATACACATAGAAACACACATGGCCACACATACACAGGTACACAAACAAGCACAGACACAGACAGGTACACAGACACTCATGTACACAAATACAAAGAAATACACAAGCAGCGCATGCATACAAACGCTCGCACATGGAGAATGACACCCAACGCGCTCCTCTCTCTTGCTGATGTATGGACATGAGTTTGTTGTGGGCAGGTTGTCTGACTGTGGCCTCTGGGTAAAGGCCAGGGTGCGGTCCATGCCAAGGCTGCTCCTGCCTGTTGAAAATGCTGGAGTAAGAAGAATCCACCCTCACCTGGCCTCCACTGCCTGCATGCCCGTGGCACTGAAGAGGGAGAGAGCCGGTCCCAGGGGGCAGTCCTGAGGTTCTCTCGCCTGCCCGAGGGAAGGATAGGGGTCCTGTCCCTATCCTTGTCCAGGCCTGGTAGCCTATTGAGGAGCAAGGTAGGATCCTGAGCCCACTGAGGTCATGACGCCTGAGCAGGGGCCTGAGCTGTGAGAAGTTGAGGCTCAGAGAGGGGAGATGGCTTGCCCAGAGCCACACAGCCCACATCTGGAGCCAGCCAGGGCTCAGGTCCCTGCCTAGCTCTGGAGTCCCTTCCTCCTCTGTCCCTCCCAGCCAGTGGGACCAGTCTCCCAGGCAAGGTTTGTTTCAGTTGGCCATGGCAGCCTCGGGCTGGGATCATTCTCCTGGAGTTGGCTGAGGAGGCACCAGGGACAGGGAGTTGCACCCCCTCACCCTAGCCCCCCACAACGGGTCCCTGCAACCAGACGGCTCTTCCAGCAATCTGTGCAGAGACAGTGCACTCTCAGATCCCCAGGACAGGTCCATATCCCCTCAGACCCCCAGAGCAGGGCTGTGTCCTCCCAGATCCCAGGGAGGGAGGGGCAGGGTCATGTCCCTCTTGAACCTCCAGAGAACTCAGCCCCCTTTCCTGTTTGTCCATACCCCCTCTGGCCACCTCCCAGGTTGAGGGCTGAAAATTGTGGCCCCTCACAGCCCGTCCACTCCAGGCACTTGGGGCCCAGCTCAGTCCTTGCTCTCGACAGGGGGTGGCAGAGCTTGACCCTATTCTGAGTTGGGAGCTTTGCATCCACTCAGCGTCCCCTTGAGGCTAGGCCTGTGTTCCAGGGCTGGACAAGCACCCCCAGGAGGTCCATTCCTTCCAAGGGCCTTAGGCGATCCTTCTCGCAGCCTGGGCTGAGGGAGACAGGCCAGTGAGGGATGGGGCCATCCATGTGTTCAAGACAGGTGGGAGCAGGACCTGGCCACTGTACTGGCCTGCCTTGGAGTCTGGGGCAGCCTGTAAGGCGCCGGATCCCATAGCCAAGGAGGCTGAGGAGTTGGGGTCTCCAGGTGCCCTCCTCCCTGCTGACCACCCCGCCCAGCTCTGCTAATGTTTACGTGTTCCCTGTGGCTTGGCCTTGCTGTGGGGCCTTGAAGGGAGAAGTGACCACCTGGATCCAGCCCCTGCTTAAGGCAAACAGGGTCCTGCCTGCCTGCCAGGCCTGCTGAGGGCTCCACTTCCGCTGCCAATACCTGGATGGCCCAGGTGGGGCTCTGAGGCTTCTCTGAATGGAGGCCAGCCCTGGCCTGGGGGCTTCTAGTCTAAGGGAAGAGAACTGGTCCTAGCCTAGGGGACTTGGACTGAGGTGAGAGGTCCAGTCCTGTCCTGGACATCCAGACCGAGGGGAAAAATGGTGCCTAAAGGGGGAGGCCTGGCACTGCCCTGCAGATATCCCCAGGGGAGGGCGGTCCTCCTCTTAGAGGCATCCAGCTGGTGGGGGAGGCCTGGCCCTGGCCTGGGGACACCAAACCTGAGATGGGGGTACCCAGTATGTCCTGGGGGCATTAGTTCAAAGGGGAAGGACAGCCCTATCTGGAGGGGAGTTTCATCTAAAGGGAAGGTGGTGACAAGTCTAATGGGGGTGACAGCCCTGTCTTGGGGTGACCCAGTAGGGCAGAGGAGAGGCGCACCTCTGCTCTGGGGGGCACCCTGCCTGAGACAGAGGCTCAGCCCTGACTTTGGGGTACTCAGACTGAGTGGGGAGACACAGCCCTGTCGTGGGATGTGGGTGGGGATTGGGGGGTCCCTGGTTGTAGGAAGAGACCAAACCCTGTTCTAGAGGGAATCCAGTCTGAGAGAAGAGGCCCACCTCCACCTGGGGGGGGCACCCAGTCTGAGGGGGAAGCCACACCCCTGTTGGGGGGTGCCCAGTCTGAATGCTTCTGGGCGAGTGGGCCTCATGGGCTTTATTACTTCAGAAACCTCCCGTTCAGACCCTGGAGAGCGGCACTGGACATCCCTGGGGAGGAGGATGAGGGTCTGCCCTGCTGAGGTCTCCTTCCCCCAGCCAACTCTTGTTGCCCTCCCTGTCACCATCTCCTTGCCTGGCCACCTGCTTCCTGCCAGGCCACCTCTTCTCCAACCCCTGTGCAGCCTCCTCTCATCTCCACATTGATGTGGGGACTTTTTTGTTTGTTTGTTTTTTTGAGACAGAGTCTCACTCTGTTGCCCAGGCTGGAGTGCAGTGGCCGGATCTCAGCTCACTGCAAGCTCCGCCTCCCAGGTTTACACCATTCTTCTGCTTCAGCCTCCCGAGTAGCTGGGACTACAGGCGCTGCCACCTCGCCTGGCTAGTTTTTTGTATTTTTTAGTAGAGACGGGGTTTCACTGTGTTAGCCAGGATGGTCTCGATCTCCTGACCTCATGATCCGCCCGTCTCGGCCTCCCAAAGTGCTGGGATTACAGCTTGAGCCACCACGCCAGGCCGATATGGGGACTTTTTAAACATTCAGACCTTGTTGCTCTCTCTCTTGAACTTCCAGTGGCTCCCAGCCTGGCTCTGCGGCCCTTCAAGACTGGCCTATGCCCCCCTCAACCATTATATGGAGCTCTACGGGTGCACCAGGCCCTTGGACAGCCTTTGGTCCTGTCCGTCATCTGGAAGGGCAGGCAGGGCTGGGCCTGAGGCTGCTCAGCAGGCACCCACACCTCCTAATGCCCACCTGAGTTTTTTGTCTTGGGCCTCCTGACCCCTCCCCTATGCCCTACGGGGTGTGTGTGGGCTGCTGGAGATGGGGTGCACTCCTGGATGCTGAGTTCATGGAGAAGAACGAGGCGGACTGAGCAGGAGATGGGAAGGCAGGGCGGGGCTCGTGCGGGGCCGTCTTTAGGCTGGAGCAAGAGCAAGAAGCTCATTCAGGCCAGAGCCCAGGCTGGGCACGCTGTAGGGTCAGTCCTCAGGGTGTCGGGCCAAGGGGCTCTGTGCCACTCTGGAGCCCATGAATGGCCCAAGGTGGGAGAGGGCAGGGTCCAGAGGGTAAGGTGGTAGGTGGGTATCAGGTGGGGACACTTAGTGACTGTCCCAGATGCGTCGTGGATGGATGTGTCCAACCTTGCAGGTCCCTGCCCAGCCAGCCCTCTGGGCTCAGATTCCTGGCTCCCCACAAGTCCTGAGCCAGAGCAGGGACCCAGCCCACCCTTCACCTGCTGGCCTGGTGCTCCTCCTGCAACCTCAGTCACGGAGGTATGTCAGGTTGCGGGTGGATGCTAAGGCTCCTGCGTGGAGGGCTCCCTGAGTGGCCACCGGACAGCCAGGGAAGGTCCACTCTGTGGCAGGGCCGTAGGCTTGGGGGTGTGGCCAGGGACCTGAGTTACCTGCCAGCAGCCCTGGGTGGCAGTGATGGGGGCCAGCAGTCAGAAGAGTTGGTCTAGAGGAGCCTGGTTCCCCACGGGGCCTCGGTACAAGTGTGGAGAGCAGCTCCACAGCTGGCGGCAACGGAGGCTGAGGCTGGATTCCCACGTGGGTCCACTTGGCTGCTGTGTGACCCCTGCAGACTTGAGCCTCTCTGGGCCCCTTCTGCTGGATGATACCATAAGCTTGATCCCTCCTGGTTCTAAAGTGAGACCTGAGGATTCCTCCATGACTCATGGCCCTCCCCCCACAGCTTTCTCTGGCTCCCAGCCCCACCCTCTTGGAGCGAGTCCCCAGTCTGGGCTACAGGAAGCCACACACCGCTTCCTTTTCCTTTTTTTTTTTTTTTTTTTTCCCCTGTTTTTCCTCTTGGCCCCAGCTCTGAGTGGGCAACCATTCAACCACCCATCTTTGGTCCATCTGTCCATCTACCATGTCAGCAGGTCCAGCCCCCAGCGCCTGGTCACATGACTGTCTCCCACTCTTCCTGTAGCAGGGCGGGTGGCCGCTCAGGCCCAGAGGCCTCCTCGTCCAGGCCCGAGCAGGAGCCGTTGAGGAACCCATCGTCCTTGGGAGCAGCCACGGCAGGTGGTGTGGTCTCGAGGGTCTCCAGGGCTGGGGCCCCTGGCTTGGCATGGCCAGGCAGCTGAGGGTGGCCATTGGTGGTGGCAGTGGGCAGTAGGCGGGGGCTGAGGGGCAGGCCGAGTCCCACACGGGGGCCGACGTTGGTCACACTTGTGTGGGACACCATGGGGCCATAGCTATAGCTGCTGCTCCCGCTGCGTGCCTTGCGCTTGAAGTCCAGTGCCAGTGTCCAGCGGCTCCAAGATTTCTTGATCTCAGCTTGTACCTTGGGGCAGTAGGGGTGAGGCAGTCAGGTGTATCTCCCAACCCCAGCGATGCCCCATCCCTGCCCCTGGACACCCAGCACAGAATGAAAACAGGAATAGGGGGCTCCTGGGAAACTCCAAGGCCAAGTGAAATCCCATCCTCACAACGGGGTGCTTGGTTGCAGGCAACTGACACACCCAGAATCTACATCGCATCCTCAGAACAGGGTGTTTGGCTGCAGGCAACTGACACACCCAGAATCTACAAGGTTCAAATTGCCCCAAAGGTGGCTGAGTCCTCCAATCTGGGTCAGAGAATTCAGCGATGGGGCTGGGAAGGCACTTGGCTATGCCAAGTATCTGGTGACCGAAGAGTCCCCAGATCCTAGCACATCCTGAGCCTGCATCACCTGGAAAGACTTCTCTGCTTTCAGCATGTCCTCAGGGGTGTTCTTGGAGGAACAAAGAAGTAACTCGGTGGAAGAATGGAGAAATGAGCCTGAGGAAGCCTCTGGGGTATCTGCCCCACCGTGCCCTGCGCCAACACTGTCTCCTGCTTACCTCGCCATTGCAGAAACAGTATATGATGGCGACAAAAAATCCCTGTGAAGAGGGGTGTCTGGAATCAGGGCCTGTCCCCGGAACCCTTCCCACCCTCAGCCAGGCCAGGGCCAGCATTGCGCACCTGGAAGGAGTTGAAGAGCATCTCATAGTGCATCTGGACTTGCCAGAGCGTCCCTGAGACCTCGGTGTATGGTGTGGCCATGAAGACGATGTAGTGGACGCCAAAGAGGGGCATGAGCACCAGTGTGGATTTGAGCAGCTTCCTGGGCCAGCGGGGCAGGTAAGTCAGGGCCAAGCTACTTCCCCTTCAGCAAGCATCGTGCCACCCCCCACCCTGCCAGCCCCAGGCTCCGGAAGCTCAAAGGGACCCAGGGCTCAAGTCACCACAGGAGGACAACCCAGTTCACCTGCATGGCTGCCGTCCAGGCCAAGTGCTAATAGGGCCCCTTGGTTCTCAGCGGTGTCTCGGAGCGGACTTCAAATGACAGTCCCCCTGTCCCTGGGCCCTTCGCACCTGTGGAGCCCTCAGCTGGCAAGCACTCCCCTCCAAGGTCGAACCTCACTATCCCACAGTCCACTCCTCAGGTTTCAGTTGAGCTGCAGCCTTCCTGGGGCCACCTACCGCCTACCTGTTCCTCAGACTCCCTGCAACCAACTCTTTGAGGAGAGGTTCAAGTTTGTCCCACCCTCACAGACTCCAGCTCTAGTGCAGGGCCTCATACAAGTGGGCAGGCTGGCTTTGGGGTGCCCCTAGGGCCTCCCATCACTGCTGGGCAGGCCAGGTGGGTGAGGACAGCCAGGGAGTCAGACGCTGGGTCCTTTCCCTTGCCCCAGGCTCGTTCGTGGGGCCACTGTCTTTCCTGGGGTACATGGTGCCAGGACTCAGGGACCCCTGAGGAGCCAGCGCATGGCAGGCATGGTGGGCTCACCGGTACTGCTGCCGCGTGTCACACCGGCCAGCGTTGGTCTCCCGCAGCTTGGTGGCGAGCACTCGGACGATATTGATGAAGAGGATGAAGTTGAGCTGTGGGAGTGAGGGGGCTGCGTCTGGAGGCTGCACCCTAGCGGGGCGGGGCAAGGCCTGGCAGCCACGGCCATAGGTTCTGCTCTGTCACTGCGTCTCTGGGTGGCTCCTTGGGCCCTTGGTTTTCCTTTCTGGGCTGGAGTGTGGATCAGCTGGTCCTCCGGCCTCTGTGGCTCTGACACTGGGGTCTAGGGAAGCCTCCTAGGTCCCTGTCAGGGGCTGGTTCCAGGGGGCCCAGGCACACATCCCACCCTCCCCTGTGGCCAGCAGCCCACCCATGCTCACCACAATGGAGGCCAGGATGGGCACCTGGATGATCCACTTTTTGTTCCCGGAGCTCAAGTCCCAGCACCTGGGGGAGGTTGAGGCATTAGCTCCCAGCCCTCCTGTTCCCATCCTAAGACTGCCCACAGAGGCCCAGATTTGGTCTGGTGACATTAGCTGTTGAGGACACAGGGCAGGGGGGTTGGGTGTGGCCAGGCCTCAGGCCACCCTCACAGGCATCTTTGTAACTAGCCGCCTGTGACCCTGAGGGTGCTCCTGGCTGGAGGCTAGACTGAGAACTCCTGAGGCTGGGCCATTGGAGGCCAGGGTACAGGACGCCCTCTCACATGCTGCCTGGAAGAAAAGGGACCCAGGGGTGCTTCTTGCCTGGGCCCCTTCTCCACCTGGACCTACCCGGTGTTGGCCAGGGTAGCTCTGACACTGACCCACACAGCCACGAAGACAGCGGGCAGACCTGCGGGCACAGAGGGGGACAGTGTGCGGGGCTGTGGCTACTGTCCACAAGGTCATCCCCCCTCATCCTTGATGACCCCCAGCTTACCCCACCATTGCCCTGAGCCCCTGACCCTGGGCACTTGGGCCACTTGGTGACAGAGCCACACTCTGCCATGTAGTGCCCTAACAGCCTCCCCTTAGGGCTCCAGCCCTCAAAACCCAGCTCAGCCTCTGCCCCCATCTTGGCTCCATGTCACATGCACATATATGGGGTACAAGGTATAATATAATAATAAGGTATCACTAACTGATCCAAGTCCTGTCCATTTCCTCTGCAGAGGGCACTGCTTTGGACTTGCAGCTCCCATGGGGCGGGAGCCTATTTTCCGCATTTTTTTTTTTGCCCCAGCACAGCACTCCCACAACCTGGTTTGAAAGGTTCCAGCCCTCATGGATGAGACTGGATGGGGTGAGAGGTTTTTGTCCCAAGCAGAGGCCACAGGGAAGCCTCGGTGTGTTGGTATGTCCTGGCCTGTGCCAGCTCAAGGGGCACATGGCATCTTTGGGTGAGCTGTGCCTCTGGGAAGGGAGCCCCAGGTCCTCCCCAACTGCACACCACCAAGTTGACTCTAGGCCTGGTCCACCCTTGGAGGGATAGGGTATGACCTGGATTTAGGGTAAGAAAAGAGCTGTGACATTCCTGTGCCCCAGGATCCTACGCACTCCCAATCTGCATGTTGCCAGCCCACTAGGACACTTCCTAACCCCAGAGCCTGCATCAGTTCCTGGGACCAGCTCAGGTCTCCCCAACTATGGGGCTTGTCATGGTGAGGTCAGGGTCAGGATGTAAGTCGAGGGTCAGGGAGGTGGTGGCTGTTGACCTGCAGGCCTCTGGGTGTTGACTGCGGAGAGGGCTCCAGCCACCCGGCCCACCCCTCTGCAGTCTGGCCAGTTGTCCCGGAGCCCAGCCAAGCTCTGCAGCTGCCAACAATAATGGACAATTATCGGTAACTGGATCCCAGAGCCTGTAGGGGGTTGGGAGGAGTGCACGGCTCCAGCAACCCATTCTGCAGAGAGGCTGTGAAGCCCAGGTGATGCTGAGGTGCTGGGCCCACGGCTCTGGGCCATGGACCCCGCAGGCCTGCTGAGGCTGGCAATGGTGTGGGCAGACCCCAGTTCCAGCCCCAGGCTGACCTCTGACCCGGTATCCTACTCTGATCCTGAGTTGAATCTTGGCCTGATGGTCCCTCCTTCCCCTGTCCTTAGGCTGAGCCTCAATTCAGGTGAATCTAACCCCAGGTGAACCTGATCCCAGGCCAAGCCCTACTGTTCCAAGCCTGGAATGGGGTCAGGATCACAGGGCGGCAGGCCTCTCTCCTGCTGTTCCACTTGGGGCGGGATGTGCTGTGTGGGGCTGCCCTCTCCATCGCCCATGATCCCACCCCTGCCGGCGCCTCACTACCCGCTGTGCCCGCGTACCCCAGCCGAAGACTGTGAAGCCCCACAGGTACTTCTTCTCTGAGAAGAAGGCCATGAAGATGAGGCTGTGCAGGTACAGCCCCTCCACCAGAATCCAGTAGTAGTTGGTGGCCAGGAAGTAAAGGAAGAAGGTCACGGCCACCCTGCAGCCCGCCTAAGAGACCAGCTGGTGTTAGAGGGCAGGGCCTGCCTCCCAGAAGTCAGGGCTGGGCTGGGGGGCTGGGGCGGCGGGAGGGGACAAGTGGTGCAGGCCAAACAGGCCAGGAAGGGGCAGGCTCCGCTTGGGGGCTCTCTCAGTGGGGTGTGGTGTCAGGGGCAGGAGGCAAAGTGAAGAGGTAGAGTGGCTGGGGGGTACTGGGTTGAGGCAGGAGCCTTGATGGCAGCACGGGGCATGTGGGACCCTGAGCCCTTGGCAGCAGGGTTGGCGGCAGAGCTGAGGGTTGCAAGGGACCCTGTGAGACAGGTTTCAGTGGCTGAAGCTAGTGGGGCTGGCAGGAGGCAGGCAGGGCGAGGGCTGGGCTGGAGGAGGGGGCGGGGCGGGACCCCAAGAGGCCAGAGGCCAGTGGCGGCACTGGGAGCTGGCGGGCGGAGGGGCACTCACGTAGCCGGCAGCGGCGGTGGCAGGCGGCAGGGGCGCCTGGGCGATGGTGCGCAGCTCCTCCTCGGTGAGGCGCTCAGCCTCATCGAGCGTGGCGCCAGAGTAGAGCACCGCGTCCTTGACGAAGATGCTCACAGCGCGCAGCATGAAGGACAGGAACAGGTGCATGTGAATGTAGTTGCGCGTGCAGTGCAGCCGCCTGCGGGGCGCGCGACATCACCGTGGGTGGGGGCACGGGGACGCACGGCAGGTGGGCATGGGCAGGAAGCTGGGCTGTGTGCGGTAGGTAGGGACACCCGCCGGGGGTGATGGGTGCAGGGAAGGAGTTGCATCAGACCTCGGCCACCACCCCCTCCTCCAAGATGTCCCAAGGCCTCTCGCCCCGCCCACCTAAAGTAGGCCAGGATGAGCACAGCTACTGTGAGGGACGCCAGGGACACGGAGTAGCCCACGGTGTAGATCATGCCCAGGCGGTCAAACACCTCCTGTGCGGGGGGAGACACAGTCAGATCCCTGGGACCCAGGGTTAGCATCAGGGTAAGAGCAAGAGGCCAGGGTAAGGTTGCTGGAGGAGTCAGGGTTAGGAGTCAGGGCTGGGTCAGGGGTCACCCGTGGGGTGGGAGTGAATTTATCCCGGTCACGTTGGGGAGGAGAAAGGCTCGCACCCGTTCACGAGTCTCATTGGTGAGAAATTTGACACACTCGCTGTAGTTGGCCCACGTCCTGTTGTGCCCAGGCACCAGCTCCCAGCTGCCATTGCGGTCACAGCGTCGGTAGGCATGGCCTGCAGGTTCATGGGAGGTCAGGGCAGGCAGGGAGGTCTGGAGGCACTGAACCCCTAGCTCCAAGTCTCAGCCTCCCTCTGATCCCCACCCCTTCCAGCAGGCCTCACCTTTGTGATTGAAGTCATAAATGTAGTCCGGACAGGGCACAGCCACCACCTCACCTGGTGCCCCCAGCGGCCAGCACAGAATGTGGTCCCATTCAGGCAGGCAGGGGCGCCCTGTGCCCAGAGACAGACAGGGTAGGGGATACCAAGGGAGAGTCAAAGCCATGGTTAGTGACCCAGAAGGATGAATACGTCTGTGTGTGTGTATTTTTTTTTTTTTAGACAGAGTTTCGCTCTTGTTGCTCAGGCTGGAGAGCAATGGCATGATCTCGGCTCATCGCAACCTCCGCCTCCTGGATTCAAGCAATTCTCCTGCCTCAGCCTCCCGAGTGGCTGGGATTACAGGCGTGCGCCACCTGGCTAATTTTGTATTTTTAGTAGAAATGGGGTTTCTCCATCTTGGTCAGGCTAGTCTCAAACTCCTGACCTCAGGTGATCCACCCACCTAGGCCTCCCAAAGTGCTGGGATTACAGATGTGAGCCACCATGCCTGGCCCATGAGTGGTTGTTGGTTCCTGCAGGGACAGGTGTGCCCCAGGCAGAAAAATTCAGGCTTTGGAGCATTCTGGAGAAAATATATTTCTGTGCCCTGCACCCAACTGGCCTCATAGAATTTACTATGGCCTCTGAGATACAGGTACTGGCACTGGCCCCATTTTCCAGATGGGCTGACAGAGGCCAAGAGAGGTAGGCAAGTTGCCAAGCTCATACAACACAGGGCCCTGTCCTCTTCAAGTACTCAACCCCAGGCCAGGCCTCTCGCCTTTCTCTCTGCTCTTGGAACCACCTTCCAGGTGTCCTTGAAGAAGAGCAAGTACCCAGATTAACTCTCCCTCAGCTGGGAGGCTCCCTGTGTGCCCCTTCCCCTGGGACCATGGACAGGAGGCAGGAGGTCTGGTTTTTAGTGCCAGCTGGACTCCAAGTTGCTGCTGACCTCACTCAGGTGTCCCCGGTCTTTCTATTTCCATTTCCTCATTGGGAAGTTGGGATTAACCACATCGGTCCACGCTTCTACCACCACCCAATGCCTGCCCTGAGTACCTGCTGTGAGACTCCCACGGCCACCGCTGGGGGAGATACGATTCCCCAAATCTCAGTGCTAATGGTGGGATTCAAAGTAGGGTGGCATCCCACTTTGGAGACCCAGCCTCACTGCGGGGAGGCTAAGTGATCTTGGAGGTTCCCCAGCCTCTGGATCTTCCACATTCCACTCCCAGCTTACAGCCCCCTTCTCTCTCTCTGTAGGGCTCCAACCACAGGACTCTCCAGCCACCCTGGAAGGCTGCCTCAATGGCTGGACCCGCCCTGGCTTGGTGAAAGGCTCTCTGTCCTGGGCGCCATATTCCCAGCCCCACCCAGCCAGGCCCACAATTCCCTCTGGTCCCCAGGGAGCCACAGGGTGACCACAGCCTCCCAGATGTGGCCCATCTGGAATCCACTGCCCACCCGGCCGGTTCAAACTGGCCCTGTGGCCAAAGCCTGGGCTCTGTGTCTGCCTCTCCTCATCTGCTTCCCTCCCTTCTCTTCTCCCCGACTTGTCCCACTGCCTCTGGCCCCACCCTCTGCCACTGCCCTCCTCTCCTGTTCTATTTCTGTGGCCTTCCCCACTATGTGTCCCCGTGTACCTCCTCTGACACACTGAGCCCTAGACTTCAGTGTGTGCCTCGTGGTCCCCTCTGTCTCTATGACTGTCTCTCCCTGCCTTTCCGTTGATCTCTGTCTCCATGCCTCTCCCTGTCTTTCTCTATGTGCCATTCTCTCTGTCTTTGTGTATCTCTCCCTGCCCCTCTGTCCCCCAGGGTTCTCTGTCATCTCTCTCTCCATGGGTGGGGCCATAACCCTGGGTCCACTCTTGGCGTGGTGCTGGCAAGTTCTCTGTTCATCTCTCTCTGAGGCCTGAGCCATTCAGCTCCCCTTCCTTCCCACTAGACTCTGTCTTCTCCCAGCCCCTTGCCTTTTGCTTTCTATAAGAGCCAAGAAGCATGTGCTCACATGACAGGGACAGTGCAGTGGGGGTGGGCAGATCCAAGCCCATGCCAGCTGGATGCATGGAAGCAGAGACATACCTCGGTACCTGCTGCCAGTGGGTGCCTCCTTGTCCTCCTCAGACTCAGGGTAGAGCTTCCCAGATGGCTTATCTTTCCTGGGCTTCCCTGATGTAGATGTAGATGTCCATCCCTTGTCTGATTCCATTATGTTGGCTGGAGAAACCAGGGTGGTAATGGTGGCTGTCAGCTGTGCTACAACAGGAGACCCGGGGTACTCTTCAGCCTTAGACTCCCCCTTTGTACAATGGGGGGGTTGTCTCCTGCCCTGCTGACACCCAGGCTGTTGGGAGATCTGAGACGATGGGTGAGGAGGTGTTTAACAAAGTGTAAAGTGCTTGCCAGGTGAAGTAATAAGAGGAGGTGGAGATTGTCCCCCAGGGTTGGAATGGGAGTGCAGGATCAGCTAGTGGGGTGAGCACTAAACATGGGCAAGACAGAACAGAGGCAGTATCCTCCCACCCAGGAGTCAGGAGTGGGGGCCAAGGCCACGCAGCAGTGAAGGCCCCACCAGGGGGCGCACGCTGAAAGCAGACAGAGTGGGTGGAGATGTCAATGGACAGGTTACATGGCGAAAATGAAGTCTGGCCTGAGTGCTGTGCAGGTAAAGAAGCTGGTGGTGAGAAGACAAGAGCAAGGTGGTACAGTCAAGAGTGAACAGAGAAGGCCACCCTATCCCCTGCCCTGGACCCTCAAGTATGTGGTTCACAGCTTCCACAGTGGCCCTGGAGATGCCTCATCTGAGATGGAGCCTGGCCTCTCTTCTCATTGGAGAGATGCTGGAGGTCATTTTTTTTTTTTTTTTTTTTGACAAGGTCTCCCTCTGTCACCCAGCCTGGAGTACAGTGACATGATCACGAATTACTGCAGCCTCAAACTCCTGTGCTCAAGTGATCCTCCCATCTCAGCCTCCCCTATAGCTGGGACTACAGGTGTGCACCACCACACCTGGCTAATTTTTAATTTTTTTTGTAGAGATGGGATCTCACTATGTTGCCCAGGCTGGAGAGGTCTTTCTTCCTAGCCACAAAGTCTTCCTCATTTTCTGACTTGTATTCCTTCAGCCACCGCCCAAGCTAGGCCCCACTGGCCCTCACATGTCGGGTCTGTGGCAATGATGGGAAGCTGAGTCCAGGCAGCCTGGACTGGGATGAGAATGACTGTGTTCATTTTCCTGCCTCCACCCTCAGGCCTCAGTGTGGGGATGTGGGTAGCAGGATCTGGTAGAGCAGGAAGAGAGAGGCTCCATGGTGGATGGTGAGGGGCAAAGAGAGGCTCCCTCCAGGCTTTCACAACTAAGAAGAGGGGCTGGGTTCAGGACCCAGAGTGAGGAGGCCCACCTGACCCCCCAGATCTCGATGTGACTGGGAGCCACTGTTGGGGCTGGCATCGGTGGGGCTGTGACTGCAGAGACCATGTGAGTCTCTGTGAATGTGAGCAAAATCTGTGTGCCACAGAGTGTGTGTGTCATTGTGTGCTTGTGTTCTGGGTGTGCACCAGCCTCAACCCCTGCAGAACCCTAAGAACTTGTCAGGCGAGGAAGCTGCTCCTCTCCTTCAGTCAGTTGGGGTCTGGGCCTCTTCAGTTGATGAGATTAACCCGACAGTCATCAGTTTGAGCGCTGGTGGTGGGCAACACAGGGACCTGAGCTCAAGACTTAGGACAAGCCAAGGATGCCCGAGCCTGCTGACTCCACTCTTGCACCACACACCCCACTTCAGTCCTCACTTCGGCCTGGCGCCCTTTACCTGAGTCCACCCCCACAGAGAGCCTTCACCTGGCTCTGTATCCTGGGTCCCCCCCTCGACTGGCCCCTCCCTCACCTGGCCTCATCCCCAGACCCTCTTCCTTTGACCCCCACCTGGCCTCTGCAGGACCTCCTTGAGCCGTTTTTCACACTGGGCCTGAGCACGGTGCAGCAGGAAGATCTGTTCTTCTTTAGTCATGACGTCATCTGCATCCACCTGCCAAGCCGAAGGTCAGACCACAGGCAGGACTTTCTGGCACAGCAGCAGGTCCCAGAGACATCCCAATTTCCCAGAGGGATTACCCCCTTTCAAAAGGCCCTGACTCTAGAGGGAAGGTGGGATTTCCCCTGAGTGTGGAGAATCTGCTCTATGGAGCTTGCACCTTACAGATGGGAAGCTGTGGCTCTGACCGGTAGGGCCTGCCTGATTGAACGGAAAAAGGGGGGAGGGCTGTTTCCTGCCTGCCCACCAGTAACTCTGTAGGCTGCAGTCACTGATACTCTCTGTCCAGTCCTTTCCCCAGGGGTACGTGGGACTGGAATGGAATGTCCCAGGATGGATCCACATAGGATCCCGGCTGCCTGCTGGGGACGTGAGTCGGGGGCGAGGGGTGGATAAGGAGTGGTGAACTCTGGGCAGACAAACCCAGCCTGGAGTCCTTCAAGTACTGGCACCCTGGGGGGCCTTGGGAGTCACCAGTTTCCATCTTGGCCCAGATCCCCAGTCAATGCTGTCCCCAGTGAATGGTGAGTGCCTCAAAGCCTCCCCTCCTTACAATCCAGAGACAGAGAAAGAGAGAGAGAGAGAGAGAGAGAGAGAAAGAGAGAAAGGATAGAGGAACTGCTGGCACGCGGCCTGGGTTCGGCTGGGCACTCTGGTGCTGGCTGTGGGTGGGAGTCCCTCTCATTCCACTGCTTATCTGGGAGCTCCCTCCATCCAAGCCGACTCCGGAGTTCTGATGCCACTCAGGCCCTCACTCCTGCTATTCTCTGCCTGGAATGTCCTTTCCCTTCCCTCCAGCCTGCACACCCTGGGCCCTGGCTGTCACCCACAGGGACTCACTGGCCTCATTATAAGAAAGGAAATGAAATATGCGGGAGGAGGCTCACCCCTGAGCAGGTGGCTGCTGAGGGGTCTGAGCCTCTATCCTCTGACTTAGGAGAAAAGGAGTCGGGGTAAAGGCAGCATCCCGCCCCGGGAACAGCTTCGTGTGCCCAGCCCAGCCATCCCGTGAGTGTGACCCGCAGAGGTTAAGGCGGTCTCTGATACCTCCCCAGGGCGGAGCTGTCAAGCCCTCAGCCCCATCCCTCTTAATTCAGGGCCGTGTTTCCTCCGACCCCTGGGCAGGGGTATGTCCCCTGAGATGACCCCCTCCACCCCTCTCCCAAAAGGCTACGTCTCCTCAGCTCCGGGGCAGAGCCTCATTCTTCAGATGCGCCGTGGCGGGGCCGGGGCCCTGCAGTTCAAGCGTAGCTGTGCAGGGCGGGAGGACCCAGAGGAGGCAGGGGAGGAAGGAGGCGGGTCGGGGATGGGGCGGGCCAGGTCAGGGAGCCTGGCTGCAGGGAGAAGTTAATTGACCGCGTCTCTTGGCGGCAGCAGCGATGGCTTCCAGGGCCAAGGAGTCTCCAATTGGCTCGGCCGGCCTCGGGTTCTGCTGGTTCCACTTAGCGGAGCCGCGTGCGCGTCCCTCTGCGTGCGCGCGCAAGTGGCGGCGCATCCCCGAGTGGCCGGCGCGTGCATTTGTGTGTTCCCGTCCGTGTGCGTTCTCACGTGGAGACTGTCCAGCACTTCAGTGTGGGGCGCAAGCCGGACGTGTTTGTGAGCTTGCACGTGCACATGTATTTCTGGGCATAGGGCGGCGTGTGCGTGTCTGTGAGTGAGGCGGCAGCTCCTTAGCCTTTGAGTCTGTGGGTGGCCCGTGCTTCTGGTGTCTCTGGGGGGCTGAGGTGGACCCTGAGATCTCGGCTGGACCACTGCTGTGGACCCCAGGAAAGGCTGGAGCAGATCCCCACGTGTCGGCTGGCTGGCCTAAGCTCCTCTTTCCTAGTCCCTTTGCTTCCACAGCTATGGCTGAGCCGGCTGGGGTAGAGGTAGACACAGAATGACTGGATGGCTTAAGGGAGAACAACTTGGACTTGCCAGGATCCAGGGGCCTCCAAGACTAACCTGAAGCTCTCCCTGTGCCTCTTACATGGGGGATCCATGCTGCTGAGGGGGCTGATCCCTGCCCACCCCACTCCATTTACAGCACCCATTCACTACCATTTCCATCGTTGCTACTGGTACCTCCATCAATAACCATCATTACTGTCAATAACACCAACACCAGCATCACCAGTCCCTCCCAGTATACTACTACCACCACCACTGGCATCACCGTTACCACCATGAGCACTACTGTAACCATCAATATAACCACCATCACCACTATCCGCACCATCACCACTGGTACATCACCAGCACCACTGCCACCACCTCCAGCATCACCAAGGCAACATTAGCACCATCACCAATACTACCACCTGCCCAATAACTACCATCTACACTGCCTCTGCCATCTTGTTGTCTTACCCCCTCCCCACTATCCTCCTCCTTCTGACACCTCCACCCCTCTCAAGACAAACCCATTATGCTGTATTTTCTCTAGCTGATGGAGAGCTCTGGAGTGACTGATGGAGGCTCCCACCCATCCCTAGACGCTCGCTGACTCACCGGGCCTCCCAACAGACAAAGCAGCCTACTGATATGACTGGGGGTCACCCCTGATGGCCTAGACTACAGGCAGGTAGTCATGGCTTGAAAACTGCGTGGCCATTTGGCAGACTGACTGCTGAAACCTGACCAACACACCCCTCACTGGCTCAATGAATTGGCTTAGCCTCTACCTCCTGCTGTTGGCTTTACCTTCTCCATGGCCAGGAGGAGGCACACCCCTTTGTCTGGAGTTGGGATGTTCAGGAGAGGGAAAGATATGTGCTTCCAGCACGCATGGCTCCCACACTCCTTCATTCATCCATAGGAGTGGTGGCCCCACCTCTGGCCTCCCTGAACTTTAGGACCTATTTCTCTGTTAGCACAGCCATTGCAACAAGAATAACTCATGTTAAAGTTAAGGAAGCACTTTCCCAAGAAGAGGAGGACAACCCCACACCAAGTGCATTACCCCTCCAAACCTTAGCTCACAGCTCCATGCCTGGAATGCCCCCACTCCTGTTCACTCCTCTCTCCAGCTGTGCCCTCCTCTTCAAGGAGATTCTGCCACCAGCCCCAGAGTGTGAATCCCACCTCCACCCTTGACTGGCTTCGTGTCTGAGAAAGTTGCTTAACCGGTGTGCCTCAGTTTTCCTGTAAAATCAGGGTAATAATAGGGCTGTTGTTGGCCGAGTGTGATGGCTCACACCTGTAATCCCAGCACTTTGGGAGGCCAAACCAGGCGGATCACCTGAGGTCGGGAGTTTGAGACGAGCCTGACCAACATGGAGAAACCTCGTCTCTACTGAAAAATACAAAATTAGCCGGGCGTGGTGGTGCATGCCTGTAATCCCACCTTCTCGGGAGGTTGAGGCAGCAGAATTGCTCAAACCCGGGAGGTGGAGGTTCTGGTGAGCCGAGATTGTGCCATTGCACTCCAGCCTGGGCAGCAAGAGTGAAATTCCGTTTCAAAAAAAAAAAAAAAAAAAAAAGGCTGTTGTGAAGATTAAATGAAGCACTTCACAACAAGCCTGTGCAGGGGTGAAGCTCAGGAAAAGCGGGTTGCTATTGTTGATACTGTGAGCAGCAGCAGCAGCAAGTCACACCCCCGCCATGTGCACCCCTGCTGCCTGGTGACATGGGTGCTCCCAGCCAGGCCAGGGACTGGGGGAGATTATCTCATCCCCATGGTGAGGGGCAGATGGGAGATGGAGCCCCAGGGAGGACTAGAGGCAGGGACCACAGGAGGACCTGCCAGATAAGGTGTTCCTGGCAAGCTTTTGGGATGGACGCATATCCCAATGGCTCCTTGCATTTCTGAAACCACTCTGGACTTACATTAGGATTCCAGGTTACTGCCAGAGCCCCCACGCTTGAGCTTAGGAGGAAAAAGGACCCCCTCTTCTGCCTCTGCCCTGGCTGAGGAGGCCTTATCTCCTGGGGATGAAGGGGAAATGCTGACAGCTGTAACTCGTCTCAGCCTGGCATGCCCCCTTGTCTGCTACTCCCTTCTCCCCGCCCCTCCCCCCCTCTCCCCCTTGAAGAGTTCCTGTCTTCTTGGCCCAGCGCCAGGGTGCAGACGACTTAGGCTTGCATCCCCTTAGATCCAGCGGATCTGCACATCTTGGGTCTCAGGGGTAAGGACTGGGGGTCTGGGGCTGGGCTGTGGCCAGGGGTTACTTAGTTCATACCACCACTTATGGGCCACTCAGCCCTGCACCAGGTGTCCCATATCCCCCCAACACTCTTCCTATGGTCCTGATGAAGGCTGACTTGACTCCCCCAACCCAGCCATCACGGTGCTTGGCTCCAATACCCACCACTACAGCACATCCTCCCCATGGTCAGCAAGGAGCTTTAAAACACATGCCTCCTGCACCTTCTACCACATCCCCATCTTACAGACAGGGACACAGGCCAAGAGTCACGGAAAGAGGAGGGCCAGGGATGGAGCTAAGATCTGCTTGACACTGAAGCAGCAGCCCTGGAAGAAGGGAAAGAGAGGAGGAAATGCCCAGCCACACGGGTACCCTGGCACCAGCCACGGTATCATCTTTCCACAATCCTGGATTTTAGCTGCTGCATTAAGCAAGTCTCCCTTTGCAGACCTCCTAGGGCAGCTTCCCCAAAGCCGATTCAGGAGCGGAGGTGGGTAGACATAAAGGTGACGGTGATGCCGGTGATGGCAGCTTGTCCCCAGCTGTAACTGGGTAGAGGACAATTGGGCTCTGATGTTGGGAATGAGGCCGTTGATGCCTCCAGCAGAGCCAGAAGGAGAAAACCCTGGCTAACAGGAGACCCCTTCGTGACCTCCTGGCCTTCCTACAGCCCTCCTCCAGGTTCTACTACTGGGACCCATGCTGGCACCCCTGGATGTCTCCTGTGCCAGCTGGCTGGGACTGCTCCCCCACCCCTGCTGCCCTCTCTCTGTCCGGCTGGCCTGAGCAGGCTCCTCGTCCTGCCCCACCACCGCTGACAAGTGCTGACTTTTCCTCCCCTTCGCCAGGCCTTCCTGAACAGGCTGCCTGTGTTTGGGGCTGGGAGGGGCTGGGGGGGAAGAGGCACTATGACGCCTCTCATCCCAGCCAGCCAGCGTGGCCGCCTTCGGGGCAGGCAGTGGGATGGAGCCTGGGATAGCAGAGTTGGCTGCTAGGACCTGGTGGATCTTCACAAACAGCCCCTACCTGGGCTGAGGAATCAAGGCCCAAAAGAACAGTATGGCCTAATCTAAGCCATCGGCTGCTCAGCAGAATGGGATCCCACTAGGTCTCACCTCGGGCATAAGACTGGCCCCAGAGTTGGGGCTTTTAAGGGTTTGAAGGTCTCTGATGTTTCTGCAAACCTGAGCAAAACTTTGCGCCCTTCTCCCAGTCACACTGTATTTTGCAGACAATTTCAGAGGTCTGCAAAACCCCCGCCCCACCTTTTCTTTTTCCTGAGGACTCTCCTTCTGAAATAGCTGCCTTCCTGATGTGGTGGCTGGACCAGGGAGTGTCCCCAGAAGGCCCACAACAGGAATCTGGGGGAGGCTACTTGACGCCTCATTAAAACATTCCGAAGAAAACCCAAGTTCCTGGGAGGGCTTGGCCCCCCTCCTACTGCTCTGTCCATAAGCTGTTTCAAGAGCTGAGGTGAATGTGTTTAAGGGCAGGTGATATAAAAAGCTTCAACAAATCAATACGAAAAAGACAAATAACCCATAGCACGACGGTTAATGGCCCCAAGCAAGCTCTCACTGTAAAGCCCAGAAGTCACTGGTAATCAACAAATTAAAATGACAAGAGACACCATTTTTCACCTATCAAAGCAAAGGTGAAACACAAAGAATCCTCCTAACATCCTATGAGACAGTGGGCATGGGGAGAGAGGCCCTCCTGGTTGGTCTTGGTGTTGTATAAGTATAAAGCAGCACAAGCCTTTCAGAGGGCAATTTGGCCATGCTATTAAAATAAAAAATGTGTGTATTCTCAGACCCAGCAATGACAAAATCTAGAAATATCCTATTAGGAAATAGTCACATGGGGACACCAGAGGGCATTTCAAGGAGCTTCCCTGCCACCATCTGGAATCACGCATACATAGACATACACACAAATTATGCAGAAATAATCTAAATGTACATTCCTATGGACTACTTAATGAGTCCCAGGTTTTGGAGTACTATGTAGCATTAAAAAAAATTCATGTTTACTGAAATGAAGATCTCTAAGACACACCTTTACGTCAAAATATGTATGTGGCAGAGCCCTATCTAGAAACCGATACCATTTATTTAAAAACAACCAACCAGACAAATAGACAATGACGAAACTATCTACTTGATATGTACACAAAGAGGTACCATTTGGAAACACACCGAAAGAGGAAGGAGAACGCCCCTCTACCCAAACCGCTAAAAATGGTTTTCCCTAGAAGGGAACTGGGGCTTGGGAGTGATCAAGGAGGGCTTCTGTTTAATTTTTATTGATTGACTCTCTTTTTTTCTTTTCAGAGACAGGGGCTCACTCTGTCACCCAGGCTGGAGTGAAGTGGCGTGATCACAGCTCATTACAGCCTTGAACTTCTGGGCTCAAGCAATTCTCCCTCCTCAGCTTCTCAAGCAGCTGGGATTACAGACTTGTTTGACTCTTTTATAAGAACATATTCATATATCAGTTGTGAAGCTAAAAATAACAAAATAACAAAAGGATTTTTTTTTTTTTTTTTTTTAACAGAGTCTCACTCTGTTGCCCAGGCTGGAGTGCAGCAGTGTGATCTCAGCTCATTACAATCTCTGCCTCCTGAGTTCAAGTGATTCTCCTGCCTCAGCCTCCCAAGAAGCTGGGATTACAGGCATGTACCACCACGCCTGGCTGATTTTTGTATTCTTAGTAGAGACGGGGTTTCACCATGTTGGCCAGGCTGGTCTGGAACTCCTGACCTCAGGTGATCCACCTGCCTCGGCCTCCCAAAGTGTTAGGATTACACACGTGAGCCACTGCACCTGGTCATTATTTAATTTTTAAAAAAGAAAGAAAAAGAGAAAACCCAGAGTGAGACATGAGGATCTCCTGCCAGCAGCAAATCTGCTGCTGCTTTGGAGGAAGGAATTCAGTGCAAAGGTCTAAAGATCCGGATTCAAATTCTGCTGTGCCACATACTCACTGTGTGACTCTCAGGGCCCTTTCCCGTAGAACTCACTGGGTGAATGGATGAAATGAGAAAACAATCTGTGACAGTTTCTAGCTTAGAATCTGGGGACAGCCACTGTTCTGTACATGTTGGTTTCTTCCTGTCTTTAAAAGCAAGCAACCAGCAGGGCGTGGTGGCTCACGCCTGTAATCCCAGCACTTTGGGAGGCTGAGGCGGGCGGATCGTGAGGTCAGGAGATCAAGACTATCCTGGCTAACACGGTGAAACCCCGTCTCTACTAAAAATACAAAACCAGCTGGGCGTGGTGGTAGGTGCCTGTAATCCCAGCTACTTAGAAGACTGAGGCAGGAGAATGGCATGAACCCGGGAGGCGGAGCTTGCAGTGAGCCGAGATTGCACCACTGCACTCCAGCCTGGGCCACAGAGCGAGACGCTGTCTCAACAACAACCAAAAAAGCAAGCAACATGGCCAAGCTGCCCCTGGAGCAGGCTGGAAAAGGTCCCACACACTCCCAGCCTGTCAGTCCACACCACAGTCTCTTGTGAGTCCTACCCGGTGGTCACATCTTCACATTCAAGGCCTGCCCCATGCTGAGCTCCAGCTTCTCTTGTTGCAGTTTCTCCTCCACCTGTGTACATGCGTCCTTAGGAGGACGCATCCTCAAGGACAAGAGTGACACTTTGCCTCCTACTCACAATCTGTGGGTCCATCCCTTCCTCCAAACTCCACCCTCCCAGACCCTCAGGCTCCCAGGTAACTATTTCCTGTACAGCAGAAGATGGACCAGCTGAGTCTGGCCACAACCAGTGTCCTCCCGATGGAATGCTCTTTGGCCCCCAAATGTGAGGTCACTGGAGATGCGAGCCTGGTCTTGGGACCAGCTGCGCAGGTAGCATACAGGTTTGGTGACTGGCCATGAGGTAAGGCTGGTGGGCTTGAGGGGCACAGGTGCAGATCTAAAGGGGTGCAGTAGCCCTTTGGGCTCAGGAGAGGGAGCTGGGAGGCTGCCAGCTTCTTGCTGGCCCCAGATGAGTCCAGGAGGCCCATAGCATATTGGATGGGTGAGTAGGCTGCCCCCGCCCTTCAGTCCCAATCTTCTGGCCCCGAAGCCAGGGAGTGTCCAGTGAACTCACATGCCCCAACAAGGTCCTAGGCAGACTGAGCACCGGCATCTCTCCTTCTACCCTCAGACATTGGCCAGGGTGACGCCTGGAAGATTCTCCGTGTATATCCCAGCTTCCCTGGAGAGCAGTGGGGCTCTGGGTACCCATACTCCATACACACATAGAGGTACAGGGCTTGGCACTGGGTTGGCATGAGATAAATAACGGTCATTGTGGTTGTGTGATTCGGACCAGTTAAAAATGGGGACAATAACCTTCCTCCAAGAGTGACTGGAAGGATTAGACTAGCTAATGTATGTGAATTGCTTAGAACAATGGCAAGTAGAAAGCCCTACAGAAGCATTTATGAAATACACATATGAAAACAATAGGCCCGGGTGCACAGGCGCTCACAAAGGCACACACAAACACACACAACTGCGCCTCCAAGTCATGCACCCACAGCTTCAGACACTGAAGCTCACCGTGAACTCACACGGGGACTCAGATACTCACAATCACACAGACCCAGATGAACACTATGCCCAGAGTCCCACAGAGCCCTGCTCTGACACATAGACTTACTCTCAGGACACCCACACCCATCACCCTGTCTACCCCTCAGACCGTCACACCAAACTCTGGCGGGGGTGGTGGTGGCTCTATCCCCTGGCATTCGTCAGTACTTGGAGTGTCTCTGCAGAGGGTGTTGAGCTTTTCTGAACCTCAGTTTCCCCATCCACAAGACCTTGTATGGGACTGTCTTTGGTGGGGAGCCTTTGCTGGGGCCAGAATTGTGAGGGCGTAGGCACAGGTAAGTGGGAAGTGCTGAGGACCACAGAGAAAGGGAGAGCCTCTGATGATGGGATTCGCAGGCAGATGTTTCTTCCAGGCCCTCTTTTTAGAGATGGGGCAACTGAGGCATGGAGAAGGACAGTCCAGGCTTACACAGGCATCATGCAAAGGTGGAGGAATTCCAGGCTCCTGGGAACCGCCTGGAACTCTGCCCTGTGTAGGGAGCTGCTGCTGGTTAGGAGGAGGAGGCTACCTGACTGCCGCACTCTATAGCAGGCAGATGCCCCCACTGGGGAGCAGGGAGAAGGGGCTTCGAAGTTAGGCGCACAGGCAGACAGCTTCCTCAGGAACTGGCTGGTCCCAGGGGATGGGGTTGCTGTGGAATAGGATTGAGGGGCTGGGACAGCCCCCTTCCGAGAAAGTGGCCCCCAGACCCTGACCCGGAAGGAGGAGGTGCTGCCCACTCTGCGTCTCCAGCTCTCTGCCTTTGCCTGTCTCTCCCTATTTTTCTTTGCTGTTCTTGGTCTGTCCACCCCTCTAGCTGGGGGGAATCTCTCCTCCCCACCCGGCTTTGTCTCTGTCTCTCCTCTCCCTCTAGCCTTCCCAACCATTCTGCTTTTAGGTCTCCACTCTCAGGGAGTGACAGTCTTCCCAGGGGTCTCCTCACTTCCCCACAGGGTATGCTGTGCTTCTACTACAGGGGTGCACTGTGAGGTCAGTCTCTCCTTTAGGGACCTCCATCGCTGCTCCATGCCACACCACACCACACCCACCTCCTTGGAGAAACAGCTTCTACCCTGGGTGAAGCCAGACATGTGTGCATGTGTGTGTGTGAGGGCTGGAGGGGACCCCTAAATCCTACCCCCTGCCTGGATGATTCTGACCTCAGACCTACATTCCCCGTGTCCGGGACCGCAACAAAACTTGCAGAAAACAGAGGTCCCCAAAGCAAAGTCTGTGGGAGTATGTAGCAGGGCCAAAGCCCAGCCTTCTGCTGGGTCACACTGTCATCTTCCAGGGAGAAACAGCCATGGTGCTCACAGAAGCAGAGGATGGGGAAACCTCAACCACAAATTTCCAGATTTGGGACCCCAAACGAGGCTTCAGAAATAGGGAGGCTTCAGGCAGCTGGAACCCACAGTCCAGACATCCCAGAGACAGCAGGCACCTAGGATCCTGGATCAGAGGGGACTCTCACTTAAAGTTCGAACTACTGGGGGAACTCAAGACTGCGTGCCTTAGACCTATCCCGCGGACCCCAGGGTAAGCCCGCAGCCTGTCCCGGAGTGTTGGCGGCGGGGGACTCACCAGCGCGTACGCGGAGCTGAGCACGGGGCAGCAGAGCAGGAGCGCCAGGCCGGGTGCGATCCGGGCGGTCCCCATCGCCACCGCCTAGGGCCGCGTCCCTCGGGGCAGCCGCCGCCGCCGGCCCTGGTGGTGGTAGGGGGTGCAGAGCTGCGTCAGGCCGGCCGCCCCGCCCACGCCCCGGCCTAGGGGACCCCGGCGTCCCGGCGGCCCGAGGCCCCGGGGCCCGGCGCGGGGCCCATGCGCTGAGGGCGAGCGAGCGAGCGAGCAGCGCAAAGGAGGGAGGGAGGGAGGGACAGGAGGGAGGGAGGGAGAGCCGGAGGCCGGGCGGGCGGCGGGCGGGCGCCGAGCGCTGCGGAGCGGCCCGTCTGCCTCGGAGCGGAGAAATCACATCCATATGGCCGGGCCCCCCGCCCCCGGCCCGCCCCCCGCCCCCCTCCCGCGCCGCCTTTTCTTTCTTTTTTTTTTTTCTTTTGGGGAAATGGGAGCTGTGGCTTCGCCCCACGCCCAGTGGGGGGAGGGGGCGGGGGAGGGGTCGGGGTCGCGGTCTGCGGGGGGCGCGCAGGACTGTTATTTTTAGCTCCGCGGCTTTCGCCCGTAGGGAGTCAGGGCCGAGCAGGGGGCGCGTTCTGAGTCGCGCGGGGCGTGCAGCTAGGGGACGCGATCCCAACTTTGCAGTCACACTGAGCCCTTCGGTGTTCCGGCCGCCAGCCCCCGGCCGCTCGGCCTCCTGAGACCCCAGCCCCTCAGCAGTGGCAGCCGCCTCCCGCACCGCTTCCCCATCCTCGGCCCGAGTCCCGCTTGCGCCTGTGCGGCTCGGGCGCGCCAGCGGCCCCGACGCTCTGTCGGTCTGCCTGTCTGTCAGTCCGTCTCTAGCTCCCCCGGCCTTGGCCTCAGTTCTTCCAGCGGCCCCAAGCTCCGTTTCGGTCACTCCCTCGCTCCCTCCCTCCCCTTTTTCTCTCCACGAAAACATTTGCAAGTTTCCAAAAAAGCCACCGAGCCGAGCGGCGCGGGGCTGGCGACTCCCCCGGGTTCCGAGGAGGCGCCGCCGACTGACACCGAGACAGAGCAGCCTGGCTGCTCCGGCCAGGCCCGGAGTCGCTCCTCCCCGACTCCGGCCACTTCCCCTCGGCGCAGGTCCCCAGCCCCGACTTACTCCGAGCGCGCCGCCGCGGCCCCCGCCTTGCCATGGATGTCGGGGCCCCCCCGACAGCCTCCCCAAGCCAGCGCCCCGTCCGCGGCCCCCGGGGGACTTCATGGAGCTCTCGGGATACCCCCCCACTGGCCGGCCTAGCCTCCAGCGCCCCCCGCCCGGCCGCCGCTCGGAGCCACCGCCCGCCGCGCGCGTCCCTCGCCTCGGCGTCTGCCGCTCCCCTCCCCCCAAGTCGGGCGCCTCTTCCCTCCCCCGCGCCCTCCCGGGCCTCTCCGCCCCCACCCCCTCCGCCGCCGCCGACGCGGGAGTGTGGAGAGGCCGAGAGGAGCCCGCTGCCCCCCGCCCCGGGACATTGCGCTAGAGGCCGAGGCCCGGGGTCTTACAGCGGCGGGATGTGAGTGCCGGGGAGACGGGGCGGGGGCAGCTGTGACATCGAGACCCGAGCAGGGAACCTGGGACGCCGCCGCCGCTTCATTCTCTTTTGGAAAGCACGGGCTTTCCCCCCGCCCCGCGATCATCAGGTCCCCGCTGGCGAATAGAGACCCTCAGCGGAGAAGCAAGCCCTCTTTCTTCATGGGCGAATCCCCTGGGAGGCTGCCCGGTACCCCCGCGCGCCCCCGGCCGCGACGCTGTCAGTCCACTGGGCTCCAGTTCGGGCTGGGTCGGGGTCCCTGGGGAGGCCGCTCGGCTGCCAGCCCCGAGCCCGGCTTGGCTGCTGCCGCCCTCCCCCACTTCCAGCCCCACCCTCGCCTCGTCCCCTACCCTCAGTCCCAACCCAGTCCTGTCGTTCCGCTCGGCCCTAGGCCAGCCCCGACCCCTGCCCAGGTCTGCAGCCACACATCCCGCTCCCTCCCTGCCCAGCGTCTCTTCGGGTCCGGCTCTCCGAGTCTCGACCCATTCAGCTGCTGGCCGGGCCTCTCCAGCTCGCCCGGCCCCAACCCCGGCGACTTGAGGCTGCCAGACCTGGGGCTCAATCCAGACATCCACTCTCAGGCTTCACCTCCCTCCCCCGTCTCCACCCCCACTCCCGAAAGCTAACAGCCGGCTCATATCCGCCTGGGACCCTCGACCTAGGGGAAGGCAAGGAGGAGTCCGCGGGGGTTGGGGCTGAACGGGGAGGGATTTCTGTGCTTGGCTGGGGAGGGCACGCTGGAGCTCTAAGAGTAGGGGACCTTCGACCCCAAACCTACCACCTCCCGGTACCAGGTGGGGAAACTGAGGCGGAGGGAGGGGCTGGGGATGCCTGGAGCGGAGGGCTTTAAGGATGGCGGAGGAAGCGAATGTATGAGGCCCTAGGAAATGAGTCTGGGCTAAGCAGCAGCCTGTGCTTGCCCGCTTACCAGTTGTGTGTCCTGGACACTACCACTCTTCGGCTGTCTGGACCTGTTTCCTCATCTGCAAAATGGAGAGGTTGGCCAGCTGATTCAAGTGCAATGTTAACTTTACTGTTTAGTTTCCACGAGGGTGAGCGTCCTGGCCCATGGGCTCCAGGGGCTCTCCAGACTCAGTCTGTGGATATTGAGCTCTTCAGAGCCGGCAAACCTGTCCTCTAACCCTCAGTGCGAATCTGCCAAGCCCAAGCCCTAAGGCCTAGGATCCAGCTGCAGCCACCCTTCTGCTGACTCAAGCCCATCCAGCTTCCAGACTGCACTCCCAGGTGCATTCCCCATGTATTCTTCTTTCTTCTTCTTTCTTCTTCCTCCTCCTCCTTCTTCTTCCTCTTCCTCTTCTTTCTTCTTCTTCCTTCTCCTCCTCCTCCCTCTTCTTCTTCCTCTCTTCCTCTTCTTTCTTCCTCTTTCTTCCTCTTCTTTCTTTCTTTCTTTCTTTCTTTCTTTCTTTCTTTCTTTCTTTCTTTCTTTCTTTTTTTTCTTTCCTCCTCCTCCTCCTCCTTCTTCTTCCTTCTTCCTTCTTTCTTCTTTCTTTCTTCAACAAAGTCTCACTTTGTCATCCAGACTAGAGTCCAGTGGCATGATCTCTGCTCACTGCAACCTCCGCTTCCCAGGTTCAAGTGATTCTCCCAAGTAGCTGGGACTACAGGTGTGCACCACCAGCCTGGCTAATTTTTGCATTTCTTGGTAGAGACGGGATTTCACCATGTTGGCCAGGCTGGTCACGAACCCCTGACCTCAAGTGATCCACCTGCCTCAGCCTCCCAAAGTGCTGGGATTACAGGTGTGAGCCACCAGCCCTGGCCCTCCCCATGCATTTCTATGGCTGCCTCCCTTCTCTGTGCCCACTGCCCTCATTTCTTGTTCTGGTGTTCAAGGGCAGTGCTATTTGAGACAGTTTCTTCCAAAAATGACTCTCCCTGACAGGAACTGTCTGCTAGACTCCTGGCCTTCTTCACATATCCACTCTCCTGCTTTTGTCCTTGCTGCTTCCTCTGCCAGGATCATACTCCTCTGCCTGGTGTAAAGGACACTTCCCTCCCTCCTTGTGTGCCCACATCCTCCATTACTGGGGAGGGAGGTTGTGATTTCAGGGCTGCCTCCTATGGTATGTAGGCTCCTTGGGACAGAGGCCCAGGTGCCAGAATGGGCACCTAAAGAACACTTGTGGTTCTTCGGTGTTATATTTTAATGGTCTCAGCTTTATTATGCCTCTGTTTCTTTTCTTTTTTGAGACAGAGCTGTTGCCCAGGCTGGAGTGCAGTGGTGTGATCTTGGCTGACTGCAACCTCCACCTCCCAGGTTCAAGCAATTCTTTGGCCTCAGCCTCCCAAGTAGCTAGCATTACAGTTGTGCACCACCACGCCTGGCTAATTTTTGCATTTTTAGTGGAGATGGGGTTTCTACATGTTGGCCAGGCTGGTTTCAAACTCCTGGCCTCAAGTGATCTACCTGCCTCGGCCTCCCAAAGTGTTGAGATTACAGGCGTGAGCCACCACACCCAGCATTTTTTTTTTTTTCCCAGACAGGATCTTGCTCTGTCACTCAGGCTGGAGTACAGTGGCACGGTCACGGCTCACAGCAGCTTGGACCTCCTGGGCTCAAGCAATCCTCCCACCTCAGCCTCTCATGTAGCTGGGACCACAGGCATGAGCCACCACACCTGGGTAATTAAATTTTTTTTTTTTTTTTTTTGTAGAGACGAGGTCTCACTTTGTTGCCTAGGCTGGTCTCCAACTCTTGGTCTCAAGCAATCCTCCTGCCTCGGCCTCCCAAAGTGCTGGGATTACAGGCATGAACCACCACACCTGGCCTATGCCTGTTTCTGTGTCTCTAAGTTTTATGGTTCTGTAACCACTGATCTCCCACCCTGCTTTCCCCCTTGGTGATGAGAAAAGAACATTAATGGAGGGATCGGAAGGACTGAGAGATAAAACTAGAGGCTGAGGGAGGAGATCTTTTCAGATCTGACACCAGGGAAAACTTGAGATTTGGAAACTTACTATTTGTACTTGGGAGGACCAGAGTGGGCTGTGGAGAGGGCTGCAGAGAGGAATCTTTGATGGGTGCTGGGCCCCTTAAGGGCATTCCCCTTGCCATAACTCATGTGCCTCACCCCATAGTCCCCTGCTGGACATTCCACAGCTGTGGGTGGGGCCACAGATCCTCTCTCTCACCCTCAGGCCTCTGGTTAAAGTGCCACCATGAGGGTGGGGGTGTCACACATTAACTGGTAGCACCCAAGCACCTGGCAGAGTCAGCTTGCCCTTTTTGACAAGCAGGCCCCAGGGGCCTGGTTAGTCAGTTTCTGGTTAGTGTCAGGTCAGTGTTAGTTTCACTGGAGTTTGAAAAGGCCTGGCTGGAGGTGGGGAGTAGGAGTGAGTCCCTGTCTCTAATCCCCAGGCTGGGGCCTAGGAGGAGGAGCCAGGGTGGTCACTGGATCTCAGAACTGCAGTAGGGGCCGGACTCTGGCCCCACCCCTGCTGGTGTGGCAGCCCCAGGCTGACAGGCCTCTGCTGCAGCCATCCCACTGTGACTAGGGCTCTGGCCAAGGTACACAGACCCTGGGGCCAGGGTGGGCATCAGACACCAACAAGCAAGGCAGAGGCTCAGCTCTCTGAGCAATGCAGCCTGGTTCCCTCCCTCAGAAAACCCCTTGCCCTTGCCCGGACCAGGGATTCTCTGGGACTAATGGCTCACATCTATCTATTTCTGAGTCCTTATATTCCCCCACTGCTTCATCCCAACACTAGCCCCAAAGTCAGCCTGCATCCAAGCTTAGCCCTGATCCCAGACTAAGCTCTATCTCCATAATGAGCCCCAGCCTCAGGCTGAGTTCTTATCCCAATCTGATTTCTAGCCCCTGGCTGAACTCTGACCCCAAGCTGTGCCTCCACCCAGACCTCTCTCAGCTTCCAGGCCCCTCTGGAAGCTTTTTGAGGCAAGAGGCCAGTAGGGGAGGGGATGACCAGGCCATAAGTGAAGCGAGGTGCCACTTTTACAGCCATTTTGGCTGCTCATAAACACCCCCTGACACCCGGCGGAGTCGCTGGAGGCTCCCATGGCAGCTGGCCGGGCAGCCCCCTCCCCTTGCAGCAGAAGCACGGCTGCCCGGCTTTCTTGCTTCTCAGGAAGATGAAGGGAGGGACGATGGGGGCACCTGGGGCCAGCAGGCTCTGTCCCAGCCAGTGAGCACTCCCAAAGAGCTAGAGGTATGGGCTTTCTGTCTCTGCTGGCCTGATGGTTATAAGCCCTCTGCTGTCATAACACCAGGTCCACAGATGTGTCTCCATGCAGGCATGTCTTGTCTACCCCACAGCACGGCCGGCCCAGGTACTTACACCCTCACCCCCGGGGAAACCACAGACTTCGACCTCCCAGCTGTGCTCAGGCCCCCAGGCTCCCCTGGCCCCCACTCACCTGGAGCCCACGGGCCTTCCAAGTCGGGCCTACAACTGCAGAACAGACTCAAGTTGGCCACGGGGAGGCCATGGATAGTCCCTGAGCAGCTTCTGTGGCTCAGGCCTAAGCAAGGATAGCGCTGCTGAGGACAGGAAAAGGCCTGAGTCAGAGCTTCCACTTGAAAAGAAAAATTAATTATTTTTTACCAAGCCCTACACTGGCCCAGGACTTTGTCCCAGACCCCTAGTCAGGAGTAGGAGGCAACAGAGACAGATCCAAGCATGCCAGTGTTCAGATGCCCTGGGTTGGGCCCTCGTCTCAGCACCCATGGGTCTGCCTGCCAGGTAACCGGGCCCACTCAGGCTGCCAGACATGTGTGTGTGCCTCAGTAGTCCTCCCCTTGCCCTGCCACGCCTCTCTCTTAGTCTCTGTGTCTCTGTCTGACCCTCTGGTCCTTTCCACATCTCAGGAATATCAGGCCGCCATGAGGTATGAACACAGCCCCTACTAGTGACTTCACTCAAGTTTAAGGCACCCAGAGAAATCAGAGGGGAGCTGGAGGTGGTTCTTGCCTGTGTCACGGGCAGGACAACTGAGGCCCAAGAAGGCCTGATCTGCCAGCACTGGGTACCCAGTGGCTCCTAGACGGAAGAGATTGGGGTGGGGGCGTCATTCCACTCCTGCCCGTGTCCTGACCCCTACAGCCCCACAGTCACCCCATATCTGACTCCTTGCCCACTGGAATGTGGGCTCCTGGTGAGGAGTCAGCCAGGAAGCCCTCTCTATCTGCCTCCCAGGCCCTTCCAGGCCCAGGGTCTGCTTAAGCCGTCACAGGTCCCAAAGGCAGGGGGCTGTGGACAGGATGACCTCTCTGTGGGTCTGTAGAACGAGCTGTGTTCAGAACCAGGGCTGGTTGCTCAGGATGAAGATGTGGGCAGACAGGGAGGCAGAGACCCTGCAAGATCCCAGAAGCGTCATCCCCAGCCCTGTGACCCGGCTGGAGGCTGCCCTTCTGCCTGAGCCCAGTCTGAGCTGGTTTGTGTCTGGAAGTCCTAGGCTCAGCCTGATGAGGTATAATGATTCACGTGGCAGCTGCCACTCAGCACATTCCAGCTGTAGCCCCCAGCGCCCTGCATGTGAGGCAGCTGGCCCCAACCACCCTCAGCCATTGGGCATGTTCCTAGGGCCCCCCTCCCTGGGTCTTCCAGGCTCCTGGGGAGGGTACCACTCATTAGAGTTTCCAAAGTACTTTTTGTTTCACAAGTTAGACGGGGAGGCAGGGAGCTCGGTGATACCTGGTCTCCAGGTGGGGGAAACGGGACCAAAAAGCAGAATGGACTGGCCAGAGGACATAGTGAAACTATGACAAACAGCACTTATGGTGCTCCTGCCCCAGCTGCTCTGAAGTGCACTGCTCCAAGGGGTATTGCGGGACTCGTAGGCCATTCTGTGACCACACCAGCGGAAGTCAGTGGGCAGTTGTGCCCAAAGGAGGGAGAGCTCCCCTGTGCTCTGTCAAGCCTCCCTGTTGCCCTGGCTCTCGACCGCCAGAGCCTCTCCTTCCCCTGAGTCCACATGCACTGCCCTGCTCTGCCCACAGGCCCCGTCCTCCCTGGCCAGGGAAGCAGGAGGCTGAGGCCTGTTCTGCTCTGATGTGTGGAGACCTGAGCCAGACCCCTTCCTCCTCATGGCCTCAGTTTCCTGATCTGTTGTTAACAGTTGGGCAGTTTCAGGCTCAAAGGGGATCTGTAAAGTGCCCAAGCACTTGAGTCTTGGATGCAAGTAGACCTGGGAATCTGAAAACCTGAAGGCCTTTCTCCCCTCGAGCCTTGGGCCTGCCAGTTTGTGTTCCTCCTGTGGGCCCCAGCCCAGGGCTCTGGGGGGCAAGTCTGGCCCTCAGCTCCGGGGACAGGAAGTTGTATTTTGGTCCTGGGTCCTGGGGAAGAGGCAGGGGGAGAATGGCAGCTCAGACCCAGCCATGTTTACTCGGGCCCGGCCCCCTCCGAGCTCAACAGGCTCCCATTCATTGGGAGCCCCATAAACCCTTTGGGGCTCCCTGAGGTTCAGAACGCCTGGATGCCAAGGCTGGCTGCCGCCCCCCAGACCTGCTGGGGGCCATGGGCAGCAGGTGGGGCATGAGTGAGGCGTGAGTGGGGTGGTGGGTGGGAGCCTGAGACATGCCTGAGTTTCCAGGTATTTGCAGTGGAGTAACAGTTCTTGCTCCATGCACATTGTGGAGCAGTTGGGAAATCCAGGGAGACGGTGGAGGTTGAAGGGTTCCTTCCATGGCCATGGGGTCGTCAAAACTGATTTCTCTTAGATCAGGCCCCAGAAGGGTGTCTCCTCAGACTAGGCTCCGGAGGGCATGTCGTCAAATCACATGACCCTCAAGGCAAGGCTGAGACTGCTGTGCCCAAACCAGAGCTGATGTCCCTGCTGAGACCGTATACCTGGCCTTGGGTTGTTGACAGTCCACTGCCTGGCAGGGCGGGCGTGGGCGTGGGCGTGCATCTCCCTGGAGTAGGGCAAGTCTCTGGTCTGTTCCTCATCTGTTCAGCAGGAGGTCTTCACTGGAAGGGGAAGCACTGGGATTGGATGCTGGGGGATGAGGCCTCGGGTCCGCGTCCCTCAGTGTTGTGTGTTGTCATCTTTGTGCCCATCTCTGTGCTTTCTTTGGGGGAGTTAGAGCATCGTCCCGAGGTCCCTGGAAATGGAAGAGAGGCAGCAGCAGTGTTCGATGGGAAGAACTGTGGCTTGGGGGTCCAAACCTTCTCTAGCTTTCCCATGACCTGGAAACCATTCTGTCCCCACCCAGGTCTTCAGTTCTCCCTGCCACAGACGGGGGTTACAGTGGACTCTCTCCAAATCCACCCCTAGCCCTGCTGTTCCCAAGGGCAGCTCTGAGGGAGATTCCTGATGGCATGGTGGCAGGGAGTGGGGTAGGAGAAAGGCCTCCCCACCAGATCCCCTTTCAACAGTGCTCCCACATGCCCAGGCAACCTGGCCAGCCACTGGGGACACTGGTTGGAGGGCCAAAGGGGGTCCTGTTCCCCAGACGCCTTCTGGGTGGAGTGTGACTTCCCGCTCCAGTGGTTGTAAAATCCCCAGAAGCCTAGTGCGTCCCTAGTGTGTATGTGTGGGGGTGTCTGTGCCTCGGAATACCCCCTCCCAGGCGTGTTTGACACGTGTTTCCGCCTCTCCCGGCATGGGCTCCCGCTGCTGCTATTTATAACCTTTAAGAGCTCCTGCCGACTGCAAAGTTTTCTTAAACTCAAAATATCACCGAGGTCCTGGGCACGCGTTCCAGAGGCCGGCTGGGCCCTGCGGTTTGAAGGGAGGTGGGGGCCAGGAAGGAGGAGGTGGTGGGGAGGGGGTTAGCTCAGACACTGGGTCCTTGCCGGGGGCTGTGGCCGGGAGACTTCGGTTGGAGAACCCCTAGTCCTGACACTCCTGCCCTGTTAGGCCTGGAGGAACCCTCTATGTGGGTGGTCCTTGGTCGTGCGGGGCCAAATCTCTGGGCCTCAGTTTCCTCTCACTCTAAATGCCTCAGGGGACACTGTCTGGGGCAAGGCAATGAGCTGGCGGACACTGGGAACGTCTCTAGGGCTGGAATCAGGGGTGTGTCTCCCCCCGGCCATCCTGGAGGCTGCACCGAGCCTGGCCCAGAGGCACCGTGGACATTGGCTGAACTGGCCGGAGAGGGGAAGCACTTGGGGAAGTTTATAAAACCGTGTATGGGAAAGCGACATCCAGAGAGGGGCAATGGCGTGCCAAAGGTCACCCCCCTTATCCAGAGCAAGTCTCCAGGCCTTCACACACCCGTGCCCTCTGAGGTGAGCCTCTTTGGAAGAGGCAGAAGGGCTCTCACTGGGCACAGGTGGGTCATCAGTGTGGAGGAGGTGCTGGGCGTAACGGGAGGTGGCTAGGCGTAACTCAGATGCCTCCCTCAAGCTGGAGGGGACACTGGCAGCCAGTCTGGCCCAGCGAGGTCAGGCCTCTGCACAAAGTCACACGCCAGCTCCTGCCTGCCCTGACCTCTGCTCTATCTCTGGGGCCTCTCTGCCTCCCAGACTAGTCATGACCTTTTTGGGGAGGCCAGTGGTCTAGGCTTCCTGCAGTCCTGCTGCATTCCTTCCCTGAGCTGGTGTAGGGGCTGTGGAGGCAAGGGACTGGAGCACTGAACTCAGGGCCATCCAGTACATCCTGTCCTCACAGTAGCACCCTGTCTCAGCACAGCTGGCTACGGAAGCCACTCCTGGCCCCATGAGCAGAGTTGGGTTCAAGATGGAAGAGTGACCACCCCCGCCCTCCACCTCAGCGGCTCCGCCCTCCACCTCAGCGGCTCCACATCCATTTTCCCAATCAAGCATAACCACACAGGGCTCCTTGGAGGTGGAGTGGGGCAAGGAAGTGATGACCTTGCAAACAGAGGAGGATGAGGAGGAGGAGGAGGAGGAACAATGACGTGTTCTGCAAGCTCAGCCCTGCCTTCCATGGCCCCTGCATGCACCTTACTGTGTGTCGGGCTCAGCTGGGAGATGCAGAGACTTGAGAGTTTGGGGGACCCAACTCCCTGCCTAGCCCCACTGCCCTGTGTTCCCATTCCCTGAACCCTCCATGAGCTCTTGGCCTCTGCCCCTACACTTCTTGCTGTCTGACTTGTCCTTCCCTTCTCTGCCTGGGTGGCTCTTGTTTGGCCTCCAAAGGCCCCCTCCTCTCTGAACCCTTCCTGGATCTGCACCCTTCAACTCCCAGCAGAGTGAGACCTCAGATCTCCTGGTTTGACTAGAAAATTTAGCACAGCATGATAGGCTGCTGCTTCTGTCCCAACAGATGGTGAGCCCTTGAGGACGGGGCTGGGTTGTCTCTGTGGCTCTGCTGAGAAGCCTCCATCTCTCGGGGAGGGCACACCTATTGGCCAAAGCTGTGGACTCCAAACACCCTGCTCCCTTACCTGTTTGTCTCTCAGTTGCCATGGGGTGGCTCAGTTTCCTCATGAGCAGGTCCCAGGATCAGAGACAGATCCCTTCATTGTTGGAACATTTTCCTCCAAGGAACCTTATGAGATGGAATCCGCCTGACGGCAGCTTCTCAGAAAGCCAGGGAGCAGCCCCAGGGGTTGAGCTGGAGCCTAACCCTGAGACAGCAGCTGAACCTGGCATTGGCAGAGAGGACCCACCCTCGGCCCCCATCCCAGACTAGCCTGGCTGTCCCTGCAGCTGCTGCTGTGAGACCGTGGGAGTGGGGAGACTGGCATGTCCTCTCTCTGGACCCCAAGGTCAGGCGAGGAGGGGCCTGAGAGGTGGTGGCGGCTCCTGGTAGCCGCAGTCGATGATGGTTTCTTCTTGTTTTCCTGCCCCTGGGAGCTGTATCTCCAATGATTCTAGGTGGGGCCGGGGCCGTGAGCATGCTGGTTGGGGGTGGGCTGAGGGAGGGGTCTCGGGGCCCTATAGCATCCCCTGCTAAATCCCCCACAGAGGCTGTCCTGCTGCTTATGCTCTCAGACCAGGACTCCCGAAGGCAGGGCCCCTCTTTGGATGGATGGGCTCACTGTCAGGCAGGGCTCCCTGGGGGCACAGGAACTCCCCAGCCCCTCCCGGCTCATCTGCAGCCTTGGATGAGCCCCTGTGTTTATGCAGAATTCCAGCCAATTGTTCCCCTGTTGTCTTGGCTTCAAGCTCCAGCCCTCTGCCCCTCACTGAGACCTGGCCAGGGGCACAGGCTGAGGCAGTGGGGAAGGAGGAGACTCAGGTCCAGGGATGCTGCACCCTGACTGCCTTGGGAGGACCGTGCACCTGCTGAGCCCACCTTTAGGAAACTCCTGCCCCACTGTGCAGGTGTGAACACTGAGGTCTCCACAGGGAAAGAGGTTCCACAGGAGTCAGTGATGGGGCCAGCACCAGAACTGAGTTCCCAGCCAACACAAACCCAATCCCAGGACCTGTACCCTCATCTGCTTTGGATGGGAAGATGATGCTCCAGTGTCTCCTAACATTCCACTATCTCCCCAGAACAGTTTCTCATCCAACCCAGCTCCAGACCTCTGGGGCACAGAGGCATTTACCTCAGCCCTGGCTCTAAAACCGCATGAGGCTCCCTGGAGCAGAGGGCTCCAAGGCCAGATGCTGCAGAGAGCTGGGCTCCTGGCCTTACCCTTACCCGTCTGCTCTAGGCTCTGCATTTGGGGGTTCCTGTGCTGGTCTGAGGGGGTTACTACACATTCCTGGGTACCTGTGAGTCTCTGAACCTGCTGTGGTCTCCCCACAGCCCTCAAGGCTGACCTGATGGGAGCTTGCCTGTCTCCCAACCATCTGTCCTTCCCTTTTGTCTTCCCTCTGCTTACACTGAGGTCCAAGATCTGGGAAAGGAATGGGTCGGGAGCCTTCCAGAGAGTCCTTTCCCACGAGAGCCAAGCTCTGACCCCGTCCTTATCTGGCCCGGATGTGCCAAGAACAACACAGATGCTGAAGCTCCAAAGCCCCAAACCAGGACGCTGACCTCCCCGCTCAGCTACTCTGCTTGGGCCTCTGTTTCCCCTTCTGTGAACAGGGTGGGATGGGGTGGGAGGAGGCAGTGGAAAGGTCCCAAATGTCCGGATGCACACATTCACACACAAACAGATGTGGACACTACCGTGCCAGGCAGGCCTGGTAGGATTCCCTGATTTTGGCTGCCTCCAGCCCTGCTCCTCCTTCCCAGTGCTCATTTCTGCCTGGAAATTATACTTGCATGTTCTTTCTATACCTGTGAGCTAAAATATGTGGTGCATTAGGTGTATGTGGGATAGTGCATGGATGTGTACGCAAAGGCATGTGAATGTGTGTATACATGTGTGCGAAAGCCTGTGTACAAAGAAGTGTGGACATGTGTGCACAGGCGTGTGAACATGCATGCAAAGGTTTCTATGAAGCATGAGGATATGTGGTAAAGGTGTGTGGTACAGCGTGTCTGCTCTTGGCCCAAGCTCCCTTGGGCTAGGGTTCCTGAGTGCATATCTGCAGGCTCCAGGAAGCTACGTGTGCACACACACATTTCAGTGTGATTCCTGCTGTCCCAGTACTGGTGGAAAGGGACTAGGCAAAGGTGGAGTAGGTAGAGTAGGGAGTGTCTAGGGTCCCGTGGGTATCTCCAGACAGACACACGTCAGGGGTGGGTTAGCCTGCCTGGGGATAGTGTGTGTGTTTCAGACATAACCACACTGGGAGGGTGGATGTATAAATACTCACACAGGCAGGTACCAGAGTTGACCCTAACTATTCCTGGCTGGGAGCTTGGGCCGTTTTTAATGCAGCATCCACACCCCGGGCCACAGAGAATTTCTGTATGGCCACTGGAGGCAAGGCCACAGCTGGTTCCGGGAGGGGCCACAGTGGGGAGAGCCCTGGGTGTAGGGGGCCACCATGGCTAGGTGGGGTCTGCAAGGGAGCAGGGAGGCCCTCCCAGCCAGCACTCCCTCTTCACTGTCACCACCACTGTGGCCTCCTTGTCACCCTCCTGTCTTCACCTCCATCACTGTCATCCCTGTCCCAGGCACTGCCTTCTTCATCTGTCATCCTGTCCCTCTGTCCAGGTGCCCATGCCCACCCTCTGTCCTTGCATCCTGGTCTGGTGCCCACTCCTTGTCCACTTGGAGCTGCTTGAGGATGGGTGAGAGGTGGGAATGAATTTGGGTTACACTGGTTGGGAGCCGAGGTGAGGGGTGACAGGATGGTGTGCATTCGTGCGTGTCTGCAGGCTCCAGGAAGCTACACCCTTCCCTGGGGCAACATTTGTCCCTGACCCTCCCACCAACCCTCTCTCCCCGCTGTTTCTGACTGCCTCATCTCTCTCTTTCTCTGTCTCTCTCCATCCTCCCATCTCTGTCTCAGTCTCTGTGTCTCACCTCTGCCATAGCCAAGGGTCCCTGTCTCCAGTTTCTCTGTGATGGCCCAGGGGAGCTGCTTCCTCCTCCCAGCCAGCATGAACTGTTTGCCTGAGACAGTCGGTCCATCCACTCAAACAACCACTCAATTCAGACTCCTCGTCTGACTGACGGGTTTTTTTTCCCCTGCTAAATTTACTTGCATTTTTGACTGAATTGGCCATTCAACAGAGGTTGTGTCCACATGCCCCTTCCCCACCCATGCCAACAGATGAACAGGCTCACAGACAGACACGCACACAGAGCCAGGAGCACGCAGACACGCTCATGCCCACGCAGAGTCACAGCCTCGTGCCCATGGTGACACATGGAAGCACGCAAGATGACACACTCCCACAGAATCGCACATGTGGCCTCATCCTCTTGTCCATGGTTACACGCACATAGACTATCCACACCTGTCCAGCCACACATGTTCACACCTCATGTGGCAGTGTCTGCAGGTCCTCAGACCTATTCTGGGGAAGCCTTGGGGAAATGGAGGCAAGGGGAGGGAGGAGTGTGGCCCAGGGTGCAGCGCTGGGCAGAGCCCCAGCCCAGCACCCAGGGCAGCCTTGGCGGTCTCCTCCAAGGCCGGCTCATGGCGCACCCTCCTTTCTTCCTCAGTCCGTCTAGGTGGGGTTTCTGGTCATTTCAGGCCGCTGCTGAGCCCCTGCAAACCTCAATAGCAGCTCCCAGACCCCGATCCTAAAAGGGGAGTCTTTTTTTTTCTTCCAAGGACAATAAATATTTGCTCTTTGGGAAGCTGCTGGTGGGAGAGTACAGGGTTTGGCCCAGTGGCAGGGAATGTCCAAGGCAGTTCAGGGAGGCCACAGGCCATGCTGTGGGGAGGGGCCAGGCCCCTGTCCGGAAGCTGGACCAGCAGGCAGAGCGGGGGAGCTGGGGCTCAGGGCTGCACCTTGCTCCATTCCTCCCGACCCAAGCCCCAAGCCTTTGTTTTCTCAGCTCCTTTGATTAGCACATTGGCAACCCCTCCTCCTATCCCAGACCCCGGGACCCCAAACCTCACCCTTCCAGAGCTCCCACGACCCCTTGGCATCCCGAGACTCCATCTCATGCATCCAGAATGCACAGACCCAACTGATGCTCACTCTTTGAACTAAACAGGGGTGCAGTATCTCCAGACACATTTTCAATCTGCCTCCTGAGACTAGCTGCTGAGAGTGGGGCTGAGGTCCCCCAGTCCAGGCCCCTGAAAAGTCAGAGCCATGCCTTTCTTCCAGAATGGACCAAGCCTGGCCAATGCTGTCCCCATCCTGTCCCTCATGAGGCTTGGGTCCCTAGAGGCTTCTGCCTGCCCACCCCTCCCTCATGCTGAATTGGGCTCCCAAATATAGCGGCCGTGGCCACAGCCGGCCAGGACACCACAGCCCTAAGCGTCAGTCCTGGGCCGGGATCAGAGGGGCAGGAGCTGATTATAGGTCCCTGGGCCAAAACCAGGGTTTGCCTGCCAGCCCGCTGAGCCCTGCCACCCCCACCCCTAGAACCACAAGGTTGGAGCATCTGGTCCCCGTCAGCACAGTGGGCAGAGGGAGGGGCCTGAGGGTTGTGTTTGGCCTGCTCGAGGACAGAGTTGTCTGTGTGTGGTGTGGGGGTAGTGAGGATGGGCTGGGACTCAGGGGCAGAGACTGTCCTCTGAACCTGGAATCACATTGCCACACCCATGGCCATGGTACAGGTGGGGAAACTGAGGCCAAGAGGAGCAGGGACCAGCCCGGGTCACAGGAGCATAGGGAGTCTACTGCCTCCCCCTTGGGTACTCTTTTCCATCTCTCAAGGCCGGGGGCTGTGCCTCTGGGAGGTGGGCTCCATCCTGTTAGTGGCAGAGCGGCCTTGCTGGGAAATCCTGCTAGGAGTCGGACTTTCATCTGAGGCTCCAGGGCCATGGGATGGCGTAGAAATTTATCTCCTTCTCCTGGTCCTTGTGCCTGCCTCGTGCCACCTCTAGTCAGAGTTGCTGGGTAGCCCTTGCCTCCTTGGGGCCACGGTCTCCCCATCTGTGCAGCTGGACAGGGACCTAGGGGCCCCGCGTGGGGTCTGTGTTCGTGGGTGTCCAGCGTGTAGCGGTGGGTTCACATCTCTGTGGACACACAAGTGGGCCCTGGTAAGTGAGCTACAGCCCACGGGCCTGCCCACACCAGGACAGGGTCCCCAGGACCTGCTGCGCGGCAACATTTGACCTACTTCTAAGGCTCTGGGTCTGGCCCAGGCCGTGTTCTCGACTCCTCCGGGAAGTGTGGGCCTGCGTCCCAGCCCAGAGGCTGTGGGCCAGGAGGGGCGGGACCGGCAGGCCAGGGCGGGCCAGGGCTGCCTGCGGAGCCTGCGGCCCAGGGGACAAGGGCACGTGGGGAGCCCGACCCTGTTTCCCTGCCTCTGGCTCTTGGGCCCAGGGGACAGCTGGCCCTTACCTCCTTCTGCCCACCCTCCACGTGGCAACCATAGTCTGAGCTCCCCAAATTGGCTCTGACAGGATGATGGACATTCTTCATGCCCTTCTGAACGCTACCAGGGAGATCTGCCAAGCAGTTACCCCTGCTGTTGCCAAGAGTGTGACCCCCTTGTGCCCCTTCCCACTGGCCTTGTCCACACAGGGCCACGCGGATCTGGAAACCCGTCAGCCCCTGTCCTGGGTCCTGGGTCTGGGGTTTGGGTTTGCAGTCCTGGAAGTCTGGGTTTAGAGTCCTGGGGCTTGAGTCCCGGATCTGGGGTCTGGGTTTAGAATCATGGGTCCTGTGTCTGGGGTCCGGGGTCTGGAGTCTGGGTTGAAGGTCTGGGTTTGCCATCCTGGGTCTTGGAGTCTTCAATCAGGGTTTGGGTGCCAGGATCTTGGTCTAGGTCTCCACAGTCGGGTCTGGTCCTGGAATCTGGATTCTGGGTTCTAAGTTTGGCACTCAAATTGTGAGACCTGAGTCTGGGGTCTGAGCTTGGGGTTCTGGGTTCCTGATCTGGGGTCTGGGTTGAGATCCTGGGTTCTGGGGTTTGAGTTCAGGAACCAAAGGTCGGTTCCCATCCCTTCTGCGCCCCCTGCTGGCTGGTCGTGGTCCAGTCATTGCCTGTACCACAGGGGTCCACCTCACCTCTTTAGGCTGTGAAGAGCCCGCCTGAATTGCGGTGGGCATGGGAAAGTGGTGGGTGGGCTTGGAGGCAGCTACTGGCCGCACTAGTGTCCCAGAGTGCCCTCTGCACCGCCAGAGCTCCTGTCAGTCAGTTGGCAAATCTCCCCATCTCTCCGGGCCCACTCCAGGACAGGGTTTAGCAAGGGGTTCCAGTACCTCTGGGAGAGGTGGGTAAACTGAGATATTTGGAACATTTGTTCATCCAGCATTTATTGAATGCCTATGGTGTACCAGATCCTGCGAAAATGTAGCTGTGGAAGAACAGAACATTCCTCCCTCCTGTGATGGCTAACATTCATAGGAAGGCAGATGCACGGAAGACGCCAGGTAACAAGAGCTTGGCATGGTCGGTTGGCTGGCGTGGTCGGGCTTTTGTGTCTTAGTCCACAGACTCCTCAGAAGTCAGGGCCCACATCTTTCCCACATTCCTCTTGGCTAGGGGGAGGGAGAGGTAAGGTGGCTGCCTGAGAGGGCTCTGGGACATGGTGTGTGCCAGCCTGCAGCACACTGGGCTGCAGCTTAGACATCAGAGTTTTGGGAGCTGAAGCGGTAGGACCCAGACCCCCGGCCCCGGCTCTCCAGGCCCCCGAGGCCCTGCCCAGATCCTGCCTGCTAGGCTGACTCCTGAAGGGCACAAAGCTCAGGTTGGGATGTGGGAGAGAGAGGGGAGTGCCAGGCATGGTGTGGCCTGTTCTTGCTGCCCACTGCTGCCCACCCTTCCTCCCTCCACCCTCAACTCTCTGCCCACCTTCCTGCCTCCTGTTCACCCCCTGCCTTGCTCCTGGCCTCGGTGTGCCTGGGAGGGCTCTGGCTGGTCCTGAAGAGTCCCTACTGGGGACTGGGCAGTTGTTATAGGTCTGAGGGTGGGCCTGTGGGTGAGCCCTGGGGCACTGTTGCTCCCAAGCCAGCAGGGGCATGCCCAGAATCAGAGCTCAGGTGGTCACCATCCTGGCCCTAGCTTTCATCTGGGTCCCGATGAGGGAGTGAGGATGGCTCTGTGCACCCTGTCCCTGCTGCAGGACCACGTTTGCACTGTGTGTGACAGAAGGGGCCCAAGCCACTGCCTTGACCCTGCCATGCACAGGTGGAGAAAGGTGGCACTATGTGGCTCTGGCTGGCTGCATGAGCCTGCCCATCCTGGATCACAGAACTGGACGCTGAGGCTCAGGACGCTCTTGTCACTGGCTTACCCCCTTTTGGGCCGATGCTGGGTGGTTTCCAAGGGATGGCAATTGTGTGAGGATGAAAGAAATGAGATGGGAGAGGGGGCCCTGTGTATGTCCTCTGCTCTGACCCTCTGCTTCCCTCATGATGAACGCAAGAAAATGGGTCTTGGTGGTGGTGTCTGTGGGTGGCTGGGGTTCCTGTGTGACTTCCAGAGCCCGTTGTCCTGAGGGTCGGCAGGCCTGGGTGGTGGGACCTCCCCGGGGCCCCTCTGCATGTCCCTCTGGCTGTCTTCTCCCCTTGTGGTATTTCTGGCTCGTCTCTACTGACCCTCCCCCCACCCGTTTCTTTCTCAATACTGTTGCCAAACATCTGGAAGAAAAGTGAAAAACTTGCCCCCCCGCACTCCCCCCGCCAGCCCCGGATGTTGTCAGATTTCCAGATGTGGGTGTTCTGCCCTCCAGATGAGAGGCAGAATGTGTTCCAGTCAGGAGCGGACCAGCCCCAGTCCTGGACTGCTGTCCCTCCCTGTGAGGCGGAGTGACAGGATGAGAGGGACTGGGCCCAGTAGGAAGACAGCAGGGCGCACCAGGTAGAGGCCCTGGGCCCCACGGCACCCTCTCAGCCTCAGGCTTAGCCCCTCGCCACACCAGGGAAATCCCTGGGGGTGGGGGCACTGCCTCTGAAGTTTCTATCAAAGGCTCCAGGCACTTAAAAATAACCAGGAGCGCCTCCTTCCCATCCCCCAGGCGCAGATGCTGGGCAAGGAACAGAGCCCAATGTGTTTGCAAGATGTCCCCACTGTTGGCGTCCCCGTGCGGGAAAAGCCTTGTGCCACTTCAGCCTTCCCACCTCCCCAAGTGGCAGTCCCGTCAGGCTGCACTCTGTCACTGTCATCTGCTGAAGGCTGGGCCTTGGGATGGACCCTGAGGGCCTGGCACTGCAGGATGGGCACTGGAGGTGGGCACCGAGTGGTAGGAATGGGGGTGAGCGTCCTTGCACCGGGGCAGACCCTGCTCGGCAGCTTGCGGTTCCTCAGAGAGGCAGACCCTCTCAGAGCCCTTGCCAAAAGGGTCGGCAGAGGGCAACATGGGGCAGTGGAACAGCACTGGAGAGAGCTTTCTGGAAGAGGGCCAGTAGAGCCGAGCCTTGAATGTGTCAGGCAGACGGGGCGAGGGCACTCTGGGCAGAGGGTGCAGTGGGGAGCCAGGCCTGGGGTGTGTAGGGAAATGTGCGTCCCTGGGGGCTGTAGAGAGGGAAAGGAGGAATCCAGGGGTGAAAGCTGAGACACTGGTCTCTGGGCCAGCAGGGGCTGAAGAGGGAGGCTGCTGAACTGGCCTGGGGCGACTGCCCTACAAGGAGCAGCATCCTTTCTCTTGCCCTTTGTGGGGCGTTCCTGGAGACCCTTGGACCCATAGCCAGGGCTGCAGCTGCCTGCCATGACCAGATACTCACATACAGACACATGTAAACACCCAGACATAAACACACAGAAGCAACACCCGCAGACACACTCACATAGATATACAGACACACACACACATAAAGACCCAGACCCACAGAGACAAATGCAGACACCTGGGCCATCTCTTACATAGACACAGATATGGAGCACACATAGGCACACACAGAGTCCCCCACCATGGAGGCACCCAGACAGCACACACAGGTGTACACAGACCCCTCACCAACAAACATAGACACACAGAGACCCACAGACACACAGACACCAGACACAGACACAGAGACAACACACACAGACACATGCTGACCTCCGCCTTCCCCCACGCGGACATGGTCATAGACACAGACACAGGTACAGGGGACTTTGATGCACAGATGAGAGCTAAAGTTCAGAGGTGCCCTTAGGTCATCCCAGTCCTTCTGGTCCCAAAACAACACATAGTGTGTACTTGGTCCACCCTTCTTCACCTCTTCATCTTACGGACCTGCGGAGGGGCAGCAGGGCCCTGTGTAGGTATGTGCGGGTTTGCAGAAGAGTGTGTGTGTATGTGTGTATGTGTGTGTTAAGCAGTGGCCTTTGTCCCCCTTTCTCCCTCCCCCTTCCCAACAGGTGATTGGGAGGAATGGAGATCCCTCCTCCCCTACCCATTCCTGAGCCCGAACAATGCCCTCCCCAGGCCCCAAAATAGCCCCTGAGCCTAGCCATATCCTTTTATGGCCCTGTCCCTATTGTGCACTGCAGGGGTGGGGCTGGGGTCATGAAGTATCTGGGCAGGATAAAGGCCTGAGCGAGGCGGCTCACCTACCCTGCTTTCTGCATTCTTCTTTCCACATCCCTCTCTATACTTACAGCCCCAATGGCCCCCAAAAAGCCAGAGCCCAAGAAGGATGATGCCAAGGCGGCCGCCAAGGCAGCTCCAGCTCCAGCTCCCGCTCCCGCACCTCCCCCTGAACCTGAGCGCCCTAAGGAGGTCGAGTTTGATGCTTCCAAGATCAAGGTGGGTATGGGAGCTGGTTGGTGGCAGTAGGAGCAAGGCAAGTGAGTGGATCCCAGAGTGGACCTAGCAAGAGGCAGGTCAGGCTCTGGAAGTGAGCACTGAGCTGACGCTGGAAGCTTCTGTGCAGAGGTCAGACAAGCCCTGCCTGCTTCAGGCATCAGAAAGGCTGCAGCAGGAGGGATGGTGGTCAGACGTTCTGCAGGACTCCCCTGGTGCTGCTGAGAACTAAGGGTGGGGTCTTGACTGGGGTTTGAGTCTGGACTGTCTTTTCAGTGGTTTTGGAAATGGGTTCTCCCTTGCCCTTCTCCCTGGACTTCTCATCCTTGGGGAATCCCGGAGCCAGTGGGAGCCAGGCAGGGATTTTCCTTCTTCAGCTGAGGGTCCCAAGTCCATACACGCTCCCAGGGTGGATGAGATGGGGAGTAAGAAGCAGGGCCCCTGTCCAGGCTGGGTCTCGCTCAAGTCACCGAGCCCAAAGCTGGTACAGCACTTCCGGGCCTCAGCTTTTAGGTAGGGAACTTGAAGCATCAGCTGACTGGGGACATTCTGAAAGCTGTGCAGGAAGCTGGTCATGGTGGTATGACCAGTGGCCCCAGGAGCCCTTCCCCAGCTGGGAAGTCTTTCTCAGAGTCTAAACTTGGAGGGAGCCATGACTCCCACCTGTGGCATCTGCATAGCAGCACGTACCCTGTGTCCTGCCTGCTCCCTGTTCTTGGCTGGGACCACTGCTGCCCTGGCTGCCTCCTCAGGAGCCCTGTGGAACCCTCCCCATCCCCACATGCCCAGCAAGACCTATATTCCATCGGTGAAGTCTTGCCTCCTGTTCATGAGCCCTTCCCAGAGACACCTACCATGTCCTTCGAGGCAAGGGTTCAAATTCCAACTCTGCTCCATTTTAGTTGCCAAGTTCTTCAGTGCTCTGAGGTGTGGTTTCCTCAGCTGTGAAACAGAACAGCAAGTCCCCTCTTGCAGGGCTGCTGGGAACCATTCAGAGTATATGCACCTGGAGTTGGTCACCCCAGGTCTCAGGCTTGCATTCTGCAGGCCTCGTGGTGAGGCTCTGACCACAGCCATGGCCCGTGGTGGCATTGTCCTTTCTCGCCAGGTCTGAGGTTGGCACAGACACCCTTCTGAGAGGTAGGGACAATGAGACCCCTCATGGGCCCTCTTCCCCCTTCCCCGGGTGGCAAGTAAAGGGCAGGGAACCTTTCCCAGGAGCCCAGATATCCTAATCTCAGGAGGCTTCCTGGTAGAGAGAGCGCTCAGGGAGCCAGGAATGACAACCTCTTCTTCCCAACCTGTTCTTCTGGTCGAGCCGGAAGCCAGGAGGGACAGACATAGTAGGGTGGCCCTGAACAGGGTGTCCCTCTGTGCCGGCATGCACTGTGGACGTTGGTGGGTCCCCGAGGCAGCAGCCATGAGAGAGACGTCAGTCATGCCCCTCCCCCAAGCTCCTTTCCCTCGTGTGACCTTGACCTTGGGGCAAGTGACTGCAGTGATAAAAATAGACCTGGTATCCGGTGAGGAGGGGGACACTGGATCCCTGGAGGCCTCTTGATTGACGTCAATCAAGGTGGCCCCAATGTGACTTCAGCAAACACTCAGCAGCACTGCCCCGGCCCTGTGCTGTCCTGGGGTGCAGGAGCTTCCCAGGGGCCTACAGACAGGGTGTGTGAGAAATAGGTATAGGTGGGGCTGGTGAGTGATTGCCCGGTCTTGAGGGCTCAGGGGTCTCTGTGAAGGCAGACGTATATAGACACATGCTCACACACACACATGCACACTTGTGCTCACCCCTGATGCTGCCACGAGCCCTCAGCCTATACCATTGCCCTTATTTCTCCTGCCACCCTGGGCCTTCCCATATCACTTTTGCTGACAGTCCTGCCCACCAGGCCCCAAGCAAAGCCAGCCTGACTGGGGCTTGCGTCTTAAGGCACATCTGTCCAGAACCAGGAGCATCAGGTAAGGCCCCCACTGGCCTGAGACCTTGGGCATGCGGCCTCCCTCCTCACTGCTACCCCTGATTCCACCGAGAATCAGGGGCTGGGTGCACACAGACTCAAGGCCTTCTGGCTGGACAGGTGGAGGGGTCAAGGAGGCAGGAGAGCGTCAAGGTGGACTGCAGGAGGTCCTGGGGGTGCAGGCTGGGATGCTGGAATGGGACAGGCTGAGACAGTTGACATTCTGGGCTGGCCACGGAGTGCCCAGGAGGAGGTGTGGTCCCACCTTTTAAGCCGGGCATCTGAGTCTTTGGGGTCTCTTTTCAGATCGAGTTCACACCTGAGCAGATTGAAGGTGAGCAGGGGTCTTGAGTCCAGGGGTTGCAGGATTGGGCTGGGGTTCCCTGGTCTGAGGGTCCTGCCAGGGGTGTGGGGAGTGGGGTAGGCTGAGCCTGGGAGTGTCTGTGGCTCACTGCCCTCTCCTGGCAGAGTTCAAGGAAGCCTTCATGCTGTTCGACCGCACACCCAAGTGTGAGATGAAGATCACCTACGGGCAGTGTGGGGATGTCCTGCGGGCGCTGGGCCAGAACCCCACACAGGCGGAGGTGCTCCGTGTCCTGGGGAAGCCAAAACAGGAAGGTAGTGCACCTGCCCAAGAGCCCCCATAGTGTCAGTCCCAGGGAGACTGTCTGGGTGGGCTGCCATCCATCCTGCGGGATAGCATGAGAATCTTTCCCGACATCCTCCTGTTGTCCCAGTGAGGACACCGAGGCCAGTCACAGGGCCATGCTGACCAGGAGACATGCGGTAATGGTTTGCTGGAGCATCTGGCTCCATGCTGATCTGCCAGGCCTCCTGGTGGTAGGTGCTGACACCTACGGAGGAGTGAGAAGGTCAGGCAGTGACAGCAGTGGGCAGTGGGATGCTGTTATCCCAGTGCTTTGGAAGGATCACTTGAGGCCAGGAGTTTGAGACCAGCCTGGGTAACATAGTGAAATTCCATCTCTACAAAAATTAAAAATTTAGCTTGGCATGGTGGCATGCACCTGTGGTCCCAGCTACTTAGGAAGCTGAGCCAGGAGGATCTCGTGAGCTGAGGAATTTGAGGTTGCAGTGAACTATACTCACTGCACTCCACTGTACTCCAGTCTGGATGACAGAACAAGAAGACCTTGTGTCTAAAAATAAATAAATAAATAAATGAATAAATACACAAATGAATAAAAGTTTAAAGCTTTAAAAAAAAAAAAGGGAGTGAGGCCCAAGCACCCACCAAGGGTTTAAAAGTCCCAGGGAAGGTCTCTGATTGGCCTAGCTGCTCCTCACCCAATCACAGGTGGTGGAGGGTGAGGTCTATAAGAAAATGCCATGAAGGGAGGACTGTTTCCCAAAAGTAGGCAAGGGGTTCTGGACAGAGCCCTCCGTGGTGGCTCAGGGCAGCAGACTCCCTTTGTGAATAGCAAAGGGTTATGGAAACAGTGCATTGCTCAGTAGACTATAAAGTGCCTTGTTGTGGTAGCTTGCTTTTAAATGGCACACTGGAGTAGACTGCTGTGAGAACTGGTGTAGACTGTTGTAGAACTGTGGGGGCGGTGGGGATAGCTCCTCATTACCAGGCACGGGGGAGGGGTGTGCCCACCCCAGCCTTAGACCCTGGAACCTGGGACCATTTTTCTGCAGAACTCAATACCAAGATGATGGACTTTGAAACTTTCCTGCCCATGCTCCAGCACATTTCCAAAAACAAGGACACGGGCACCTATGAGGACTTCGTGGAGGGGCTACGGGTCTTCGACAAGGAGGGCAATGGCACTGTCATGGGTGCTGAGCTTCGCCACGTGTTGGCCACGCTGGGTGAGGGCAGCCTCCTCCCCTACCCCCCTCCTTCCAGGGGCATCCTGGGAGAAACCACTCTGTTGCCCCCCAGGCCTGTGACCCACTGGTGAAATGGAGAGAGTTACATAGTTAGGGAGCCTCAACAGCAGACAACAGAACTGTTACTTGGGAGGGGAATAAAGCAAGCATGCTGGTGCAGCTCACAGAAGGGGGATGACATCAGCTCTGGGGACAGAGCAGGGCAGGAAGGAGCCGTCTTGATATGCTCCCTTCCTTCCCACGACTCCAGGCCATTGTCCGGGTGGTCATTACTCCAAGGTCAAATTCCAGGGCCACAGCCCTAAGTGGTCAAGCAGGTCGAGTGCCTGCCCCCTGGGGATTCTGACCTCTGTGGAGACTTGTGTACCTCCCACTTGTGCCCCCACCATCAGCTGCCTGCAGTAGGGGGTCCCTCTTCAAAGTGATTTTTTCTTGCAGCAAACATTTGAGTGCCTACTGTTTCAGCTCTGTGCTGGTCTCTCTCTCTCCTCTCTCTCTCTCTCTGTGTGTGTGTGTGTGTGTGTCTAGAGGTGGGGGTAATTAGGGGGAGCTGCGGCTGGCACTTTGAAGGGGGACCAGCACAGCACACAGAAGTACGGAGGCAGGAGAATGCCAGACTTGGGGAGCAGCGGGTGGTCTCTTGGCCCCCTCCATCACCCTCTCCCAAGGTCCCCAACTCCACCGCATGGGCCGTTCCTCTAGCTTCAAGGGGCTGCCCCAAGGGACTGCTTCTAGGGAGGCCTGGCTTCCTCCTGGTGGAGGGACCCCCTCTCAGCCTAGTGGGACAGAGGACAGCACATGCTGCACCCCAGGCCTCTTTTTAACTTGTCATTGATTCTCCTGGCCTCAGAAATGGGGTGATGGCCAAGGTCTTGTGAACGGTGCTGGCTGTGGGAATACTGGAGAGGCTGAACCACTGTCTAGAGGGATTCAGTGGGTGCCCCCACCCCATCATGCCTCTGCACGCACAGTGCTGACTCAGCCTCCCGCTCCTGCAGGTGAGAGGCTGACAGAAGACGAAGTGGAGAAGTTGATGGCTGGGCAAGAGGACTCCAACGGCTGCATCAACTACGAAGGTGGGCTCAGCAGGGGCAGGGATCTTCCGGGAGGGGAGTGCTGGGACCCAGGCTTCCAGCCATGGCTGCCCCGTGTTGCATCCCTGCCACTCACTCTCCTCTTCTTTCCAGCATTCGTGAAGCACATCATGGCCAGCTAAACTTCCTGCCCAGGTAGGCACCCACTCCCTCCTGAACCCGCTGCTGCCACCTCCCCACACTCCACCAGCTGCAGTGCTCACTTGACATCCTGCTGCCTCCATCTCCCTCCTCCTCTGTAATCTGCACTGCCTTTGCTCTCAGGAAGCCCAGGGAAGGCTGTGCAGGGACGTCTCATCTCCCATGTGTGATGCTGACACCAGCGGCCTGGAGTCGGGGGAAGGAGGGGAGCGTATCAAGACCCTGCACAAACCCTCGGACCTCTCTGCGTGGCTGCCATCTCTGGCCCCTCTCAGGCTGTGCTTACCTGTGACGGCAGGCAGCTCCGTCCCCACCCCATGGGCCTCATGAATAAATGCCTTCTTGCCGGCCTTCCTTTCTGACTTCCTTCCCTTCCTCCCTCTTTTTTTTCCCCTCTCTCCTTCCCTCCCTCTCCTCCTTTTTCTTCTGTCTTTCTCCTTCCCTCCCTTCCTACCCACCTCCCTCCCTTTCTTCCTTCCTTCTTTCCTACATTCCCTCCCATTTTCCTCCTCTTCCTCCCCTTCTTCCTTCCTTTCTCCCTTTCCTCTGTTCCTTCTTCCTTCCCCCTTTTTTCCTTCCTCCCTTCTTTCCTCCCTCCCTCCCCTCCTTCCTTCTTTCCTTTCCCTCTTTGTCCCATATTTCTCCTTCCCCTCTTCCCTTTCCTCCTTCTTTCCCTCTCTCCTTCTTTCCTCTCTGTGGCCCTTGGCTTGCCTCTGTGAATTCTGTGGCCTATGGACGCTGAGCTGGAGGAGGCCGAGTGCTTCTCTGTTGTGCTTGCCCCCCACCCAGCCTTCTGTAGGAGGCAGCCATGCTGGGGCCACTAACAGGGATGTGGGCTGCTGGGAGCCTGAGAGCACTGTCTGAGCCGTCTCACTGCATGTCCACCAACTGGGTGACCATAGGGCATTGGCCCAGAGCCACCCTGTCATGGGTGGGAAAGCTGAGGTCCAGCACAGGGAATGGCCTTGCCTGAGTGACATTGGGAATGGGTGACAGGGCAGGAGCTAACTTTGTCCCCAGGCTGTCAGAACTGAAGGGGCCTTACCCCTTGCCCTGACTCCAATGGGGAAACTGAGCCACTCTGTCAGCAGTGTGGCTCTAGGTCAGAGGTGGAGGCTTTGTGGGGATAGCCCCGGGCTCCTCAGCAGAAGACAGCATGCAATCCCTGCGTGGTGGAGAGAGGTGCACACACCTGCAGAGCCCTGCCCCATTCCACCCCCTGCTCTGGGGCCAGGGTCCCTCCCCTGGGTCCTGGATGCTGATGAGATAGAGAGCAGAGGCTTCCTGGAGGAGATGATTCGTGCAGGCTTGATGTGAAGGGAGAGCAAAGCCCTGCAGAGAGGCTGGGGGCCCCAGATATAGAAATGTAGGGGAGATCAAAGGCTTTGAGTGGGGAGTGGGCCACACTGGATGGGAAACATCTTGCAGGCCAGGAGGACCCAGGAGTCAGGGCAGCTCCAGAGGGAGCCTTTTCGTGACCTCATGTGGATGCGCGTGTCTGCGTGGCAGGGGGGATGTGGTGGGGTGAGAGCGACTTGGAGGGCCGGTGTGGATCTGACTGCCCAAGGGGCTGTGTGGTGTGGGGAGTCCTGAGTGTGTGTGAGAGTGTGTGTGGATGGGAGTTGCCGGCAATGTGGGAGAGAGTGCATGTGAGGGGTGAGTGTGTCGCAGGAGCCTGTTGCGTCCTCCTTTCATGCTCTCAGCATTTACTGAGCACCGACTGTGTGCCAGGCTGTGTTCTAGGTGCTGGGAACACTGCAGTGGAGAAGGCAGTGGAAACCTCTGCCCTTGTAGAACTCACACAAACCAGACAAATTCTGACAGTGGAGTGTCGAATGGTGCTAAAGGCAGAGAAGGACTGAAAGCAGGGAGGGCTGTGGTGTGTGCATGCATGTGTGTGTGTGTAAGCCGGGAGGTGGGTGACATGTTAAATAATGAGGTCAAGGATTATCTGAGCAGGAAATAGTTGAGCAAAGATTTAATGGAGAGAAGATAATATTTAGAATACATAAAGAACTTCTATAACTCAACAATCACCCCCCAAACAACCCAGTTAAAAAATAGGCAAATTACTTGTATGTATACATTTCTCTAAAGAGGATATACAGGCCTGCTGTGGTGGCTCACGCCTGTAATCCCAGCACTTTGGGAGGCTGGGAGAAATCACATGAGGTCAGGAGTTCAAGACCAGCCTGACCGACATGGTGAAACCCTGTCTCTACAAAAATACAAGAAATTAGCCCAGCATGCTGGCAGATGCCTGTAATCCCAGCCACTTGGGAGGCTGAGGCCAAAGAATCATTTGAGCCTGGGAGGCGGAAGTTGCAGTGACCTGAGATTGCACCACTGCACTCCAGCCTGGGCAACAGAGCAAGACTCCATCTCAACAAAACAAAACAAAACAGAACAAAAAACCAAAGGATATACAGATATAGCCAATAAGCACATGAAAAGATGCTGAACATCACTAATCATTAGATAAATGCAAATTAAAACCGCAATGAGATACTGCCTCACACCCATTAGGATGGCTGTTACAAAACAACAGAAAATAACAAGTGTTGTTGAAGATGTGGAGAAATTAGAACCCTTGTGCACTGTTGAAATTTGAAAGTAAAATGGTGCAGCCACTGTGGAAAACACTATAGCAGTTTCCCACAAAATAGAATGACCAGATGACCAGCAATTCTACTTCTGGGCAAGTACCTAAACTACTTGAAAGCAGGGTTTGAACAGATATTTGCACACCCACGTTCACAGCAGCACTATTTGCAGTAGCTAAAAGGTGGAAGCAACCCAGGTGTCGTGGAGGGCGAATGGGTAAGCAAATGCGGTCTATCCACAAGGGAGTGTCACTCAGCCTGACAAAGCAAGGCCATGCGGACACATGCAACAGTGTGGGTGAACCTTGAGGACATTACGCTAAGTGAAATAAATCAGTCACATACACACAAAATACTGTACGAGTCCACTTATCTAAGGGTCCTAGAGTAGTCAAATTCATACAGACAGAAAGTAAATGGTAGGAGCTGGGGGAGGGGAGATGGGGAGTTATTGCTAAAGGGAAAAAAAGGGAGAGATGGAGTGTCTTAGGCTGGGCTCCCCTACAAGTGATCCCTGAGACAAGGGCCAGATCAAGGACTACCTGCAAGTAGTCTGCCTGGAAGGTGATTCCAGGGAGCGTGGGAGAGGGTGGGGTGGGGGGCCTAGGAAGGAAGAAAATCCCCTCAAAGGGGTGCACGCAGAGCAGATGACACTATGGGCAAAGGGGTCTCAGCCCTGCTGGGAACCTCCAGGAGATGGTGGTATTGTCTCACTGAGGGATGAGGAAGGCAGACTATCTACAGACTCCCATCTGTCACTGGCTGGGCAGGGCCCCTAGGTGGGCTGGAACATTCCTGTGCGGCAACTCAGCATCTGCTTCAGGAGGCTGTGTGGGCATCTGAGGGAAGACGTCCTGGCAGAGGGCACAGAGGCCTGGTGATGGGAGCAGAAAGTGCCATGGAGAGGGGCAGGTCCTGAGTCAGAGAGGTCGCTGCAGCATGTGCCCTGGAGAGATGCTTTCTCAGTGCCATCCTGGCCGCTGTGTGGAGAAGAGACTGTAGGGGCCACAGGAGCAGCAGGGAGGCCAGTGAGGAGGGTCCAGGAGAGAGGAGATGCATACTTGGCCCAGGGTACTGGCAGGGGTGATGATCGTAAGTGGTCGGATTCCAGGACTGTTTTGGAAACATCCTCAGCAACATCATGGACAGATTTCAAGGCTTTCTGGTTCAGTCCACTCCAGCCTCAGATCTGATTTAGGGGAAGGAGTCGTGATCTGCTCTTTCACAGTTTACCGCCACGGCACTGAGAGGTGCATAGTCTGTTGGCTGGTGGGGCAGATGAAGGCGCTCTGTGCCCCGTTGCAGTGCACTCGGCCAATGAGGGCGTCTTATTGTGCGTGTGTGATCTTGGCGGGCTCTGGCCAGCCTTCCTGGCCCATGAGTGGCTGAAGACCCACGTAGAGGGGAGCAGGTCCCAATCAGGCTCTACCTCTAGCTTCCTCCTGGGCAGGTCACCACCTGAGGTGGCTGACACTTTACTGGGCAGTCCCCAGCTCCCGCCTGTCCGGCGCACCTTGTTCCTGAAAACCAAGCCCAGAAGTGTTGAGCTCCCCTTCAGAAGTCTGCATGGAACTGAGTGGTCTCAGCATTTTCTTTCTGCGTATGCCTGCCCTGGGTGGAGTCCTGAGCAGAGATTGTACCCACTGTCAGTCATCTCCAGCAAGGAGTGCCCTGCATCCAAGTTCACATGAGTCTCAGGCCTCAGGCATACATGTCCCACTCTTTCAAGAATGCCTGCCCTTCTGGTTTCCAGGGTGGCCCGCAGTACTCCCAGGCTTTTCCCAAACATACCCTCCTTCCTGCAGGCTTCCCTAGTCCCTGGGGGCTACTGTCCCACTCGGTTTGGTTTGGTGGTAGAAGGGAGCATCTTGTAATTCCCTCGTGACATTCCCCAGCCCCCAGTCTTCTTGCGTGGCTGGGAGGGGATGGGTTGGGGGCCCCTTGGTCTGCTGGTGAGGGCAGGGCTGGGGCTGTTTTTTGATGAGCCCTGGCAGGGGCAGTTTGGTTCCACTCGTTGCAGTTCAACTCCACTTAGAATGTGCCTCTGGCCCAGCCATGGCCATGTTGCTACCCTGGGGCCATTTACCTCTCGTATGTGGCTCTGCTGACCACGTGTTCCTGGGTTTGGGTCACTGGCTGTGGGTGCAGGCATCAGAGTGGATGGGGTGGAGGCACCTAAAGGTGGGACTCAGCTGCAGAGGTGAGCCTTCTCCTTACTCAGCATCCTGTCGTCCTGGCTGGGTGAAGCGTGCGTGTGTATGTGTGCTTAGGTCCACAGTTGTCCGTGTATGCCTGTGGATCTGTGTCTGTGAGTGAATGTGGGCTTGTGTTTGCATGTGTGTTGTGTATGTGTGTCCACGTCTGTGAGTGTGTCGGTGCCCATTTGTCTGTGCATATGTACATGTGTATTTGCCACTGTGTGTGCATGAGTGTGTGTGCCTGTGTCCGAGTGCATATGTGCTGGGGGGGACTCTGCTGAATCAGCACTGGTGCTGGGCAGGCGGCACTGCCAGGCAGGCTGTGGCCTCCCCACAGTGGCATAAACACTGGTCCCAGCTCCCCCCTCAAGCAGGGTGGTCCAGCCTATGGCCGGTGGAGAGGGGTGGGAGGGCAGCGGGTTTGCCCTTGGGCCACCTTGATACCCCCATGCCTCAAGTGCCCTGTCATGTGCCCCATAAGGCTGGGGTCTGTTCCGGGGTGTCTCTGTGCCTCACTTTCCTTCTCTGGCCTGGGGCCTGATCTCTGAGGTCTCCTCAAGGTGGCAGGAGGAGCCACCTCTACATTCTCAGTCCAGGCTAAGTCAGAGGGTCGGTGGGGTAGTCCAGGGGCAGAGTTCAGCTTCAGCACCCCAGGCAGGGCCAGGCAGTCCCCCGGAAACTGCAAAACCTAACTCAGAAGGTCTAGTGACACTGCAGGAGCAAGGTTCTGATGGACCCTTGGAACTCACTGCTTTAGGGCAGGGTTTGGGGATCTGGAACTTGAGCACAAGGGCAGAGGATTATCAGAGCTGGGCCTGCGATGGGCCCAGAACAAACCATCCCTCCACTGCTCAGATGTTCCTGCGTGGATGCCCGTGGCTCTTGTTAGCCTGCCGCACCCTCCATCCTCTCTTCCAGACATCATCCCCAGGGATCCTGGGGTTACCACTGGGACATGAATGAGATGGCATGGAGTAGCAGTGCCAGGAAGGCCAGAAATTCAGGCCGAGATAGAAAGAAGTCAGGTGGGATCTTTTTTTTTTTTTTGAGACGGAGTCTCGCTCTGTCACCCAGGCTGGAGTGCAGTGGCGCAGTCTCAGCTCACTGCAAGCTCCGCCTCCCGGGTTTACGCCATTCTCCTGCCTCAGCCTCCGGAGTAGCTGGGACTACAGGCGCCCGCCACCTCGCCCGGCTAGTTTTTTGTATTTTTAGTAGAGACGGGGTTTCACCGTGGTCTCGATCTCCTGACCTTGTGATCCGCCCGCCTCGGCCTCCCAGAGTGCTGGGATTACAGGCTTGAGCCACCGCGCCCGGCCTAGGTGGGATCTTGAAGAAGTCAGGCATTGGATGAAAATTTTGCCAGGCCACAAGAAGAAAGGAAATCAGTGCAGCCGTGAGAAAGTGGACTGTAGGGCTCACAGCACTCAGTGGCAGACAGTCTTATGGAAAGCTGATGGAGGCCTTAAGAGAGGTCAGGGGGTGACGGAATGTATGGAACAGGGGAGGAGGGGCCAAAAAAAGTCAGGTAGCAGTGTGACAGGAGCTCCTTGTGTTGCATACGGTGGGGTTTGGGGTGTCCTCAGTGGTTGGTCCCGAGGCCATGGGTAGTCGTGAGAGTTGTGGGGTCAGGGAGAGGGCGGGCCTGCCTGGGAACAGGGGAAATGCTGATCCAGTCACCTCAGAGCACAGCAGGAAAACCCGGATCTTGAACCTGGTGACCCAGCACCAAAGTGGTTCCCTGGGGTTCTCCCAAGTTCCTTTCAACCAGCCCCAGTCCCTCCCTTGCCCACTTTTGGGGGTTATTTGTTCCCTGTCCTCCCAAAGCCACACAATCCTGGTTTGCCCAAACTCTGACAGAGCACAACTGGAATGTGGCGTGTGCGTGTGAGTGTGTGCACATGACACTCCCCCAGGCCTGATCACCCAGCAGGCCCCTCCAGTCTCAGCAGCCAGGGCCCAGGGCCTCTTGGACAGAGAAGGCCCTTGAAGGTCAGGTCTGGGCAGGGTTCCTGCCTGCACCCTCGTCTCCAGCCCACCTGAGAACTCCTGAGCTTCCACCATTTTCTTTCACTCTCCACCCCCACCTCTGGTTTATGGGCTTGGGTACCTCACATATCTACCGAGGCCGTGGCCGTGGTGCACATCAGAACCTTTCTGAAGGGCCGTTTGTGGTGGAATGGGGCAGCTGGAAGACTCAGACTCCAGACTCCGCACTTCCAGGTGCCCCTTGGGAAAGTTCAGATCTTGGCAGCTTCCTGATTTTTCTACTTTGGTCCAGCTGGACATGAGTATGCCCTTTTCCTTACCACAGCTATGCCCTGGGGCTGGAAGCCTTGGTCTTCCCTCCCCTCAACCCCTCTGCCATCATACCCTGCTCCTGGTCTCCTTACCTCTCTCCCGTGGTAGGCTTGGAAGCCATTTAAAGGTGTTCTACAATGTCATTGTCAGCCCCTGAGCTAACTGGGAGAGGTGGTGAGCCCTCTGTCCTGAGGAATATGCAAGCAGAGGGGAACCAATCCCAGCCAGAAAGGCTGCAGAAGGGGCTCTTACCCTGGTGGAGATTGGAAGCACTTGGGCATTTCCAAGCCCTGAGGCCCAACTTATCCCAATACCCAAGAAAGTTTTGAAAAAATGTCATATATTGTATATTTTCCAGAATCCCAATTTATGCATCTTCAATGCTTGTCTTTCTTCCAAGATTGCACCCTGCTTACTTTCTTTTGCCTTGAGAATATCCTTTTGTTTACAAAAACAATGATGACGGTAGCTGTTGTTTTCCATATCTCTACTTGGCAAATAAGACCTTACCTTACAAGTCAGTTTTTAAGTTTTGAGGAAATTTCACAGTTTGTTGCAGTCAGCATTTCCCAAACCCCTGGATAGAGACCCTTGAATGGAGCAGATCTTTGCCAGGTCCAAGGTTCATTTGAATCAACTTATTCATCCATTCATCCATCCATTCTCCCTCCCTCCCTCCCTCCCTCCACCATGTAATTTTCAGGTGTTAACTGTGCCGCACCTGTGATGAGTAACAGAGGCCCAGCCTTGCCACTGGGATGGAGTGGGGAATGGGAACTTGGCAGGGAGGTGCTAATGAGCCTCTGGAACAGGCAGGTGCTGTGAGGTCAGGGCTGGGGGTGGTGGGGCACAAGGGAGAAGATACATCAACTCTTTGTTGGAGTATCTGGGATCCTGAGATTCTGAGTTTCCCCAAACCTCTGGATGTCCATACCTGTTTCCACCTCTGGGGCCCGCAACTGGAGGTGGGGAAGCTCATGGCAGTGACCTCACATCCCTAGCTGCAGCACAAGGTGTGGGATGGTGGCTGCTGTGGCAGGAAGGCAGATGTTTAATGGCTTCTAGCCCCAGGAAAGGTGGATGGATCTTGAGGCTGAGGGATGAGAGGGAAGTGAGGTTTCCCTCTGTATGGCCCAGGCTCAGTGAGGGGTCCTGGGTTGGGCACCCTCAAGAGGGTGACATGGCCAGACCCCAAGCTCTAGGCTGGGACAGCTGTATTCCTGGAAAGGGGCCTGCTCTGAGGGCTGACTCAGGCTCTGTGCAGTCCCTCTCCAAAAGGGGCCTTTCTCATAGTGATGGAGTTCTTGGGGTGTTTCAGAGTAGAACTGGACAAATGGGAGGGCTCTTGGCTCCCAGGCTTGCAGTGGACTCCAAGAACCCTCCAGGACCACATTACAGAGTCACCTCTACCCTCCTGAGCACTCGAGAATGCTGCCGTCAAGCCCCAGGCCTGAGTGGGCATGCCCAGTGATGGGGTGAGTGTGCGCAAGGCAGCCTGAGCGCTGACAGGGACAGCTGGACTCAGTTTCCAGGCCCCCGGGTTGCCTGCCCCACTTGGGCCCCTGCCCCATTTTCTCCTGGGGCCAAAGTCCCTCCTCCAACCTCTTTTCCAGGGCAAGTCTGACCAAGCTGCTGCCTGCTTAAATGCAACAGGATCTTAGACCCTGCCGAGGAAGCTCTGCATGGGCAGCTCTCAGATGTAGAGGAGAAATCTGTCTAGGGCCTCCCCGTTTCTCTGAAATTGAGTCTCCAGAACTGTTTCACCCCTGGCTGGCCCCTTGGTGGTTCACTAGGCTGGCCGTGGCCCTGCTATTTTCTAGGGATGGAGCTTGCCCTCTGTAAGGCCACTGACTCAGTGAGGGCTCAGTTTGCCAGGACCTGAGCAGGGCAGGGACTTTGATAATAATTCTAGCACCTGCTCCAGCGGGGGAGACAGGGGTTCTCTTTGTGTTATGAAGGGACCACTGTGGCCACCTGTGTGGAGGGTGGAACAGAGTGGGTGCAGGGAGGCAAAAAGAGAGTGTTATGGGAGGGTGACTGGGACACCTAGGGGAGGACAAGTTCAGGTGCAGACTGTTGGGGGAGAGCCCTGCAGGTCTCCCTGGGATGCTACCCCATCCATCTCTGGCCTTAATTTCCCTTCTGTGCCGGGCTGGAGGTGTTGGAGACTCTGGCGTTCTGAGCCCTGGAGAGGCCCCTTCTGGACTCTGAGCTTCGGGCTGGGGGCGGTTGGGGGAGGTGACAGCTGCTTTGAAATGTGGAGAATAATAAAGCAAGGAATGTCTGAGCTCAGGGGAAAAAAAACCCGGCTCGCCAGGCCTCCCACCCAGCTGAGCATAATGAATTAAGTATAGGCAGGCACGTTTCATGTGGGGGTGTGGGCTGGGGGAAGCAAGAAGGCCCCAAATGAGAAACAGGGTCCTGGGCGGGCTGCCGGGAGCTGGGGGTTCTGGATCATCTGACCTGAACCCTGGGGATGCCCTCACTCCCCAGAAGCTTCCCCTCCATCTTCCCTTGGTCTGCATGGGTGAATGGGTGAAATGCGTCCCAACCCTATGTTGACATCTGACCCTAGGCTGCACGCTGGCCCTAACCCTGACCCCAAAAGGCCAGAAATTGGAGAAGGTGTGGTTGACTCGGAGGGATCATCTCTTCATTCTCGCCCTTCTACATGCATTTATTAAACACCGATGGGGTGCCTTCTCTATGCTGGATGACGGAGTCAACGCTGCCCGCTGTTGAACTGACTGAACCTGCAGTCCTGCCCATCATCCTCTGGGGAGCAAGCCCTGAGGCTTTGGAATGCATCCTGCTCCCAGTCTCCCAGCCCTCTGCTTCCTCTGGCCAGTTCTTCACATATCCCCTCTGCTCCATGTGAGGTCATCCTCCCTTCCACCCTTATGTCCTTGGCACCCACTCAGCCTCCCTGCCCCAATCTCCCTGGGGCTTGGACATCAGTGGCTTCCAGGCCCACGCTTTCAGGTTGTTACTCATGCTGTTTCCTTCTGCTTATCTGCCTGGTGGACCTCATTCATTGACCGCCAAGACTGCTTTATAAAAGACTACACTGGCCAGGCGCAGTGGCTTATGCCTGTAATCTCAGCACTTTGGGAGGCCGAGGCAGGGAGATCACTTAAGGTCAGGAGTTCAAGACCAACCTCGCCAACAATGCGAAATGCTCTCTCTGCTAAAAATACAAAAATTAGTTGGGCGTGGTCGTGCGTGTCTGTAATCCCAACTACTTGGGAGGCTGAGGTGGGAGAATTGCTTGAACCCCAGAGGCAGATGTTGCAGTGAGCTGAGATCGAGACACTGCACTCCAGCCTGGGTGACAGGGTGAGTGAGACTCTGTCTCAAAAAAAAAAAAAAAAAAAAAACCCAAAAAACCAAAACAAAAAAACCTCCCCTTCCCAGAGTGGCCCAGGGAATAGGTAAGTAATTGAGCCATCAGCAAAAGGGCATATTCTCAGCCAGGAAGCCAGAGAGTGGTGGAGGCAGGTAGTAGGGCTGTTCCTTGGGCTCTCCAGCAGGGATTCTTGCCTCCTGGCCTCTGCCAGCTTGGGGCAAGACTCCCACTTTATTTTTAAGAAGTCTGGCCTGGAACTTGGAGCTCCTTGAAATATTCTCCCCTACAGTCCCTTCTCTCCCCCACCCACTTTAATGAAAACCATTGTTTTTCAAGCACATGTTAATTAAAAAGCAAACATGTTTTGTTAAGTAATTTGGAAGCTCTGGTTCTGCAAACCATAGCCATTCCAGTTAAATAACATCCCTCACTCAGCTTACCCCAGTGTTTTGGGAGCTGAAGACCCCCGTGGCTACTGCAGATGCACTTCCCTTTACAGCTTAGGCACCCTGTGGTGGACTGGTCAGGATTGGGTGTCCTCTCTATCTCACAGGTTGGGACATGGAGGACCCGAGCTCTTAGCAAGTTCAGTCCCACCAGCTCTCTGCAATCCTCTGCTTTGGGTCCAGGGGAAATAGCTGGTAAGGAGGGGGGAAAGACTCATGTGCCCCATACTGCAGGCAAGGTCATTGTCTCAGAGCCATGGCCCAGCTGTAGGGTGAAGGGAGGAGGATGAGCATGACACCCTTGTGAGTCCAGGCGGGAAGGCTGGCAGGTGCTGCATGGCCTGGGCTGCCTCCCATAGTCTCCAGTGCAGCTGGGTGACATCTACCCGAAGCTGGGATAGTAGGTCCCTGAGGCGAGTGCCCAAGGTGAGGACTGGCCTGATGGGTGGAGGGAACCTTGGATGCTCAGAGGCACCCACTCCAGCCCAGCTCCCCACCCAGTGTCTGGTGACCAATATCACTACAGTGCCCATATCCCCACCTTGGCTCCGGGCCTTGGGAGCGCTGGGGCTCTGAGGCCCTTTACACCCGGCGGTACCCTCAGGGCCCATCACAAGGCGCTGGGGCCCCTAAGGTGCAAGGTTCAGTGACTTCCAGCCTTCCTGTTCCCAGCCCCTGGCAGAAGGAAGGGGCATCTCACCGAGAAGCCTTTCCAAGTCTTGCCACTGCCTCACAGCCTGCTGGTGGGCTCTCCCAACTAGGATTCTGAGCAGGAGTGCTTCCTTTGGGTGTGCCTCCAGGTGTGAGCCTGTGTCCAGGTGTGTGTTCCTGTTTCCATGTGGGCTGTGTGTCTGGTAGCCAATACCCTGGTGTGAGGAGTTCGTTCCTTCCTCCCTCCTGAAGGAGAAGATGCCTGGGCGGAGATGCCTGGGAGGAGAGTGACCAGGAAGAGTATGTGTGTCTGGGGAGGTGGGCCCTGGGCCCTACCAGACACCTGGGGTGGTTTGTCCAGAGCTGCTGCATCCACTCAGGGACACAGGTCCCGGGCGGGAGCCAAGCCCCAGCTTGTGCACTGGCCAGCCCTCCTTGTCTTCTGCCCTCGGCTGCTGATTTTTGTAAAACGAGGAGTGTGTGTTGGAGGTGTGCGACTTATTACACGTACAGTGTTTTCCCTTCGGGACACACACACCCTCGCAAGCCACCACACACGGTGACACCAGCGACGCATGCTGGCGGCCGGCTCCCCGGGCTCAGCCTCCTTCGGCGACACGCCAGTGATAGACACTCTCCAGCCTCTCCCACTCCCACCCACATCCCGGGAGGAGCGGCCGCTCCACTGCACTCCTCCGGCCCGGCTCTCAGCGCGGCGTTTCTGTGTTCTGTTCCCTTCACAGCCGCGTGGAAACCGCAGCGGGGCGGGCCGGGATGAGCTCACGCCGCCGCCCGCCAGGCCGCCAACCCTAACTCGCTCCAGATGCAGGGCGGCCTGTGCTGGCGCGGAGAGTGGCGGGGTGGGCCGGGGCCCGGGCCGGGGGAGGCACGGCCCGCTCGCGCCCCCTGCAGGGGCGGCCTCCGCAGGTCCCCTGGAGGCGGGGGCTGCAGGCTCTGGGCTCAGGGGCGCGGGTGGGGGCTGCCCACCCCGGAAGAGGAGGGCCTTATTGCCATCCGCCCGCCTTTTCTCAGGCCTTACCCACTGCCTGAGATCTGTCCCCGGGCGGGGGGATGTGGGCGAGGGGACTGTGGAGGTCACAGTCCACGACCCTTCCCTGGTAGGCGCAGCCTCGAGGTGCTGTGGGACCCTCCCCTCCCGGGCCGGTGCCCGCCCCTCACACAGGCAGCCTTTGCTAGCCCCCACCCGCGACTGCCGGAGTGGGGCTGTCCCCCCACTTCCCCTCCCTGCAGCTCCCGGGACACCCTGACCAGGTACTGCAGCTCAAGCCTCCCGCCTCAGGGCCCTGGCCAGGCCCTGCCCACTCTTGTTCCTTTTGGAACAAACACTCCAGTTTCTACTGGGAAAGCAGCGGGGGCCTGACCACCGCCTGTTTTTAATAAGGAGCTGGTATTTCCCCGAAATCGCCGGCCGTGGCTGACCTCATGGGGATGACGGCTGGCCCTGGGCCAGGGGGCAGGAGCCGGCTCCCGTGTGAGCCCCTGGCCTGCACACAGACGCGCAGGGAGGAGGCGCTGGTTTCTCATCCCAGCTCAGCCGTTGGCTCATCCAAAACTCTGTCCATCTATTTGACTGTTGTGTTGTGTACCCTGGGTCGATACCCTGCCAGCCCGTGCACCCCAGCCCTGCCCAGGGCCCTGGGTTCAAGCCCGGCTTTACTCCTGCCTCGTGTGATCTTGGCAAATTGCTTAACCTCTCACCACTCATTTCCTCCACTGTAGGGTTGAGACTGTTGTGGGGATTAGAGAGGGAACACTGTGGGGAGGGTCGATGGGTTCCAGGAACATTTCTAGACGGCAGGAGGAGGGGGGTCTCAGGAGCTGAGGCACCAGAGATCAGGCCCTGGGCTTCCTGGGTGGGGCATTGTGGGAGGAGGGGGGGGCTTGGGAAATTGTCAGCCTTGGGGGAGATAGGGACAGCACAGAGGTTCCAGCAGAATGAGAGTGCTTCGTAAGGGATCAGCAGGGGTGGCGCGAGGAGAGGGGGTGCTGTGGGCACCAAGAGGTTGGGGAGGGCATCAGCAAAGGCTTTCTAGAGGATGAGCACTTAGGTGGAATGTGGCAGTGTTGGGAGCCGGGGCTCAGGATGGGAACAGAATCCTAAGGCAACAGCCTGAACGCTGGAACAAGTGAAGGGGTGGAATGGGGGAACAGAATGGAGGAGAGTGGAAGCAGGCAGTCGCGTTCAAGATATCTTAGGGGGGCTCTGCCTGAGGCACTGTGGAGAGTCCATCTGTAATTGAGGGACCAAGATTGAGGGAACCAGAGGGGGACACAGGCTCCAGTGGCAGAGATGGAGACCAGGAGCCCCAGAAGGAGCAGGGAAACCAGGAGAGGAGATGCAGTAGACAGGGAGGCAGGCGGCTGGACACAGATAGTGACTGGGAGATTTTGCTTGCTGTGGTGCCTGCACCTTTCAGATGCTTGAGGCTCCTCGTGAAGGTAGCAACTATAACTACAATAAGGAATAAGGGTGACTAATACTTATTGAGCACTTAGTGTGTGCTAGGCAGTGCTCTAAGCACTTACAGGTATCAATGTGTTCTATCTCCATTTCATTTCTATTTATTTATTTCTATATTTTTCCTAACTGCTAGGCTATATGGGATCTATTTATTAATTCACTCACTGATTCGTTCATTCATTTAACAGATATTTATTGAATGCCAGACATGTTTCAGGTGCTGGGAATACAGCAATAAGCAAGACAGACAAAAAAATCTGCCCACATAAAGTTTACAAGAGGAAGAATTTATGAAAGAGGAAGATACCCAATGTATTAGGTTGGTGCAAAAGTAATTGTGGTTTCACCATTGAAAGTAGTGGTAAAAATCTTTGCCCCGGAAAACCTAATATATGTGAGCAAAATACATAGTATGTTAGATTGTGGGAAGTACTACGGGAAAAATTAAAGGAGGATAAGGAGGATTTGGGAGGATGGGGACACAGTTTTTGAGGGTGTCCTAGGAAGGCCTCATTGAGGAGGTAACATTTGAGTATAGACCACATCTGGTCCCCTCTTCTTAGCCTATGAGCTGACAATGGTTGTTACAGAACATTTGTGGCTGGGTCTGGTGGCTTATGCCTGTAATCTCAACACTTTGGGAGGCTGAGGCAGGAAGATTGCTTGAGCCTAGGAGTTTGAGATCAGCCTGGGCAACATAGCAAAACCCCACCTCTACAAAAATAAATAAATCAATAAGTAAAATTAGCCAGGTAGGGCCAGTTCCTCCTGGATGCCAAGAGGAGGATTTGTTTCCTTGATTTTTGTAGATTTTAGAGGTCACCAGCATTCCTTAGCTTCTGGTCCCCTTCTTCCATCTTCAAAGCCAGCAGTGTTACATCTCTCTAACCGTTTGGTGTCCTATCTCCCTGTGAAAATTCTCCACTTTTGGGGACTCATGTGATTAGACTGGGCTCTTCCAGATAATCCAGGATAATATCCCCATTTCAAGGTCCTGAACCTGAATCACATCTATAAATTTCCTTTTACAATGTAAAGTAACATATTCACAGATTTTGGGTACACGAACATGTATCTGTCAAACAGATTCAAAATCCCTACTTTTACTTCTTTTGGGTATACACCTAGAATTGAAAATTACTGGGTGATATGGTAATTTTATGTTTAACTTTTTGAGGAATTGTCATACTGTTTTCCACAGTCACTGCACCATTTGACATTCCTACCAGCAAGGCATGGCATTCCAATTTCTTCATGTCCTCTCCAATACATGTTATTTTCTGTTCTGTTCATTTCTTTTTAATTAACCATCTTGGTGGGTATGAAGTGTTAGCTCACTTTGGTTTTGATTTGCATTACCCTAATGATTGAGTATCTCAGTGTTGAGCATCTTTTCATGTGCTCACTGGCCATTATTTATATTCTTTGGAGAAGAAGTTTATTTACAAATTTATTTGCCCATTTAAAATAGAATTGTCGTTTTGTTTTCGAGTAAAAGGAGTTCTTTATATATTCTGGATATTAATCCCTTATCAGGTATATGATTTGAAAATATTTCTCCCATTCTGTGGGGTATCTTTTTACTCTCTTGATAGTGTCCTTCATAGCACAAGGCTACCAATTTTTATTTAAAAAGTTTGTCTATTTTTTTCTTTCGTGCCGGTGCTTTTGGTGTCATATCCAAGAAATCATTGCCAAATCCAACATCATGAAGACATTCTCCTATGTTTTCTTCTAAGAGTTTTATAGTTTAACTCATACATGGGGTTTTTGATACATTTTGGGTTAATTTTTATATATGATGTAAGGTAAAGGTCTACCTTTATTCTTTTGCTTATGGATATCCATTTTTCCCAGCACTATTTTTTGGAAAGACTGTCCTCTCTCCATTGAATGCTCTTGGCATCCTTGTTGAAAATCACTTGACCATATATGAGAGGGTTTATTTCTGGGTTCTCTATTCCATTGGTCTGTATGTCTGTCATTATGCCAATACTATGCTGTTTTAATTAGTATAGCTTTGTAGTAAATTTTCAAATCAGAAAGTGTGAGTCTTCCAATTTTGTTCTCTTTTTCAAGATTGTTTTAGCTATTCGGGGTGCTTGGGATGCCGGATGAATTTTAGAATGGTTTTTCTATATCTGCCAAAAAAAATCACTGGGGTTTTGATAGGGATTGCATTGAGCTACTTTGGATAATATTGTCACCGTAATAATATTAAGTCTTGCATTCCAATTTTCATGCATCACTCATTTGTTGGTGGTTGTAGGTAAGCTCCTTTAGTCAGTTTTACTTCCAGTATTTACCACTGGATGTGTGTGTGTGACTGGGAGACTGCTTCACAGTTTAGAGAATTTACTATTTCTCCACATGTTCAGCCAGAGAGGCAGAGGTTGCAGTGAGCTAAGATTGCACCACTGCACTCCAGCCTGGGCAAGAGACAGAGACCCTGTCTCAAAACAATAAAAATAAAAAATAAAAAAAAGAAAAGATGAAGTGTGTAAAATATCCTTATGGCTCACCATTAACAGAAAATGTGCAATTGATTTTGACAATAGAGAACATTAACTTGAACCCCAATAAGTAAAATGTTATACTCCCCTTAAAACAATGTTATACCTCTCATTAGTAGATCTGAATTAGCAAATATTATATGCAATTAGTATTATGACTATAATTTTGTGGGAAAATTATCTTGTTGCTATATAAAAACCTACATAATATCCTCAGTTTTGCCTTATGGTCTGCAAATCCTAAAATGTTTGCTATCTGGTCCTTTGCAGAAAACTTTTGTTGACCTGTGCACTAGAGTCTACAGATACATCCATCATAGTGTTTTTAACCCCTGGTGTAATAGTTCCAAAATCTATGTCACAGCTGAGTCTGGTTTTGTTGATTGGTTTGTCTCTTGATAATGTGTTATTTTTTGTTTCATTATGTGTCTTGTAACTTTTGGTTGAAAGCTAAAGCCTTCCTGTGAAGGCTAGTGGAAACTTGGGTAAACACTATTTATGTCCAGAAATGGACATGCCTTTTCTTTAAGGAGGAGGCATTGAGACAATGTGTCAGGTTTTGTTGTTAGTATGGTTACTCTCAAAAAGTACATAATTCAAATTCTTCCAGTATTATTTTTTTGCTTAGAGTGGTGGCTGGTTTGTTGGAGAGTTTTTCTCAGTGTCTGTTCAAATCACAGTCATTGGTCTTCTCTTTGTGCCTATGTCTAAGAGAGGATATCTTTCTGTGCTTTTATCCTCACTCTTCCAGCAGCAGACAGCTATTACTTGTTCCTGGACACTTGCTATCCTGGTAATGGGGGCTTTCTTTATTGTTCTGGCTCAGCCTCACTCTTAGGCAAGTGCTATGTTCTTGGCTCTTAGTCATGGGGCCTTCTAAGTGACCTTGCCCCTCTCCCAGAATAGATAATCTTTAAAGGTTTGGAGCAGCACAGTTTCCTACTTCTCCCGGAGAAATAGAGGATATTTAATGTTATGTTCACGCAGCTATAATAGGCTTTTATCTGTGCCCTGGAAGTGACATTTTTATGTCCCCTCTGAACCCCTGGTGGCAAAGGGTTGGTGTATTTGTGTGTGCGTGTGTGTGTGTTTGTGGTAGTGGTAGTGTTAGTGGTAGTGGTAGAGTTGCTGGGAAACAGAGTAGAGGATCCAGGCCAGATGTCATGCCTTTCCCACAGTGGCTTCTGCTCACCTCCCCAAAGACTGCACTGTGGGCAAGGCTTTCTTTGGTCTCTTGCCCTGCCTCTAATCTTTCTCTTGAAGGCCTGGTGGAAGTTTGTGGAGAAGTGCCTATAAGTAGATGCAAATTTGCTTTGTGTTTGCAGCTCTCACAGGTTCTAAAGTCTCACTCTAGGCCACACTCTGCTTTTCATAGTTCATTAAAAGATAACAGGCTGCCACAATAGATGTTACTGTGGAAATGAAAGATATAAGGATTGTGGGGAAGACTGGTTACTTATTACTACACGAAAATTTTAAAGAAGGCAAATGGCAATCTTGAATTTTAGTTTCTTGGATTAAAAGCTTCTATGATTTCCTGAAATAACTTCATATTCCTTGTCACTACAGGATTGATGTAGTTGAAAATAAAATGTAATATCTCATCTTTTGGGTTGCTGAATTTCAACATAAATGGAATCAACAGCTTCATTATAATTCTTACATAAAAGTCAGGGCATTGATTGGGAGAGTGAGACCATGAAAATTTAAATGAGGCACATTTGGATAGATTTAGGACATCTGACTCCCAGCCACATTGAACCTCCCTTGCTAACAGAAGCAGTGCATCCTCTGTTTTGACAAGGGTGATCCTCTCTACCCTAGAGCTACTGTATTGACTTCAACTGAGGAAGTTATAGGATAAGGGCATGCCAGTTCCATAGCTACCTCTAGTAGGTCTAAAGATCTACTGCCTCTAGACCCATACCACTTCAGCAAATCTTTACTGCCTCTAGACCTAATAAGTACAGTCAGATCCCAGCATGCTCTGGAAGGACAGATACAAAGTATAACCCAGGGGGAGAAGTCTTCCTTACAAAAAGAACTGCAAGAGTTTGCTAACTTTCATGGGAAAGAACTTGGGAGATATGTATAGGATTGGTTTCTGCAGACTCTTGATTAGAGAGGCTTGGGCCCAAATTTACCAGGAGTACATTTACCAGAAATTCTGAATTCAGTTTGCTGGTGTCTGTTTGTAGATACCAAACAGGCAGGTGAAAGTGACTCTACATCAAGCTAGTCCAACCTGCAGCCCATGGGCCACATACAGCCCAGGACAGCTTTAAATGTGGCCCAAGAAAAACTTATAAACTTTCTTAAAACATTATTTTTTTTGTGATTTTTTTAAAGCTCATCAGCTATCATAAGTGTTAACATATTTTGTGTGTGGTCCAAGACAATTCTTCTTCCAGTGTGGCCCAGGAAAGTCAGAAGATTGGACACCCTTGCTTTACATGTTTACTTGTTTATTTTTATTTTTGAGACAGAGTCCTGCTCTGTCATCCAGGCTGCAGTGTAGTGGTGCGATCATGGCTCACTGCAGCCTGGAACCCCTGGACTGAAGGGATCCTCCCACCTTAGCCTCCTGAGTAGCTAGGACAACAGGCACAGGCTACCATGTCCAACTAATCTTTTTATATTTTGTAGGGACAGGGTTTCTCCATGTTGCCCAGGCTGGATATGGGTTCGTGACTCATGGGCTCAGGCAGTCCTCCTGTGTTGGCCTCTCAAAGTGCTGGGATTACAGGTGTGAGCCACCGCGCCTGGCTGCTACTTGGTTGTTTTAAACCTGAACTCAGTGGTGGCCCACACTTGGCTACCAAGTGTGATATGTCAGAAATTCCTTGTTTGTGGGCGGCAAGCCACCCAGGTGCCGAGGCAAGAGACTGAAGGCACAAGCTATTCCAGTATAATAAAGAAAATAATTAAATTAAGAAAAGTTATACTGGAAATAGGATATAGATATAATTATTATTAATCATTAGTTTGTAGTATTACTTTTTGTTCTATTATTATAATAATCTCTGTTTTATAATTATAACCTAGAAAAAACCAGGCCATACAGAATTAGGAGCTGAAGGGACACTGTGAGAGATGACTAGAAGACAAGAGTGTGAGCTCTCTGTCATGCCCGGATAAGGGCCGCTTGAGAGCTCCTTGGTCTAGCGGTAGCGCCAGTGCCTGGGAAGGCACCCGTTACTTAGCAGACCAGGAAAGGGAGTCTCCCTTTTTCTGGAGGAGTTAGAGAACACTCTGCTCTACCAGCTCTTGTGGGAGGCCTGGCATTGGCCAGGCCTGCCCACAGTCATCTGGAGGCGTAAACATCTCCCTGTGGTGCTGTGCCTCTATGGTCATGCTCCGTGTCCACTTTCATGTTCCACCTGTACACCTGGCTCCTCCTTTTAAGTTCTTAGAAGATAGCAGTAGCAAAATTAGTGAAAGTATTAAAGTCTTTGATCTTTCTGATAAGTGCATAGAAGAAATGCTGATGTATGCTGCCTTTCCTCTCTGCCTTGGCTACCACAAAGGGAAAGGCCCCCTGTCCGGTGGACACGTGACTTGCGTGACCTTATCAATCTTTTGAGACAACTCATACTCCTTACCCTGCCCCCTTGCCTAGAATACAATAAATAGCAGCGAGTCCAGGCCACTACAGGTCTTGGTGGTAGTGGTCCCCTGGGGCCTAGCTGTTTTTCTTTCTGTCTCTGTCTTATGTCGTTATATCTACGATCTCTCGTCTCCACACATGAGGAGAAAAACCCACAGGCCCTGTAGGGCTGGTCCCTACACTTGTTCAATGTAGAGAGAGAGTTAGAGAGAGGGGAATATTGGGATGGATTCATGATGTATGACCTGCTTGCCCACTCCCCTGAGCTCCAAGAGGGCCTTAGAGAATACCCCCTTCACCAAGACTTAGAACAATAAATTGGTGAGGAGAGCACTGGCATCCTTGGAAAACACTGTCATGGTTGTCCACTTTTGGACAGGAAAAAGTGGAACATACAGCAATTCAAAAGCTGTTATTGTTGTTGTTTTTCCTCCAACTTCAACAAAGATGAAGCCAGGAGAGGCAGAGGCTTGGTAGTAGGTCTTGGGCAGCAGACAAAAGGATGAGCTACCAGAACAGACAGAATAGACATTAGGGACACAGAGCTAATAAGAGTGGATTGACCTGCGGGCTGTTTAAAAGATGTCCCTGCGACTGAAACAGAAGAGCAGCCCACTCCTCTGTCTAGCCTGCTTCATCTGTAAAGTCCTCCTACCCTAATATCTAGGTCTGGTGAATGAAGCCCTGATTTGAGGACGCTATGGAGAATGAGAGCTCCTCGATGAATTCCCAGAAGACCTATCCCGACCAGCTCCAGGCCAGGTACCACGCCTGCAAGGGCAGGAGCAGCATCGCACCTGCCTCCTAAGTGCAGACCCTAAAGCAGGAGGTCTCCATCAAGGGCAGTTTTCTCAGAATTACCCTAACCCCTTGGTCCTGGGCAGGGGTCTGGCTGGACATAGTCTGGAGTGAGGATCTGAGTGAAACCGCACCGCGAGGGCGACATTTCCCACTCAGACAAGGAATCTGGCAAGACCAGGGTCTGGCAAGTCGGCTCCGCCATTTCCACCCCTGGAGGCCCCGGCCTCGCCCCCTCGTGCCTCGCAGGCGCCCTGGTTCCAGCCAACCCCCGGCAGGGGCGCGAGCTGTGGGGAGAGGGGCAGCCGGTATCCATGACATGTCCTCTGGCGGCGGCTCCCTGGGCCTCCTGGCCTGGCTCCTGCTCCTTCAGCCCTGGCCCTGGCAGAACTGGGCGGGCAGGGCGGCGCCACTCCTTCCCTCCGCTCTCCTCTCAGAGGAGGGCCGCGAGAACCCCAAAGCGAGCCCGGCCTCAGGACCTGCGGCGGGCCCCCCACCCAATCTGTTTACGTCCTTCCCAGGTGACTCACTGCGTGGGGGGCCCGCAGGCGGAGGTTGGGCGCCAGGCTGGGGCAGGTGCTACCTGGTAGCCCGGGGAATCTGAAGCGTGGCTCGGAGCCCTGGGGGACACGGCTCCTTCTTGGCTGTCGTCGGGGCACCCCGGGGAGTCAAGTCCTGTGTCTTTGAGTGAGTTCTTCATCCTACACTATCCTCACCCCAGTGTGTGGCCGAACCCCTCTGAGAATCGTGGGAGGAGTGGACGCGGAGGAAGGGAAGTGGCCCTGGCAGGTGAGCGTGAGGGCCAAAGGCAGGCACATCTGCGGCGGCACCCTGGTCACCACCACGTGGGTGCTGACGGCAGGCCACTGCATTTCCAGGTGAGGAGCGACACGCGGGGCTGGGGGGCCTTCTGGGGCCAGGCCGGCCCCCTCAAGCACCCACTGAGTTCCATTGCCCTGGCAATTTGGCAACAACGAAACAAAACTCACAGTGAAGCCGGAGGGGGTCTCTGCATTGGTCGTCTTGCTATAGGCATGTCTAAGTTGGGCAGGCAAACCAAGTTTGAGAGTGATCAAGGAAGGGTTTTTGGTGATGGAGATGGGGTGGTAGGGGTAGTGGCCCGGGAGATTGAGGCCAGTTTGAGAAACATTGGAAATGTATGGAAAAGGCACAAAGGATGTTTCCTAGGCCTTTTCTTAGAGGCATGTCATCTCTCCCACAGCCGCCTCCATTACAGTGTCAAGATGGGAGATCGGAGTGTCTATAAGGAAAACACAAGTGTGGTGGTCCCTGTCCGAAGAGCTTTTGTCCACCCTAAGTTCTCAACAGTTAAAGCCGTTCAAAATGACCTTGCCCTTCTCCGGCTCCATCATCCTGTGAATTTTACCTCAAACATCCAGCCTATCTGCATCCCTCAGGAGAATTTCCAGGTGGAAGCTAGGACCAGGTGCTGGGTGACCGGATGGGGCAAAACACAAGAAGGTGGTGAGACTTCAAGGCAGGAAGCAAACTTAGGGCAGAGAGGAGGCACCCTTACCCCTGGAGTAGACAGGAAGGCTACAGAGAGGAGCAGGGAGGCAGACTGCCTGGTGGGTGGCAGGTTGTGAGGGACACGCAGTTTAGCAGCTGTCAGGGTCATGGTTCCTGGTTGTCTTGGGTGACACCAGAAACTGGGTTGAGTTCTTTTGTTGCGACACAAATATTTGATGGCAGCCATTTAGGAAGACTTTTGTCCTGGGTACTGGAGTTGCTGAGCCAGGAGAAGAAGAAACACATGGGCAACATCTCCTTCTGTGGATTTGTGGGGGCACTGTGCTTGACTGGTTTGGGGGGATTTTTAGGTTCCCTGGACAGAGCCAGATGCCATAAAGTTCTCCCCAGGAACACCTCAGAGGGCAATGAGTTGTCTGCCAGTCAGAGCTGCTCTTCATTGGAAGCACCTGCCTTGGTGGATAGGGTATTTTCTGTTCCTGGAGATGTAGAGAGAACCAGAAGACTCCTGTTGGTGGGGTGTAGGCCCTCCTATCCCTGGGGAGAAGCTGGATTTGGTACTTCTGGGGCATTTTCTGCCTGAGAGTCTGTGATCCTGCTCTAGACAGTAAAGATGCTTTACTGATGCACAGGACACACTCTCACTATTACTACTGATACTTAGAGTGACGATACTTGGTTGTCATTTCTCAGGTTGGCAAGGCCTTGCCTCTCCCTCTCCTGAAATATTCTTCCTGTTTCTGTCTTGGTTTTGTTTCTTACATCCTCCTCTCCTCATATCAACTTTGGGCCTTCTGTGTCAAATGAGAAGAATACTCACTGCCTTGTCTTTTTCCAGAGGGATGCTGGGTGCTTAGGGGCCTATTGTCCACTTGTGCAGATCTGATGATCTTCTTTGACAGGAGAGAGACTTACATCAGAAATTCTCCAGGAGGTGGACCAATACATCATGCGCTATGAGGAATGTAATAAGATAATAAAAAAGGCTTTGTCATCTACTACGGATATAATTAAAAAAGGGATGGTCTGTGGCTATAAAGAACAAGGAAAGGATTCTTGCCAGGTAAGTTCATGGATCCTTTCCCCATTCCCAGATGGCAGAGTCTGGGTTATTTGCTGCTTCCTCTATTCACGCCTAGTTGAGTTAAAGAGATTCATAAAGGGAAACCTGCCATGGCTGCCCTAACTTGGCCTGGTCTGTTCTTTCAAAAGGGAGGAGCACTGCCTGGGGGCACTGCTGGTGTGTGGGAAAGTTGGGGTGGGAAATGCTAATAACATATGCCGTACTAATTGAGGTCCTCCTATGTGATACTCACCATGCCAGTGTGGACATTAACCCTCATTATCTCAGTTAACCCACACCACAACCCTGCAACATAAACATCACACCCCTTGTATGAATGTGGAAGGCGAGATCCAAGGACGTTACTCAGGATCCTCCTGTGAGTACCAACTCCCAGACCCACGCTCTTCCCTCGGCACCAAGCTGCCTTCCTGAGGAGGGGCCATTTGAGCTGGGTCTTAGAGAATGAGTATTTGGATTTCTTGGAAAGAGGAAAACAGCATTGTAAGGAGAGTGAATAGCATGTGCAGTGGCTCAGAGGTCTGAGGGTACTTCTCATGTTAAGGGACACTTTACACATTTGGAGCAATGAGGCAGCAGATGTGGCTGAGAAGTGGGTTGGAGTCAGAATGTGTATGGCTTGGAGTGCAGTGCCGATTTTCTAGATTTTGCTCTGGCAGGACTTGGGAGGGGGCTTTGGTGAGCATAATTAGATTTGCCTTTTCGATAAATGACTCCCTGAGCTGTGTGGTGCATAGACAGAAGTCTAAATGCTTGTTTTCATCACCTAGGCCGTGATAAATTGAGTCCTGAGCAGTGCCTGGAGCAGGGAGGCAAGTGAAGGTGTTTTTGAGGTTGACCTATCCATTCTTGTTGACTGACTGCATGTAGGAGTGGGGGTGAGGGAGAGGTTCAAGAGGACCCTATTTTTCTGACTGAGATGGTTGGTCAGCAGAGGAGGTTTGGGAAAGGACATGCAGAATTCTGCTTGAGTTGGAGGGTGTGGAGCTGGCTATGTAGGTTAGGAGTTGTAGAGAAACTTCAGGCTAAATACAAGGGTTTAGGGGGCTGCCATGCTGAGGTGATGTTCAAGACGTTTAACAGCCACTATGGTTTGGAAAATGAGAAGTCATCATTTTCTCAGAGCATATTAAAGTTTTCCCCTTAACTTTTTAGTTCCCATGCTCACATATTCAGTTGTCATATTCACAGAAATCTGGGCAGTGGGGCCTTTGAGGTGCTGGAGGAAGCCCTATGTGTGCCTGTCTCCTCAACACCTTGTAGTACAGTCAGTCTGCTCTGATATAGATCCTATTCAATTTCTGAAGTTCGTTTCTTTCTCTTTCTCCAGGGAGATTCTGGGGGTCCCTTGGCCTGTGAATATGATGACACATGGGTCCAGGTAGGGATTGTGAGCTGGGGCATTGGCTGTGGTCGCCACGGATTGCCTGGAATTTATACAGAAATTGGTGTCTACAGTAAGTGGCTGATGGCAGTGGTGGCTCAGGCTACCTGTTCGTATCCAGCAGTGTTCCTCATTTTACTCCTGCATCTGCTGCGGCCCCTGGGCATCCTGGTGGCCCTGTGATCACCCCAGCCCACTTCCCTTTTGTTTCTGAGTCTTATACTAGGCCTCTCTTCCAACCTCCCACTCCTTCCCAATGCCCTTTCTGCAAATCCCAGTTGGAATCCATGGACCGTCTGGAGATCCATACAATAGAGCATGGCAGGGAGACTGGGGCCTGGAAAGTGCCCCTGCCTGGTGCTCTGGTCACCTGCCTGAGCCACGCCTGCACCAGAGCTGTGCTCTGGCTGGTGGGAAGGAGGGAGTGAACCGATTGCAGCTAGAGGGCCAGCCGCCCTGCCAGATGGGCCACGGTGACTCATCAATATCTGGGGGAACACCTATCAAAGAAGAGACATCATCAACGGTGAAGCAAGCGTTCAACGTGGTTCTGGTGTCAGGGCTCCCACCTGAGACTCTGTGAAACCAGCCAGCTGGGTGATTGCTCAGAGAGTGAAGGAGGCGTTACCAGGTCCCTGCAGAAATGTGAGGCCTGGGACCTCCACTCTGGCTCCACTGTCTGGGGCTGGGAGAAGATCCCCTGCAGCCCAGTGTGGATCCATCTGCGAGTGGACAGCCTCTGCCACATCAGCTCTCTTGCGGCAACCCATTCTTGGCACTCCCTTCCTCAGTGCCCTAGTGGCCACTTTCAGGGACACTGCAAGTTGTATTGAGTCTGTTATGGAGTGTGGAGTTTTCAGAAATCAACTAAATAAATATTCGGAGAGTCTCCCGTGTTCTGTGTGTCTACTGGCCTGGTTACTGGGGACACTGAAGAGAACTTACCTCACATTAAACTTAGGAAGATGTTGATGATTCTTTTTAAACTAAAGAGTGATAGGGGTAGTCTCTACCTACCCAGTTGTGAGTTGGATGGGTGGTTTTAGACAGTTGGGTTTTTCTGCCTATGCTCTCCATGGCCATCAGCATTTCCGCATGGAGTTTTGTAGCTGAATTTGCTAGTCATTGCATCTGGAAAGGAGAAAGTGAGAGAAACTGGAAGCAAGAGAGGGGTCAGGGCACTATATCCCAAACGACATCCTCCATTTTCTGCCTATTTCTGCCTCTCCTTCTCCAAACCTTGAGCAACAGATCACTTTAATCAGGCTCTATGGAAAACACAGGGCTGAGGGTTAGGGAGATGATGGGTTGGGGTGCTTACCGATTCTGACCATTTCCCTCGTTACCCTGTGGGTCCCAGGGTAGTTCTTTGATATGATGCAGACCACATTATTGCTTCCAGTTTCCTCCTTTGTTTATGAAACATTGAAGTTGCCTCCTTTTAGGAGAGGATTAGTGTGTTTTGCCTATGGAAAGAAGGTGCATGTGAATATGTACATGAATAAAGATTGGTAGAGGCTGAACAGTGGCTCACACCTGTAATCCCAGCTCTTTGGAAGGCTGAGGAAGGCAGATTGCTTGAGCCCAGGAGTTTGAGACCAGCCCAGACAACATTGCTAAATCCCGTCTCCACTAACAATACAAAAATTAGCTGGGCATGTTGGTGCATGCCTGTAGTCCAAGCTACTCGGGAGGCTGAGGTGGGAGGATTGCTTGAATCTGGGAGGTCGAGGTTGCAGTGAGCTCAGATCACGCTGCTGCACTCCAGTCTGGGCAACAGAGTGAGACTTTGTGCTGCACTCCAGTCTGGGCAACAGAGTGAGACTTTGTTTCAAAAAAAAAAAAAAAAAAATGGTAGAGATTGGTGGATAACTACTGCTGTGATTACTATCAGATCAGATTTGCATGTTATTGAACCTCATATAAATGGAGCCATACAGCAAATGCTCTTTTGTGTCTGGCTTCTTACCCTCCACGTATTTTTTCCATACGTGGTTTTTGAGATTCATCCATATTGGACCTAGAATTAACCGATGCAGATAACTATTGGATTTCAAGACCTACTATAAAGGTATGGTAATTAAGATAGTGTTGTATTGGCATAAGGTATTATGCTGGAGCCCTGTTGATTCTAGTAGGGATGGCACCGTATCCAGGAGGCTGAAGAAAAGAGCTGGAGGCAGTGAATGAGGCATGGGGTTTATTGGAGGGACTTACATACAGGGGTGGTCCAGTGGCAGCAGGGTGGACAGGAGAACTGCTACTGTTTGTAAGAAACATGCATTTTCACCTAACACCCTCCACCTAGCAACCTCCATCTAATCCAAAACAAAGGGCCTTGATCCCCCTATATGGCCTGTGTTCCAAGGGATGGGCTGGGCATTCAGATGTCTTTCATAGATAAGGAGGGAATCTGTAGGTTGGCCACTCCTGGATTCCTTAGCTCAGGACTTTGAATACACATTCTTCTTAGATGGTAGGGTCATTCTCCAGATATGCTTAAGTTAAATTATTGCTTTCAGGTGCATTTGCCATACATATATATATCAATGAAACAGGATAGAGAGTCCAGAAATAGGCCCCCACCCATATGGCCAATTGATTTCAACGAAAGTGCTGAGGTAATTATATGGGGGAAAGGGTAAGTCTAATAAATGGTGCTGGAATGATGGCATATTCCTATGCAAAAAAAAAAAAAAAAAAAAAGTGAGCCTTGATCCTTACCTTGCATTGTGTAGAAAAATTAACATATTATAGAACCAAATATAAAACCTGAATGTATAAAACTTCTCTAAGAAAGCTTGAAGAAAAATCTTTCTGATCTTTGTTAGGCACAGATTCTTTAAATATGATTCAAAAAGTATGTACCACATAAGAACAGAATGATACATTGAATCTCAACAAAGTTAAAATCTTCTGCTCTTAGAAAGACAGTATTAAGAAAATGAAAATAAAAGCCACAGACTTGAAGAAAATAGCAACAATGTTCACTGTTAAAGAAAAAATTATTCAGTAATGTTTATTAAAGCACAACAAGGAAGACTTTATTGAGAACCAACAAAACAGGTTTAAGGATCACTACAATAGGGTCTCCCTTCCAGGGTGAGGAAGAGAGACTGGGCTCAACTTTGAATACAGCGTAGACATGTGGGAATTTATAACCAAAGAGAAGTGTGGGGATCAGTGGATGGAACATTATTGAGAAGAAATATCAGGGGTGTCTTAGTTCATTTGTGTTGCTTTAACAGAATACCACAGTCTAGGTAATTTATAAAAGAAGATTTATTTTTTACTGTTCTTGAGGCTGAAAAGTCCAATCTTAAGGTGCTGGCAGCTTGTGAGGGCCTTCTTTCTGTGTCATCCTGTGGCAGAAGGCAGAAGGGTGAGAGGGAGGGAGGGAGGGAGAGAGAGAGAGAGAGAACTTATAACCTGAAGCCGTTTCATAATTAGCTTTAATTCTGATATAAAATTTGTTATAATGTATTGATTGGTGGAGCCCTCATGACCTAAACACTTCCCATTAGGCCCATCTTCAGACACTTTTGCTTTGGGGATAAAGTTTCCAACACATGAACTTTGGGGGACACAGTGAAACCATAGTAAGGTGTAAGGGGGATCCTGGCTCATCTGACCTAACAGGATTCTTGCTTAAGATAGGCCAGAGTGATCAGACATCACCTGGGGGATGGGAGAGGATGAGGAAACTGATCAGATAATGAGGAATATCAGATAGCAAGAATGGGAGTTCTGGCTAAATGGACTTAGCAGAGTTCTTTTGGTAAAAGCAGATTTTACGAGAAAGTGCACAGACAGATCTAGGAGAAGATTTAGATGCCTGACTAAAGTTTGGTCAGGCAAATAACTTTTGTCACCATTCAAAGACTTATATATGAATGTTTATCACATCTGTATTCATAACAGCCAGGATCTGGAAACAATCCTAATGTCAACAGTTGAGTGATGAAATACTACTCAGCAATAAAAATAATACACTTTTGTTCATTTAAAAATAAATGAAAAAGTAAATAACATTTAAAAAGAAAAAGAATAAAAATGAACTATGAATACACAAAATGATATGGATAAAATTTAAAAAACATTATGTTGAGTGAAAGAAATTACACTCCCTCAATTTAGATTGCAAGTAGTCTTCCAAGTTAGCAGAGCAATTGAGGACTTTCCTATTGCTGGTTAGGGACTGTCCCTCACCACACGTTTGTCCTTTATGACTTCTTTGGTGCAAGTGCTATGTCTTCACTTAATGACCTTTAAGGTTCCTCCTATAGGTCAGCAGTATGAGCTTTAAAAGCTAGCTTTACTGGCCGGGAGTGGTGGCCTGCAATCTCAGAACTTTGGGAGGCTGAGGCGGGTGGATCACGAAGTCAGGAGATTGAGATCATCCTGGCTAACATGGTGAAACCCCATCTCTACTAAAAACACAAAAATTAGCCAGGTGTGGTGTCTTGCGTCTGTAGTCCCAGCTACTCGGGAGGCTGAGGCAGGAGAATCGCTTGAACCTCGGAGGTGGAGGTTGCAGTGAGCCAATATTGCACCACTACACTCCAGCCTGGGTGAAAGATCAAAACTCTGTCTCCAGAAAAAAAAAAAGCTAGCTTTACCTTTTACACACACACACAAAGCTAGCTTTACCTTTCACACATGTTACTTTCTTGCAGGTCACCAGTTGCAAAACAGAAATTTCAGACTACTAAACACTTGGGTCTTGAGTAGCTGGAGGAGTAATGAAAAGGAAAGAATGAAGATTCCGAAGTTACCCAACTTCTTTTCTTTCCTACACTTCTATGTGATTGCCTTATCTAAGAAAGTCAGATGTCTCACAGCAAAGGGTATGGGAGGAGAAGGGAGTAGCCAAAGAGATTCTGAGATAACTTCATCACCAGATTGATTAGGAATTTATCAAAATCTGGGCTAACTCTAGTCTTTGGTTAGGCATTTTTTTTAAAAACAAAAAGAGTGATGTGGAAATTTCAGATCAAGAGACCTAGAAATCAGTCCAAGCATTTTTCTATGTTGGGAGCAAGCCCCTCAAAATCTGGCCATAAACTGGCTCCAAAACTTGCTATAAACAAAATCTCTGTAGCACTGTAACATGTTCATAATGGCCCGCTCTAGGCGTTTAACATAAGGATTTAAAATTAAAAGAACAAATATTTAAAGCATCCCAGGCACACCTGGGATGTGCTGAACACTCCAGAAACTGGAGTGCTTAAAGGAGCTGCAGACAAATTAGCAGCTAGTAGCCCATTAAAATGGATAGAAACACTTGCAAGCTCTGTGATATCACTGATGACTGTGCTTTTAATCTGTGTTGTTTGTCTTTGCGTAGTGTGCAGATGTGGATCCCGACTCCTGTGAGAAGTAGCTCACTGTGACAAAGCTGCCCTTGCTTTAATCTCTTTGCAAATCATAGAAGGGGGACATGTTGGAAGCAAGCCCCCCAAAATCTGGTCATAAACTGGCCCTAAAACTGTCCATAAACAAAATCTCTGCAGCACTGTAACATGTTCACAATGGCCCTAACGCCCGCACTGGAAGGTTGTGGGTTTACGGGAATGAGGGCAAGGAACACCTGGCAGAAAACTGCTTAAAGGCATTCTTAAGCCACAAACAATAGCATGAGCGATTCATGCCTTAAGGACATGTTCCTGCTGCAGTTAACTAGCCCAAACTATTCCTTTAATTCAGCCTGTCCCTTCGTTTCCCATAAGGGATACTTTTAGTTAATATAGTATCTATAGAAACAATGCTAATGACTGGTTTGCTGTTAAGAAATACGTGGGTAAATCTCTGTTTGGAGCTCTCAGCTCTGAAGGCTGTGAGACCCCTGATTTCCCACTTCACATCTCTATACTTCTGTGTGTGTCTTTAGTTCCTCTAGCGCTGCTGGGTTAGGGTCTCCCCAACTGAGCTGGACTTGGCAATTCTATTATCTGTTTTTTAAAAGATACAAAATGATATTGTAGGGCCATTAAGGAATATTTACTAAAGAACTTGCTTTCCCATTATAAACAATTAGAAAAAACTGGACAGAATTATTTTATTCTGAGTTATTTATTTTATTTTATTTAGAGTTATTTTATTCAGAGTTATTTATTTTAATAACTTCAGCTATTAGGACAATAGCCAGTATATGACTGTGATCCTAGAGAGAAGGAAAACAAGTGAAGTGAGTTATATAATTATATTGGCCTCCTTGGTGGAGGCAATTTTCAGATGGCACAGAGAGGGAAACCCAAACAGAACACTGATATCACTAAGTGAAGAAGACAGAGATTTGAGTTCAGGAAGGCTACGTATCTGGAGTTTGCAGATCAGAATACTGTAGAGCAGAGGTTGGCAGACTATGGTTGTGGACCAATTCAAGACATAGTCTTTTTTTGTACAGGTCTAAGATAAGAATGATTTATACACTTTTGAAAGACTTGTTTTTAAAAAAAGAATATAGCAGAGACTATGTGTGGCCTACAAAGCCTCAAATATTTACTATTTAGCTATATATAGAAAAGTTTCCCAAACCATGCTATATAGGGTGAAGATAAGCAGAGAAAGTTCCAGAAATCTGCAGAGCACTCCCTTTTAGGCTTTGGCTGAATGTTAATTTGCACATGAATAGGGTAAATTTCCAGGTGACTAGGCAAAGGACAAATGCCAGGGAGCCATAAGTTGAGCAATTCTCAGAACTCACGCAGTACTGGGAGACATTCAAGTTTCATCCAACCAGAGAGGAAGGATCTCACTGAATACTTGGGTGATCAGTAGAGATCCTACAAGATTCACACCTTAATATCAAGGATAAGGTAGCTGATATGGTTTGGCTCTGTGTCCCCACCCAAATCTCATCTAATCCCTGTGTGTCTATGGTGGAATCTGGTAGGAGGTGAGTGGATCATGGTAGTGGTTTCCCCCATGCTGTTCTCACTATAGTGAATGAATTCTCATGAGATCTGATGGTTTAAAAGTGTTTGGCAGTTCCCCATTTGCTTGCTTTCTCTCCTGCCACCACGTAAGCTGTGCCTTGCTTCTCCTTTGCCTCCCACCATAATTGTAAGTTTCTTGAGGCCTCCCCAGTCATGTGAAATTGTGAGTCAATTAAACCTCTTTTATTTGTAAGTTACCCAATTTCAGGTAGTTCTTTTTAGCTGTGTGAAAATGGACTAATACAGAAAATTGGTACTGGAATAGTGAGGTAATGCTGTAAAGATAACCTGAAAATGTGGAAGCAACTTTGGAACTGGGTAACACACAGAGGTTGGAAAAGTTTGGAGGGCTCAGAAGAAGACAGGAAGATGTGGGAAAGTTTGGAACTTCCTAGAAACTTGTTGAATGCTTTTGACCAAAATGTTGATAGTGATATGGACAGTGAAGTCCAGGCTGAAGTGGTCTCAGATGGAGATGAGGAACTTATTGGGAACTGGAGTACAGGTCACTCTTGCTATGCTTTAGCAAAGAGACTGGTGGCATTTTGTGTCTGTCCTAGAGATCTCTGGAGCTGTGAACTTGAGAGAGATGATTTAGGGTATCTGGTGGAAGAAATTTCTAAGCAGCAAAGCGTTCAAGAGGTGACCTGTTTTTTTCTGAAAGTGTAGAGTCAGCCATGTGCATTCATAGAGAGATAATCTGAAATTAGTGCTTATGTTTAAAAGGGAAGCAGAACATAAAAGTTTGGAAAATTTGCAGCCTGACCATGTGGCAGAAAAGAAAAACCCATAATGTAGAATATAAAACTGAACTTTTGTACTCATTACATTAAAATCTGTTGACCCTTCATTTTGAATGGGCCTTTTACCCATGCATAACTTTGTAAAATCATTGGAAAATATTGGTTTACTTAGTTATGCAGATTTTCCAAAAGTTGACACATTTCATTATAGAGTACTGTACAATATCAGAAAAGAATTGCCTTCACTCAGATTACCACCACTGTCATCAGAAAAGTCTTTAATGATTGGAAAGCTGTTGTGTTCATGGTAGCACATACAAATTTTCCAAAATTCAAATTTTCACTTGAAAGCTCAAATTTTAACATTGGCAATAAATACTGTCAGTCATTTTTCTTAAAGTCACAGATTCTAACTTACTTTATTTTTGAGAAAATGCCTGCCAAATACTTAGGTCAAAATAACAATAGTTCTATTATGATTCATTCTTTGAAAGTAAAAATGATGTCCCATGATAAAACCAGCTAGTTCAGTTCACAACTCAAACAACTGCACATGTGTCTTCTTGAGTCAGCATCATACTTCTGTGTACAGCAGCAGTGCTTTATGCATACTTGCCATTTCATCACACAAAATAATTAAATGCATGTACATTAAAAGATCAATACTTAATACATTAATAATTTTTACAAAGATTATTTATAAGATATATATATATATTTATAATATGTATGAACCCCAGTAAGGATGAGATGTTGGCCCTCCAGGGTAGAAGGATGTTGATATAATCATCTTCCTACCAAATAGCTAGTTGGTTTCCTTCAGGAATGTAGCACATCAAAGGCTTGGCATTGCTCTCTGATGCTGACAGATTAGACATTCAGAGCAGTAGTAGCTAGATCACCTTTGTTCAGAGGAAACTCGTGCTGTTTTATTGGGTGAATGAATAGCCTCCAATCCTGCCAACACAATTATATTCTTTTCCTGAGCACAGCGTGTAGTGCAGAGGTTGACAAGGACAGGCGCTAGCTGAGCTCTACTGGAGGAGTCATCCTATCCACCTGGTTCAACGTTGAGTGCTTCTTCTTCAGCAGATACCCATTGGTGGGCATTGGTATGAGATTTTAAAAAGCCACACCTATTATACCCACTCCTATAGGTCTAGCCATGTGCTTCTTCCCCAAATGTTTGAATTTTTCTCTAAGGCCCAACCAACCAGACAAGTCATTCTTCACTGCCTGAGGGTCCATATATATTCTTACTCAGGCCACTTCTCCCTTTACAGCAAGTTGATGACCAGGTGTACTGTGTGAAACTCTATGTATAGGGTTTCCCCTCACCACTGTCTTTTAGGGACACTCATGAATGGGGGATTGTGATGGTTGACACTGAGTGTCAACTTCATTGGACTGAAGGATGCAAAGTATTGATCCTGGGTGTGTCTGTGAGGGTGTTGCCAAAGGAGATTAACATTTCAGTCAGTGGGTTGGGAAAGGCAGACTCACCCTTAATCAGCTGCCAGGACAGCTAGAATATAAAGCAGGCAGAAAAAACATGAAAAGACTAGACTGGTCTAGCTTCCCAGCCCACATCTTTCTCTTGTGCTGGATGCTTCCTGTCCTTGAACATCAGACTCCAAGTTCTTCAGTTTTAGGACTTGGACTGGCTTTTCTTGCTCCTCAGCTTGCAGATGGCTTATTGTGGGACCTGGTGATTGTGTGAGTTAACAAACTCTCATATATATATATATATGTCTCTTGTCTAGAACCCTGACTAATACAGATTTTGGTACCAGGAGTGGTTCTAAAGGAACAGAATATTAAGGATGGAGTTATTTCATTGGTTTTGGGGTTTCTGGAATTGGCTGCTTAATATGATTAGACGCAACAATGCGAAGGACTCTACTTCTAAACTTTTTTTTTTCTTTTTTGAGATGGCATCTCACCCTGTTGCCCAGGCTGGAGTGTGGTGGCACGATCTTGGCTCACTACAACCTCTGCCTCCCAGATTCAAGCGATTCTCCTGCCCCAGCCTCCCGAGTAGCTGGGATTACAGGCACTGGCCACCAAGCCCGGCTAATTTTTAAAATATTTTTAGTAGAGACAGGGTTTCACCATGTTGGTCAGGCTGGTTTTGAACTTCTGACCTTGTGATCTGCCTGCCTTGGCCTCCCAAAGTGCTGGGATTATAGGCATCAGCTACCACACCCGGCAGGACTCTACTTCTAATAGTATGGAGAACACTGATAGTCCTTGGCATGAACTGTTTAGAGAGTTATGCAAAATAAATACATTTGACACTCCTGATTCACAGCTCATGAGAGGCAAGGACTTTAGTGACTCTATACACAATACCTTTGACCATATGTGGAGAGCCAAGGAACAAAATGAAGCTGGTTGTTTGCTTTTAAGTTCAGTGGACAAAGTGATGAAAGAGAATGATGAACTCAGGGATTCTAACTCCCAGTTTCAGAAGCAGATACTGAGCCTCAAATCTGCTAAGATTGCCCTGTGTGAGAGTCTTATCTCCTGTAGAGAAAGAGCTGAAATTGTGGAAAAGCAGACATAAGCTCTTACATGTGAGTGGCTGACCTGCAATGAAATGTGCATGCACAGTCTCGCCAGGTGTCTACTGTTAAAGTGAGGGCATTGATTGGAAAAGAATGGGACCCTGCAACTTGGAATGGGGACTTGTAAGAGGACCCTGATGAAGCTGGGGACACTGAATTTGTAAACTCTGCTGAACTTTTTTGGCCAGAAGAAAAGCTTTCCCATCCCCAGTAGTGGCAACATCCCCTCCCTGACCCGTGCTGCCATCAGCCTTTCTACCTTTGTCTAAGGAGATAAACCCTGTGCTGCCTGAGGCAACAGCGATGGCCTCTTCTGAGACAGTTGCCAGACAAGGTAATGTTGATTCTCCTCAGGAGCCACCCCCAATACCCCCATTTGCTTCTAGACCTATAACTAGACCTATAACTAGTCTTGGTGGGCCCTTAGAGGTGAGGTTGAGAGTGTGACCCATGAGAAGGTGCACTACACTTGAAAATAACTACTTGAGTTTTCTAATTTATATAAGCAGAAATCCGGAGAACAGGCATGGGAATGGATATTAAGGGTATGGGATAATGGTGGAAGGAACATAGAGTTGGATCAGGATGAATTTATTGATTTGGGCACACTAAGTAGGGACTCTGCATTTAAAGTTGCAGCTCGGTGAGTTAAAATAAGGTTCTAATAGTTTGTTTGCTTGGTTAGCTGAAATATGCATTAAAAGATGGCCCATTGTGAGGGAGCTGGAAATGCCTGATCTCCCTTGGTTTAATATAGAGGAAGGCATCCAAAGGCTTAGGGAGATTGAGATGGTGGAGTGGATTAGTCACTTTAGACCTACTCATCCCAGCTGGGAGGGTCCAGAGGATATACCCTTGATCAATGCCTTGTGAAATAGATTTGTGAGGTTAGTACCTGCGTCTTTGAAGGGCCCTGTAAGTGCTCTTCTCTGTATGTCAGATCTAACAGTGGGAACTGCAGTCACTAAACTACAAAATTTAAATACAGTGGGAATAATTGGATCTCAAGGTGGTAGGGGCCAAGTGGTGGCACTCAACCATCAAAGGCAAGGTGGGCATAGCTACCGTAATGAACAGCAGAGGCAAAGCAGCAATCAGAATGGTCTGACTCGTGTAGAGTTCTGGCATTGGGTAATTAATCAAGGTGTTTCTAGAAGTGAAATTGATAGGAAGCCTACTGTATTCCTACTTAATTTATATAAGCAGAAAATTCTAGGTCGGATGGATAACAGACTAATTTGAATTATAAACACAGAGAATCATGGCCCCTCAATCAATTTCCAGACTTGAGCCAGTTTACAGACCCAGAACCCCTTGAATGAAGAGGAGGCTGGGTCCCCTTGAGGAAAGACCCCATTACACTACCGACAACTTATGCTGTTAATATTTCTCCCATCCTTCCCCAAGGAGACCTATGGCCTTTTACCACGGTAACTGTGCACTGGGGAAAGGGAAATGATCAGATATTTCAGGGACTACAGGACACTGGTTCTGAGCTGACACTGATTCCAGGGTACCCAAAATGTCATTGTGGTCCTCCAGTTACAGTAGGGACTTATGGAGGTCAGGTAATTAATGGAGTTTTAGCTCAAGTCTGACCTCGGTCCAGTGGGTCCCTGGACTCATCCTGTGGTCATTACCCCAGTGCCAGAATGCATAATTGGCATAGACATACTTAGCAGCTGACAGAACTCCCACATTGGCTCCCTGACTGGTAGGGCGAGGGCTATTATTGTGGGAAAGGCCAAATGGAAGCCATTAGAGCTGCCTCTACCTAGAAAAATAGTAAATCAAAAACAACATTGCATCCCGGGAGATCTATGGAGATCAACTACGGAGATCAGTGCCACCATCAAGGACTTGAAGATGCAGGGGTGGTGATTCCCACCACGTCCTTGTTCAACTCTCCCATTTGGCCTGTGCAGAAGACAGAGGGATCTTGGAGAATGATAGTGGATTATCATAAGGTTAACCAAGTGGTGACTCCAGTTGCAGCTGCTGTACCAGATGTGCTTTCATTGTTTAAGCAAATTAGCACATCTCCTGGTACCAAGTATGCAGCCATTGACTTGGCAAATGCCTTTTTTCTCCATTCCTGTCCATAAGGCCCATCAGAAGCAAGTTGCCTTCAGCTGGCAAGGCCAGCAATATACCTTTACTGTGCTCCCTCAGGGGTGTATCAACTCTCTGGCTTTATGTCGTAATCTTATTTGGAGAGCCCTTGATTGCTTTCTGTTTCTGCAAGATACCACACTGGTACATGACGTTGATGTCATGCTGATTGGATCCAGTGAGCAAGAAGTAGCAAATACTCTGGACTTATTGGTGAGACATTTACATGCCAGAGGATGGGAAATAAATCCAACTAAAATTCAGGGACCTTCTATCTTGGTAAAATTTTTAGGGGTTCAGTGGTGTGGGGCCTATCGAGATATTCCTTCTAAGGTGAAGGATACGTAGCTGCATTTGGCCCCTCTTACAGCCAAGGAAGAGGCACACTGCCTAGTGGGTCTATTTGGATTTTGGAGGCAACATATTCCTCATTTGGGTGTGTCACTCTGACCCATTTATCGAGTGACCTGAAAGGATGCCAGTTTTGAGTGGGGTCCAGAACAAGAGAAGGCTCTGCAACAGGTCCAGACTGCTGTGCAAACTGCTCTGCCACCTGGGCCATATGACCCAGCAGATCCAATGGTGCTTGAGGTGTCAGTGGCAGATAGGGATGCTGTTTGGAGCCTGTGGCAGGCCCCCATAGGTGAATCACAACAGAGGCCTCTAGGATTTTGGAGCAAGGCCCTGCCATCTTCTGCAGATAACTACTGTCCTTTTGAGAGTCGGCTCTTGGCCTGTTACTAGGCCAAGAGCCAAGTAAACATGTGGAAACTGGATGTTTGACTATGGGTCATCAAGTCACCATGTGACCTGAACTGCCGATCACGAACTGAGTGCTTTCAGACCCATCTAGCCATAAAGTGGGTTGTGCACAGCAGCATTCCATCATCAAATTGAAGTGGTATATACGTGATTAGGCTCGAGAAGGTCCTGAAGGCACAGTAAGTTACACGAGGAAGTCGTTCAAATGCCCATGGTTTCCACTCCTGCCACCCTGCCTTCTCTCCCCCAGCCTGCACTGATGGCCTCATGAGGAGTTTCCTATGGTCAGTTGACAGAGGAAAAGAAGATTAGGGCCTGCTTCACAGACGGTTCTGCATGATATGCAGACACCACCAGAAAGTGCACATCTACAGCACTACAACCCCTTTCTAGGACATCCCTGAAGGACAGTGGTGAAGGGAAATCTTCCCAGTGGGCAGAACTTCAAGCAGTGCCCCTGGTTATGCACTTTGCATGGGAGGAGAAATGGCCAGATGTGTGATTATATACTGATTCATGGGCTGTAGCCAATGGTTTGGCTGGATGGTCAGGGATTTGGAAGGCGCATGATTGGAAAATTGATGACAAAGAAATTTGGGGAAGAGGTATATGGATAGACCTCCCTAGTGGTCAAAAACTGTCAAGATATTTGTATCCCATGTGAGTGCTCACCAACAGGTGATCTCAGCAAAGGAGAATTTTAATAATCAAGTGGATAGGATGACCTGTTCTGTGGACACCAGCCTCTTTCTCCAGCCACCCCTGTCATCATCCAATGGGCTCATGAACAAAGTGGCCATGATGGCAGGGATTTGGGTTATGTATGGGCTCAGCAACATGGACTTCCACTCACCACGGCTGACCTGGCTATGGCCACTGCTGAGTGCCCAATTTGCCAGCAGCAGAGACCAATACTGAGCCCTCGATATGGCACCATTCCTCAGGGTGATCAGCCAGCTACCTGGTGGCAGGTTGATTATATTGGACGTCTTCCCTTATGGAAAGGGCAGAGGTTTATCCTCACTGGAATAGATATTTACTCCAGAAATGGGTTTGCCATTGCATGCAATGGAGAAAGCATTGCATGTAATGCTTCTGCCAAGACTACCATCCATGGACTCACGGAATGCCTTATCCACTTATCTGTGTCATGGTATTCCACACAGCATTGCCTCTGACCAAGGCACTCACTTAACAGCTAAAGGAGTGTGGCAGTGAGCTCATGCTCATGAAATTCACTGGTCTTACCATGTTCTCCATCATCCTAAAGCAGCTAGGTTGATAGAATGGTAGAATGGCCTTTTGAAGTCACAATTGCAATGCCAACTAGGTGACAATACTTTGCAGGGCTGGGGCAAAGTTCTCCAGAAGGCCATGTATGCTCTGAGTCAGAATCTAATACATGATACTGTTTCTCCCATAGCCAGGTTTCACCAGTCCAGGAATCAAGGGGTGGAAATAGAAGTGGCACCACTCACCATCACCCCTAATGATCCACTAGCAAAATTTTTGCTTCCAGTTCCTGCAGTGTTACATTCTGCTGGCCTAGAGGTCTTAGTTCCAGAGGGAGGAGTGCTGCCACCAGCAGACACAACAATGATTCCATTAAACCGGAAGTTAAAATTGCCACCTGGACACTTTGGGCTCCTCCTATCTTTAAGTCAACAGGCTAAGAAGGGAGTTACAGTGTTGGCTGAGGTGATTGACTTGAACTATCAAGATGAAATCAGTCTACTACTCCACAATGCAGATAAGAAAGAGTATGTATGGAATACAGGAGATCCATTAGGGTGTCTCTTAGTATTACCACCCTGTGAGTAAAGTCAATGGGAAACTACAACAACCCAATCCAGGGAAGATTGCAAATGGCCCAGACCCTTCAGGAATGAAGGTTTGGGTCATTCCACCAGGAAAAAAGCCACGACCTGCTGTGGTGCTTGCTGAAGGCAAGGCAAAGGGAATACAGAATAGGTAGTAGAAGAAGGTAGTCATCAATACCAGTTATGATCACATGACCAGCTGCAGAAATAAGGACTGTAACTGTCATGAGTATTTCCTCCTTTTGTTAAAAACATGTTTGTACACACTTGCACTAAGAAAATATAATTTTATTTCCTTTTTCCTTTATCAACATGACATAAGATTTATTCACTTCATATCAACATTTAAGTATTGCTAACTTTATTTAACAGTATTTGCGTTGGGGATTGGTGTGTTTCCAGTTGTACAAAGGATAGCTGTATTGTGCTAGGTGTAATTATAACCTTATTATTATCTTTATCTGAAAATTATGTATGATCTCAGGAGATGCTTATGGGTTCAAGTCAACAAGGGGTGGACTTGTGATGGTTAATATTGAGTGTCAACTTGATTGTATTGATGGATGCAAAGTATTGGTCCTGGGTGTGTCTGTGAGGGTGTTGCCAAAGGAGATTAACATTTGAGTCAGTGGGCTGGGAAAGGGAGACCCACCCTTAATCTGGGTGGGCATCATCTAATCAGCTGCCAGCATGGCTACAATATAAAGTAGGCAGAAAAACGTGAAAAGACTAGACTGGCCTAGCCTCCCAGCCCACATCTTTGTCTTGTGTTGGATGCTTGCTGCCCTCAAACATTGGACTCCGTGTTCTTCAGTTTTAGGACTTGGATTGGCTTTCCTTGCTCCTTGGCTTGTATACGGACTACTGTGGGACCTTGTGATTGTGTGAGTTAATATTCCTTAATAAGCTCCCATATATATATATGTATATATGTATACACACACACACACACACACACACAAATAAATATATATATAAAAAATCCTATTAGTTCTGTCCCTCTAGAGAACCCTGACTAATACAGGGATAGAATGCAATAGCAGCCTATTTTCAGCTGGCACAGGATTTTGAGTTCATTTTTGAACCAAGTACAGGTTTTTCCTCCTAATTTAGCTAGGATGCTCCCCATAAGGCTATGAGTGTAAACTGAGGGAGACATTTCAATGCATCACAAATAGGTGACATGGGGGTCTAGTTCATCTCTTTGTGTAACTTACTTGTGTCTTCAAGACCTGTCATAATCCAGTCCCAAAGTATCACTTCCATTGAATGATGGATTGCTGTTTAGTCCAATTGAGTCTATGACTTGGTGAGTCTGACTAAATATCTACCTTATGATAGGAAGCTCCAGTTTCTTGGTCACTTGATGTTTTGTGGTCTGGCACTTAGTTTCCTTTAGGGTTTAGTAGTGTGTCAGGAGTTGCTTTTCAAATAATGTAGTTTCTTTGCTGCAGACGGTATGATCTTGCTCCAGAACTGAGAGATCTACACTGTGACTCTCTAGGTATGACATATCAGAGACTCTTTACAGCATTTTAATTAGCCATGGCAAACTCTAGCACCATGGTATTTGCCAGGTCATATACCCCCGGTGACAAGGCTGCTTATACCGCAGGCTGACTCCGTCTCTTGACAGGAGGAACTGCAAAGTATTGTGGTCATTTTTGCAGTCTGTCACAGAGGTCTTTATGTATTAAACAACATCTTTTGTTATTCCTTTGTAAATAAACTGGTTGAGTAATACAAAACTCTTGAATTAATGGTATGGAATCAGAAAATTGCTAAGCAACTCATTTGGTGAAATTTGCCCTAATGGAAGGAACTTTACCACAAGGGGGATCTGTAAAAGCAAAAACCAACACTCTACCTTACTTCTAATGCCCAAGTATTTCCCCATGGCATAGTCAGGGGATTGATTCCAGAAATAAACCAAAATGTAACAGGGGCATCCTATCTAATTGTGATACCAAACTAATAAAACTGTCAATATTCCTGCAAACCTAGACTTCAAAACAAAACAAAAATGATTTTGTCTCTTAATTTTACTCTGCTGATGTCTCAATATATGTTATAACCTTTGTGAACATGATGGTCATGTGAGAAAGTTGCTGTGTTCTCAGTTTGAACAGACTCATTTAAGCCTGGTGATCTTGGTAATTTTATGGCATTTTTTCCTTTCAATGCTCACTGTATAGGTTTGACGAATCAATTCTTCTGAGGTCTGACTTTCTCGCACCCTACAAAGAAACTTATTTATTTTTTAAATGCATTTATTTCTGAATCTTCCTTTGTCACTCCTATTGGCCATTTGTATTTCTTCTTTTGTGCAGCGCCTTCAAGGTATCTGCCGTATTGTGAGTGATTTTCAGTTCTTTTGATATTCTGAATACTGGTTTTTAATTGGTTATGTGTGTTGCAAATATCTCCCCCCACCACGTGGCTTTTCATTTTTCCCACAAATTTTTATGGTGCCTTTTGATGAACAGTGGTTCTTAATTTAAAGGTGTCACATTTATTAATCTTTCTTCATGGTCAGTGTTTTTTGTATCTTGTATAAGAAATAATTCTTTACTCCACGGTCATGAAGATATTTCCTTATAACCAGCGTCTTATTGATGAGAATTTACATTTTTTTAAATGGTGCCTTACTATTACAAACAGTTGTTGCAGGGCCTTGTTATATATATTTTGGCATACTTGGCATGTTTTCTGAAAGGATATCTGTATAGAATAAATCAGCAGAGAAATTACTAGGTAGGATGTTATTTTAAATGTTGATAGTCACTGAAAAATTGGCTTTCAAAAGGTATCGAACATGTCTTTCATTCAAGATACTTATCATACTGTATTACAATTATTGGTTAATCTGTTCATCCACCTATGAAGAGATAATCATAGCTTCCCATATGGTTCTGGATGCTGAAAAAAACAAAGCAAGTCTGTTCTTTAACATGGTTGTAATTGGGTTGAATTCATCAACTGCACAGGAGAAAAACAGCAGAGATTGTGAAAAATGTTGCCTGGACATGGCTTAAGATCTAGAACTTGGATGTTGAGATCGGACTGCAGCAAAGAATGTTTCTCCTTCAAGGAAATAATATACAATGACTTCAAAAGAAGTATTCTAATACGTTTTGAGATAAACAAAGGTTGGATCAGTAAACCTAAAGATGACTAGAAAAGATGGCAAATTGTACTCTGAGGTTGATTTTTTTTAGCTTTTTTAGATTTTTAACAGAATATATTGTTATATGAAAAAATGGGCTCCAAAATATGTGCCCAATTGTGAAGATAATGAGATTTCCCTCTTCGGTTTGCTTGTTTTTTTTCTTATTTTTCTACAATGAAAATAACTTGCCTTAATAATAATAATATATTGCTAATGTTTATATCAGATAGGCTAATTGGTTTTAGAAGTGTATATTCTGGGGTCAAGATTAGACAATACCAATACTGTATACAAACTTTTATCTTTATTTCTTTTGTTTTGTTTTGAGACAGGGTCTCGCTTTGTTGCCCAGGCTAGAGTACAGTGGTGAAATCATGGCTCACTGCAACCTCGACATCCCAGGCTCAGGTGATTCCCCCCACCTCACCCTCCTGAGAAGCTGGGACTACAGGTGTGTAGCACCATGCCTGGCTAGTTTTTATTTTTTTGTAAAGAATGGGTCTCGCTATGTTGCTCATGTTGGTCTTGAACTCCTGGCTCCAGTCATCCACCCATATCAGCCTCCCAAAGTGTTGGGATTACAGGTGTGAGCCACTGAGCCTGGCCAGATTTTTATACTATTAAAGCTTTATGATTGAGTGTGTTGTTTTATAAATTAAGTTTAAAAATTTTTTTGAGATAACTTATGAAATTGAATAGATCCACATGCAATTGTAAGAAATAATAATAGAGATCCTCTATACCATTTACCCAGTTCCCGCAGTGATAACATCCTGAGAAATGATAGTACCACATCACAACCAGGATATTGACGTTGATACAATCCATCTATCTTACTCAGATTTCTCCAATTTTACTTGTGCTAATTTGTGAGGGTGTGCAAGTCAAGATGTATGTATAATTCTATCCAATTTAATCATATGTGTGAGTCTCTACCACCATAGTCAAGACACAAAACAATTTCATTACCAGAGTATTCCTTGTATTGCCTTTACAAAACCATGCCTACCTCCCTAACTCTGGACAATCACTAATCTACTTTTCATTTCTCAAATTTTATCTTTTCAAGAGTGTTATATAAATGGAACTATACAGCATGCAACCTTTTGGGATTGGCTTTTTTGATTCAGCATTATTCCCCGGAAATTCATTCAAGTTGTTGCCTCTATTGATATTTTATTCTATCTTTTGCTGAGTAGTATTCTGTGGTATGAATGTACCACTATTTGTTTAACTGTTCACCCACTGAAGGACATTAGGGTTTGTATTCATCTCCTATTATAGCTGTAATAATTTACCATAAATGTAGTGGCTTGAAACAACCCAAATGTGTTATCTTGTAGTTTAGAGGTTAGGAGTCCTAAAATCAAGGTGTTGGCCAGCTGTCTTCCTTCTGCAGGCTCTAGGGAAAAATCTGTTTCTTTGCCATTTCCAGTTTCTAAAGGCTGCTGTATTCCTAGGCTTGTGGCCCCTTCTTTAACCTTTGCAGTCAGCAGTATAACATCTTCAAAACTCTCTCTCTGACCTCTGCTTCTGACATCACATCTTTTTTTCTGACTTTGACTCTCTTTCCTCCCTCTAGGATACTTGGTATTACATTGAGCCCACCAGGATAATCCAGAATAATCCCCTGTCTCAATATGCTTGATTTAATCACATTTTTTAGCCATGTATGGTAAAATATTCACAGGTTCCATGGATTAGAGTGTGCCCATTTTTGGGAGGCCATTATTCTGTTCATTACAGGATTGTTTCCAGATGTTGGCTATGTGAGTACAGATACTACAAACTTTTATACAGGTTTGTGTGTGTGAACATCTTTATTTCTCTGGGATAAATACCCAGGAGTATAATTACTGGGTTGTATAGTAATTGCTTATTTTGTTGTATAAGAAACTGCCAATCCGTTTTCCAGAGTGGCTGTAATAGTTTATATTCCCACCACAATGTATGAGTGATCCAATATCTCTGCATCCATGCCAGCGTTTGATGTTGTCACTATTATTTATTTTAGCCAGTCTGATAGGTGTGTAGTGATATCTCATTGTGGTTTTAATTTCCATTTTGTTATTGACTCATGATGTTCTTGACAGTTGTTGTGATACTTTGGTTCTTGTCTTCTTAGTTTAAAAAAATTTAAATAAGAGATGCATAGCAAAGGAGATGGAGCATAGAGTAATTTATTGTAAAGGGAAAAGAATATTTTGAAAGTTAAGTGCAGAATAGACAGTACACCCTGAGAGAGAGATGATTCAGAGTGGTCTGCTTATAAGGATGAGACAGTGAAGACTGGCACTAGGGAGACTCTCTTTATGGGAGTATTACATGGTTATTTATAAGGAGTGGAAAGAGGTGTTATTAGTAAGCATGTTCTGGGTGGTCCTATGGGTGTACATGCACAGTAGCTGTGCATACTTGTTCATACATCGCACGTCTCATCAGCATCTGAAATCCACACCCGGGGTGTGCTTTTTACTGTGATAATGAAAGAAGGGTCAGTTTGAGAAAGGTAAAATCGAAGTGTGCATGCACTCTACAGGGGAAATTTCTTGCTGAAGATAGCTTTGCTTGAATGAGCTCAATTACAATGCGAATGCTGAGGTTTATGGCGTTAATTGTGGAAAGGTCATCACGGCTGCTGCGTCCCGAGGACATGGTCTATCTATCCTGCCTCAATGTTGAACATCTTTTCATGTGGGTGTTGATTTTCAAAAAGGTAGCAGTATCGTCTCTAACGCAGTGGTTAGTAATGTTAAGTGCAACATGCATGTTAAAGAGTTTTAAATTTTATTGCAGACAAATAAGGGAGGGAGACTCTGGTAAAGTCCTGGCCTGGAGGAAGCTCTGCCCTAGAGTAGTGGACGCGTCTTTGTATGAACAAAGGGCTGGACCGCTGCCACTCTGAGGCCAGGGACCTAGGCCAGGAGACACTGAATGCCAGGGAGGCGCCACATGAGGTGGAGGGACCTGAGTCCACGGAGAGCTGCGAAGAGAGGACTCATCTGAGTCAGGACTGCACGGCGCGACCCCGCCTAGGCCCCGCCCCTCGGACGGTCCGGTGTCCCGGCCCCTCCCCCTCGTCCCTCGCGGGCGCTCCAGGCTCCAGCCAGAACGCATGGCAGGCGTGGAAACCGCTGCGAGGCGGCGCCACCACGGAGGCTGAGGTTGCCGGCAGTATCCATGGCGTCCCAGGGCGGCAGCTCCCTCGGGCTCCTGGCCTGGCTCTTGCTTCTTCAGCCATGGCTCGACGAGGCCCGGGCGGGCAGGGCGGGTGCGCAGGGAGGCGTAGCACTGTTCTTCCCCTCCGCTCTCCCCTCAGGGCCAGGCGGCCAGGACCCCGGAGCGAGCGGATGGGAGCCGCCACCTGTAGGGGCTCCAGGATCCCAAGCGGCCGGTCAGTCCAGACGGAAGACAGTGACCCCCGCTCCGGTGTTATTTCCCTCAGGTGAGTCTGATTCTTACCAGGCTCTGGCAATCCCACACACTATCATCAACATGGACCAACGGGACAGTAGCATTAAACGTCAGGTGACGCTTCTGGGCCATGCCCAGCCGCAGAGAACTGGCCTGGTTTGAGGGGGAGGGGACCTGCCCTAGAGGAGGAGGGGCTCAGGGGACACGATCTGTCCAGGGGCGGAGCGGCTCCCTGAGACCTGGGAGGATACAGCCATTTTCCGAAGAGCCTCAGGGGATGCAGGCCTTGCTTTGAGGGTTCTGAGGCTCATGGTGAAGGTGCTACAGCAGCGTTACTTTTAGTCCCTTCCTTTCATTGACCTGCCCCAGCCTGCGGCAAGCGGTTTGCAAGGATAATTGGAGGATTGCGGAGCCCAGATAGGAAGTGGCCCTGGCAGGTGAGCCTGCAGACCAGCAACAGACACATCTGCGGAGGCTCCCTTATTGCCAGGCGCTGGGTGCTTACTGCCGCCCACTGCATCTCTGGGTGAGTGTTTGGGGCTCAGAGCTTGGGCCCTGATCAGGCTGCGGGAACTGGAGCCAGTCTGTCCCCCTTCCTCAACCTCCTCTTCCTCATCTGTAAAAGGGGGTGACAGCCCCATAGTTTTTATCCAGTCTGGGTGAGACCTGATGATTAGCATTTCTAACAAGTTTCTAGGTGCTGCTGCTGCCGCAGCTGATCTGGAGACCACCGGCTAAAGTGGTCAGGGGTCCTGGAGGGATGTGGTTTGGAGAGAGGGAGGTAGCTGCTGGCTGGCATAGGAAGATGGTACCAGGCGGGAAGCACCTGGAAGGTGTGGAAGCAGAGTGTAGACCCTGGAGGATCTTCCTGCAGTCATCTGGAATACAGAGTGAAGCTGGGAGACACAAATGTGCATCATCGCTCCAAAACAGCACTTGTAGTCCCAGTTCGTGACATCGTTAGCCACCGATATTTTACGTCTTCTGGAATAATTGAAAATGACATTGCCCTTGCTCTGCTTGACTTCCCTGTGAATTACTCCACGCACATCCAGCCTGTGTGCCTCCCTGAACAGGCTTTCATGGTACAAGCTGATACGAAGTGCTGGGTGACAGGATGGGGCAAAGTGAATGAAACAGGTGAGACTATGAAGCAAGACTACAGCAGCCCCAGACCAGGGAAAATGTTGCTTGGTGCTCTGGGGTTGATCTACAAGCTAAAGGGAGGGACAGGGAGGCAGATTTTTTTTAGTAAGTCAGGGAGGAGGGTGCAGTAGATGCTGCCAGGGAATAATTTTAATAACGGGTCTATGAAATTCTTTTGGTTTGTCAGGACCTGGGGATTTGGGTGCCAGGCATGGTGGGTTCTCTCTCGGGTGGATTTTAACTCTGGGGGTGATGAGCTAGCTGTCTGCCCTTTTAAGGTGTCCCTCCCAGGAAGTACCTACCTTGGTAGATAAGGAGCTTCCTGTGTATGAGAAGAGGCCAGAGACCTGTCAGTGAGGTGTAGGGCCTCCTACCCTTGGGGAGAGGCTGGATTTGGTACCTTCGGGCCATTACCTGTCTGACAGTCTGTGATCCTGCTCTAGAAAGTATAGATGCTTTACTGATGTACAGGATACTGTGTCACTATTAGTACTACTATTCAGAGTGACAGATGCTTGGTTTTGGTTTCTCAGGGTGGTAATGCCTTGCCTTCCCTTTCACGTCTGTTCTTATTTCCCCTGTTTTTGTTTGGATCTTATGTCCTTGTCTCCCCGTGTCAACATTGGGCCTCATATCTTCCTTTGTCAAATGGGACAATATCCAATGCCTAAGAGGGTGTCTGTGTGTGAACACACGGTATTGAGACCCAGAGTGGGTAAGGGGTTCTCCTGTCCTGTCCCACTTATGCAGACCCACTCAGTTGTAAATTGTCTTTCTGCAGATTCATCAAAAAAGATAGTAACTGAGCTTCAGGAGGCTGAACTAAGCATTATGCTTCATGAGAAATGTAATAAGGTATTCAAGGAAAAGATGAGAATTAGGAATGAAATGGTCAAGAAGGGGACCGTCTGTGGCTATAATGACCAAGGGAAGGATTCCTGTCAGGTCAGTTCATGGGCCTCTTGCTACCTCAGCACTGTAGTTGTCTCGTCAAAGCTTCCTCATCCCCAGCCAGTAGGGCCTGGGTTATCTCCTAGCCTCTCCGTTACCCTTATTCATGGTAATGGGACATGAGGACAAGCCACCAAGGCTCTCCTGGACAGCCTACCTGATCCTTCAGGAGAGAGCAGCTGACACAGCCTGGAGTGGGAGGAGGGGTGAATCAGGCAGGTCCCACCAACAATACATGCTCCATGTCTTGAGCCCCTTCTGTGTGGCAGGCAGTGTACTCAGGTAAGCACCTGACTCATTATTGTCTCAGAGTAGGCACGATTCCATTATGTATATTCTGTTTTTTGAAACATACCTTTTTAGTAGGCACATGATTTTGGTTTATTGGAAATTGTCAATTCTCAGATCTCATATTGACAGATACCCAAGGCTAGGGAGGGTCTTAGGGGTTCCTGGGGAAGCCCCCTGAGTGCCTAGCTCTGCAGCCCATTGCAGTGCCATTAGCCTGCTCTGATGTGGATGCTATTTCTTTCCTACAGTGACTATCTTTCTTTTTCCAGGGAGATTCTGGGGGGCCCCTGGTCTGTGAATTAAATGGCACATGGTTCCAGGTGGGGATTGTGAGCTGGGGCATTGGCTGCAGTAACAAAGGATATCCTGGAGTTTACACAGAAGTTAGTTTCTACAAGAAATGGATTATTGATCACTTGAGACAAGCTTCCTGTCTGAATTCAGCAGACTCCCTCATCCTAGTCCTGTGTCTGATGATGCCCCTGGGCATCCTGGTGGCCCCGTGATCAGACCCCATTCCACTCTTCTGCTGTTTCGGAGTCTCACACTTAGGTGTCTTCTCTGACCAACCTCCCGCTCCTTCCCAATGCCCTTTCTGCAAATCCCATTTGGAATCCATGGTCCCTCTGGAGATCCATACAATAGAGCATGGCAGGGAGACTGGGGCCTTGGAAAGTACCCCTGCCTTGTGCTCTGGTCACCTGCCTCAGCCATGCCTGCACCAGGGCTGTGCTCTGGCTGGTGGGAAGGAGGGAGTGAACTGATTGCAGCTAGAGGGCCACCCGCCCTGCCAGGTGGGCCACGGTGACTCATCAATATCTGGGGGAACATCTATCAAAGAAGAGACATCATCAATGGTGAAGCAAGCGTTCAACGTGGTTCTGGTGTCAGGGCTCCCACCTGAGACTTTGAGAAACCAGCCAGCTGGGTGATTGCTCAGCGAGTGAAGGAGGCATTACCAGGTCCCTGCAGAGGTGTGAGGCCTGGGACTTCCACTCTGGCTCCACTGTCTGGGGCTGGGAGAAGATCCCCTGCAGCCCAGTGTGGATCCATCTGCGAGTGGACAGCCTCTGCCACACCAGCTCTCTTGGGGCAACCCATTCTTGCACCTCTTTCCTCAGTGCCCTAGTGGCCACTTTCAGGGACACTACAAGTTGTGTTGGGTCTGTTACAGAGTGTGGAGTTTTCAAAAATCAACTAAATAAATGTTTGGAGAGTCTCCTGTGTTTCTGAAGCTCTGCTCACTGGGGTGTGAGGTTGTATGTAACATACTCTATAAAGAATTGGCTTCCCATTTATTAGGAAGATATTCATGGTTTTTATTAAACTCTGGCAGAGCCAGGGATGAGGAGTTGTCTGCGCTCATTAAGTCTGACAGGTGGCTTTACCCAGTGGGTTCTGCTGGTTTTTTTTTTTTTTTGCCATCGGCATCTCTGTAGCTGGGAATGTGGCACTTGAGTTTAACAAACCCTGCATCAGGAGCATCAAGAGGGACAGAGACTGAGGTGTGGCACACTCAGACATCTTCCTGCTTCTCCTTGCTGCCCTATAACAAGTGTGGGAGGGAGGGAGAGAGAGAGGGGGAGAGAGAGAGAGAGAGAGAACCTGCTGCCTGAGGGAGCTGGGGCTCAGTGGGTGAAAACACTCTGCTTTTCAAACTCTACCTGGTTACAGCTAAACCCAGCAAGTTCTAGGTCATGACCTACAGAAATGCCCGTGAAGAAGAGTTGGATGCCCAGGACTTGCCACCTATTTCTGTTACTTGCATCTTTCTTTCAGAACAGACTGACCCTTTTCCATGTTCCATCTGCTGGGAATGCCAGTATGGCTTCTCATTTCCTTCTTTCTTCTTCCTCATCAGTTCAGCCCCAATATAAGCATTACCCCTTTCCACAAACCACTCCTGTGGACTCTGCTGGGCTGTGTAATGTAATGTGCCTTCTTCTGGGCTCCCTGGACTCTGCAGTCTCTGTGCCTGTTAATTTCTCTGTTTCCACTGGTTGACATGTTGTTCTTCATGGCCGTGGGACTCTGTCTAATCTTTCCTTATCTTCCATCCTCCAGCTCCAGGCTTGGAACAGAGCAGGAGTTTAGGAATTATTTGGTGAGTGAGTGAGTGAATGAATAGATAATTAGGTGCTCATATATTCTCTATTGCCTTACTCTTTTCTCTCACTGCCCTTTCACTTCATTGCTTTGTCCCCCTTTTGCTTTCCAGGTTGCCTTCATCATGGGGAAAAAACACAACTGGGTAGGCCAGGGTTACAGCCCCTGCAGTGGGGAAAGTCCCAGGCTCCAGGAAGTTTATGGTTCCGGATGGGGTGCCCTTTGGTCTGCCAATATTAGAGCATGTTTCTTGTTACAGGAGAATAGAAATTCCATTCAAGCATCTTGGCTACTGAGGAATAGCCTCAGGCTACCAGAAAAGATGGGCATGGCCCCCCAGGGAACAAAACATCAAGTGCCAAGTAAACATTAGTTGATTTTACTCTTTCCAACAAATACTTATGCATTATCTTTTATGAATCAGGCACTGGCCTTCATCCACAGATAAGATGTAGATGGCAGGTGGGGGACAGAGGTGGTCATTACAAGGACTCCTAGGTAAGGAGCTTGGTGGCTGGGTAGAACCTGAAAGAGATAGATGACACAGGGAGAGGAGTTGTTGACTGGCAGGCACTCAGTTTTACTAAAAATGCGAGACTTGAACAAAAAGGAAGTAAAAACAAACAACAAAAATCCCTATGGGTTTCTAGTCATAAGGGGCAAGTGACATAGAGCGCAATAAGCATTTTTAGTGGTCTTGAAATACCATTTGCCAGCTGGCCATGGTGGTTCATGCCTGTAATCCCAGCACTTTGGGAGGCCGAGGTTGGTGGATCACCTGAGGTCAGGAGTTCGAAACCAGCCTGGCCAACATTGTGAAACCCCGTCTCTACTAAAAATACAAAAAAATTAGCCAGGTGTGGTGGCGGGTGCCTGTAATTCCAGCTACTTGGGAGGCCGAGGCAAGAGAATCTCTTGAACCTGGGAGGCGGAGGTTGCAGTGAGCCAAGACTGCTCCATTGCACTCCAGCCTGGGCCACAAGAACAAAACTCCATCCCCCGTCCCCCGCCAAAAAAAGAACAACAACAACAACAACAAAAAAGGAAATACCATTTGCCACCAAAAGAAACCAGGGCTTCTTGGAGAAATGGCTTGAAAAATTTACAGGTATGAAACAGGAAAAGCATAAAATAAGCCTGAAATTTCTTGTCATACTAGATAGCAAGGAAGCTATCATGTCAACAGGACTCAGAACCAATCAGAAGAGGCACCCTGTGTTCTGACATGTGGTGTACCTGCTAGATCCCATTGCAGAGAAATCACAGCCATCCCTCAGCTTCTGAAGATACTGATTCACAGCTGCACCCCTCACAAAATGGGCAGTCAGTCACAGGGAACTGATTCCCTCAGGATTAAGTCTCTTCACAGGGATATCCCATAGCAAATAATTGCTATGCAGAGATATAAAGGCCCAGCCTTCTTCCCTCTATTTGGGACAACTTGGAGAGGCCTCTTGTAGGATCAGCTGAGATGTTAGTTGCAACGGCCTTCTGTGAGCAGTTCTCCTATGAGCACTCCTCAACAAACCATTGGACAGAATTCTCTCTCAGAGTCTGTTCTGGGAACCCAATCTAAGCCACCCTGCCTGGCAAAAAATGTCTTTGGTGTGTTTTGGGATTCTATTGCTGTGTAACAATCACCCCATACTCAGTGGCCTAAAACAACACATTGTATTACGGTCAATTCTCATTATTCAAGCATTCAGACCTGCAAATTCACCTACTTGCTGAAATTTATTTTAACCCCAAATCAGTACTCGGAGTGATTTGTGGACATACACAGGGCAGTGGAAAAATTTGAGTTTTCTGATGCCTAAGTTCCTACCTGAGGCTGTACAATGTGCTATTTTGTCTGCTTTCATCTCTCTTACTGTAAACAAGCGTCTTTTTTGTCATCTCTTAACTGTCACTTTTAATAAAACATTTTTTGTGCTTGTTGTTGGTTATTTTGCTGTTTAAAAGGGGCTTGGTACTTCCACTTGTGTGTTTTCACAAACCTTGAATCAGTTGTGTAACCTTTCAAGTTTGAGCTCCTTGTAAGAAAGGCAGTAGTTGAAAAACATGTAAGCTGCCAACAGCGTAGAAACCCTGAGAGTGCTCCCTTTCTTCACTTTGACATACTTGTAATACCAGTAGTGGCTGTGTTGAAATGCCCCAACAGTGCCTTTAGGGATGAAATCTCACATCAGTATCCAGCGTGTCATCCCTCTATTTTGACATCCATGAGTACAGTTCTTTTCCTAAACTGGTAGAACTGACACCATCTTGGAGTCTTGGATGTCCACTGTCCTAATGTTTTTGTTATGATTAGCCTGGAGTTATGGGTTTTGGGGGAAAATACCACAGAGATGAAGTACCCTCCTTGTCACATCATATCAGGAGGTTACATGCTATCAACATGGCATCACTGGTGATCTTAACTTTCATCTTTGGTTAAGATTATCTTTGCTAGGTTTCTGTACTTTAAAGTTACATTTATATATATAAAAACTCTTTCAATATCCAATTGTTTGGAAGCAAGTTACTAAGTCTTGCCAACACCGAAGTGAGTGGGGAAATTAGACCTTTCAGCAGACAGAGCTAGGATATATATACTAACCCAAGTATACACACATACATATTATCATTTCTGTATTTACCTATATACAGTCATGTGCTGCTTAATGATGCGGGTACATTCTGAGGAATGCATCGTTAGGCAATTTCGTCATTGTATAAGCATCATAGTGTACTTTCACAAACCTACTACATACCTAGGCTATCTGGTGTAACCTATGGCTCCTAGGCTGCAAATCTGTGCAGCATATTACTGTACTGAATACTGTAGGCAATTATAACACAATGGTAAGTATTTGTATATTTAAACTTATCTAAATATAGAAAAGGTACAGTAAAATATGGTATAAAAGATAAAAAATGCAAAACCTATATAGGGCACTTACCATGAATGGAGCTTGCAGGACTGGAAGTTGCTATGGGTGAGTCAGTGGTGGGTGAATGTGAAGGCTGAGGACATTACTGTACACTCTTGTAGACTTTGTAAACACTGTACATTTAGGCTATACTAAATACATAAAAATATTTTCTTCTGTAATAAATTAACCGTAGCTTACTGTACCTTTTTTTTTTTGAGACAGGGTCTTGCTCTGTCGTCTAGGCTGGAGTGCAATGGCGCGATCTCGGCTCACTGCAACTACTGCTTCCTGAGTTCAAGCGATTCCCCTACCTCAGCCCTTAAGTAGCTGGGATTACAGGCACCTGCCATCACGGCTGGCTAATTTTTCTAATTTTAGTAGAGACGCAGTTTCACCATGTTGGCCGGGCTGGTCTCGAACTTCTGACCTTAGGCGATCCACCCATCTCGGCCTCCCAAAGTGTTGGGATTACAGGCATGAGCCATTGCACCTGGCAAGCTTACTGTAACTTTTTAACTTTGTACACTTTTAAATTTTAAAAAACTTGATTCTTTTGTAGTAACACTTAGCTTAAAACACAAACCCATTGTACAGCTATACAAAAATATTTTCTTTCTTTACATCATTATTCTATAAACTTTTTTCTATTTTAAAAATTATTCATTTACTTTAAATTTATTTTTCTTTTTTATCTTTTTTGGACAGGGTCTTACTCTGTCACTCAGGCTGGAGTGCCATGGTGCCATCTCGGCTCACTGCAGCCTCCACCTCCCAGGCTCAAGCGATCTTCCCACCTCAGCCTCTCAATTACCTGGGACCACACAGGTGCCGCCACTGTGCCTAGCTAACTTTTTTGTATTTTTTTGTAGAGACGGGTTTTAGCCATGTTGCCCAGGCTGGTCTCAAACTCGTGGGCTTACGTGAACCACCCGCCTCAGCCTCCCAAAGTGTTGGACTACAGGTGTGAGCCACCACACCTGGCTAATTTCTTTATTAGTTTTTAAGCTTTGTTGTTGTTGTTGTTAAAAACTAAGACACAAACACACATATTAGCCTAGGTCTACGCAGGGTCAAGATCATCAATATCACTGTCTTCTCCCTCCACATTTTGTTCCACTGGGGCAATAACAGGCATGGAACCATCACCTACGATGACAATGCCTTCTTCTAGATACCTCCTGAAGGATCTAACTGAAACTGTTTTACAGTTAACTTAAAAAAAATAAGTAGGAGTAAGCTCTAAAATAATGATTAAAAGTATAGTATTGTAAATACATAGAGCAGTAACATCATTGTTTATTATCAATATCAAGTATTAAGTAAGATACACAATTGTATGAAATATATATATTTATAAATATAATATATAATATATATAATATCTATCTGTCTGTCTATCTATCTATCTATCTATCTATCTATCTATCTATCTATCTATAGAGAGAGAGAGACGGAGTTTTGCTCTGTTGCCCAGGCTGGAGTGCAGTGGCGCTATCTCGGCTCACTGCAAGCTCCACCTCCCAGGTTCACACCATTCTCCTGCCTCAGCCTCCCAAGTAGCTGGGACTACAGGCACCCGCCCGGCTGAGATTTTGTATTTTTAGTAGAGACGGGGTTTCACCACGTTAGCTAGGATGGTCTCGATCTCCTGACCTCGTGATCTGCCTGCCTCGGCCTCCCAAAGTGCTGGGATTACAGGTGTAAGCCACTGCACCTGGCCTGTATGAACTATATTTATAATGACTGGCAGTGCAGTGGTGTTTTTTAAATTTTTTATTATACTTTAAATTCTGGGATACATGTGCAGAACATGCAGGTTTCTATAGGTATACATGTGCCATGGCGTTTTGCTGCACCCATCAACTAGTCATCTAGATTAGGTACTTGTCCTAATGTTATCCCTCCCCTTGCTCCCAACCCCCCGACAGGCCCTGGTGTGTGATGTTCTCCTCCCTGTGCCCATATGTCCTCATTGTTCAGCTCTCACTTATGAGTGAGAACATGCAGTGTTTGGTTTTCTGTTGCTGCGTTAGTTTCCTGAGAATGATGGTTTCCAGTTTCATCTATGTCCCTGCAAAGGACATGAACTCATCATTTTTTATGGCTGCATGGTATTCCATGGTGTATATGGGCCACATTTTCTTTATCCAGTATATCATTGATGGGCATTTGGGTTGGTTCCAAGTCTTTGCTATTGTGAACAGTGCTGCAATAAACATATGTGTGCATGTGTCTTTACAGTAGAATGATTTACAATCCTTGGGGTATATACCCAGTAATGGGATTGCTGGGTCAAACGGTATTTCTGGTTCTAGATCCTTGAGGAATTGCCTCAATGTCTTCCACAATAGTTGAACTAATTTGCACTCCCACCAACAGTGTAAAAGTGTTCCTAATTCACCACATCCTCTCTAGCATCTGTTGTTTCCTGACTTTTTAATGATCACCATTCTAACTGATGTGAGATGGTATCCCATTGTGGTTTTGATTTCTATTTCTCTAATGACCAGTGATGATGAGCTTTTAAAATATGTTTGTTGGCTGCATAAATGTCTTCTTTTGAAAAGTGTCTGTTCATATCCTTTGCCCACTTTTTGATGGGATTGTTTGTTTTTTTTCTTGTAAATTTGTTTAAGTTCCTTGTAGATTCTGGATATTAGCCCTTTGTCAGATGGGTAGATTGCAAACATTTTCTCTCATTCTGTAGGTTGCCTGTTCACTCTGATGATAGTTTCTTTTGCTGTGCAGAAGCTCTTTAGTTTAATTAGATCCCATTTGTCAATTTTGGCTTTTGTTACAATTGCTTTTGATGTTTTAATCATGAAATCTTTGTCCATGCCTATGTCTTGAATGGTATTGCCTAGGTTTTCTCCTAGAGTTTTTATGGTTTTAGGTCTTACGTTTAAGTTTTTAATCCATCTTGAGTTAATTGTTGTATAAAGTGTAAGCAAGCGGTGCAGTTTCAGTTTTTTGCCTATGGCTAGCCAGTTTTCCCAACACCATTTGTTAAATAGAGAATCCTTTCTCCATTGCTTGTTTGTGTCAGGTTTGTCAAAGATCAGATGGTTGTAGATGTGTGGCATTATTTCTGAGGCCTCTGTTCTGTTCCATTGGTCTATATATCTGTTTTGGTACCAGTACCATGCTGTTTTGGTTACTGTAGCCTTGTAGTATTATTTGAAGTCAGGTGGTGTGATGCCTCCAGCTTTGTTCTTTTTGCTTCGGATTGTCTTGGCTATATGGGCTCTTTTTCGGCTCCATATGAAATTTAAAGTAGTTTTTTCTAATTCTGTGAAGAAATTCATGGTAGCTTGATGGGAATAGCATCGAATCTATAAATTACTTTGGGCAGTATGGCCATTTTTGTTATATTGATTCTTCCTATCTATGAGCATGGAATGTTTTTCCATTTGTTTGTGTCCTCTCTGATTTCCTTGAGCAGTGGTTTGCAGTCCTCTTTGAAGAGGTCTTTCACATCCCTTGTAAGTTGCATTCCTAGGTATTTTATTTTCTCTGTAGCAGTTGTGAATGGGAGTTCACTCATGATTTGGCTTTCTGTTTGTCTATTATTGGTGTATAGGAATGCTTGTGATTTTTGCACATTAATTTTGTATCCAGAGATTTTGCTGAAGTTGCTTATCAGGTTAAGGAGTTTTGGGGCTGAGATGATGGGGTTTTCTAAATATACAATCATGTCACCTGCAAACAGAGACAATTTGACTTCCTCTCTTCCTACTTGGATACACTTTATTTCTTTCTCTTGCCTGATTGCCCTGGCAAAAACTTCCAATACCATGTTGAATAGGAGTGGTGAGAGAAGGCATCCTTGTCTTATGCCAGTTTTCAAAGGGAATGCTTCTAGCTTTTGCCCATTCAGTATGATATTGACTGTTGGTTTGTCATAAATAGCTTTTATTATTTTGAGATATGTTCCATAATACCTAGTTTATTGAATGTTTTTAGCATGAAGGGATGTTGAATTTTATCGAAGGCCTTTTCTACATCTATTGAGATAATTATGTGGTTTTTGTCATTGGTTCTGTTTATGTGATGGATTACGTTTATTGATTTGCATATGTTGAACCAGCCTTGCATCCCAGGGATGAAGCCAACTTGATTGTGGTGGATAATATTTTATTGTGCTGCTGGATTTGGTTTGCCAGTATTTTATTTAGGATTTTCACATCAACGTTCATCAGTGATATTGGCCTGAAATTTTCTTTTTTGTTGTGTCTCTGCCAGGTTTTGGTATCAGGATGATGCTGGCCTCATAAAATGAGTTAGGGTGGAGTCCTTCTTTTTCTATTGTTTGGAATAGTTTCAGAAAGAATGGTACCAGCTCCTCTTTGTACATGTGGTAGAATTCAACTGTGAATCCATCTGGTCCTGGGCTTTTTTTAGTTGGTGGGCTATTAATTACTGCCTCAATTTCAGAACTTGTTATTGGTCTATTCAGGGATTTGACCTCTTCCTGGTTTAGTCTTGGGAAGGTGTGTGTGTCCAGGAATTTATCCATTTCTTCTAGATTTTCTAGTTTATTTGCATAGAGGTGTTTATGTGGAATCAGTGGTGATAATCTATTTATTATTTTTTATTGTGTGTATTTGATTCTTCTCTACTTTCTTCTTTATTAGTCTGGCTAGTGGTCTATCTATTCTGTTAATCTTTTCAAAAAACCAGCTCCTGGATTCATTGAGTTTTTGAAGAATTTTTCATGTCTCTATCTCCTTCAGTTCTGCTCTGATCTTAGTTGTTTCTTGTCTTCTGCTAGCTTTTGAATTTGTTTGCTCTTGCTTCTCTAGTTCTTTTAATTGTGATGTAAGAGTGTTGATTTTAGGTCTTTCCCCGCTTTCTCATGTGGGCATTTTAGTGCTTTGAATTTCCCTCTAAACACTGCTTTAGCTGTGTCCCAGACATTCTGGTACATTGTGTCTTTGTTCTCATTGGTTTTAAAGAACTTATTTATTTCTGCCTTAATTTCGTTATGTACCTAGTAGTCATTCAGGAGCAGGTTGTTCAGTTTCCATGTGGTTGTGTAGTTTTGAGTGAGTTTCTTAATCCTAAGTTCTAATTTGATTGCACTGTGGTCTGAGAGACTGTTATGATTTCCATTCTTTTGCATTTGCTGAGGAGTGTCTTACTTCCAATTATATGGTCAGTTTTAGAATAAGTGCTATCTGGTGCTGAGAAGAATGTATATTTTGTTGATTTGGGGTGGAGAGTTCTGTAGATGTCTATTATGTCTGCTTGGTCCAGAGCTGAGTTCAAGTCCTCAATATCCTTGTTAATTTTCTGTCTCATTAATCTGTCTAATATTGACAGTGGGGTGTTAAAGTCTCCCACTATTATTGTGTGGGAGTCTAAGTCTCTTTGTAGGTCTCTAAGAACTTGCTTTATGAATCTGGGTGCTCCTGTATTGGGTGCATATATATTTAGGATAGTTAGCTCTTCTTGTTGCATTGATCCCTTTACCATTATGTAATGCCCTTCTTTGTCTTTTTTGATCTTTGTTGGTTTAAAGTCTGTTTTATCAGGGACTAGGATTGCAACCCTTGCTTTATTTTGCTTTCTATTTTCCTGGTAAATATTCTTCCATCCCTTTATTTTGAGCCTATGTGTGTCTTTGCACATGAGATGGGTCTCCTGAATACAGCACACCAATGGGTCTTGATTCTTTATGCAATTTGCCAGTCTGTGTCTTTTAATTGGGGCATTTAGTCCATTTACATTTAAGATTAATATTGGTTATGTATGAATTTGATCCTGTCATTATGATGCCAGCTGGTTATTTTGCCCATTAGTTGATGCAGTTTCTTCATAATGTTGATAGTCTTTACATTTTGGCATGTTTTTGCAGTGGCTGGTACTGGTTTTTCCTTTGTATATTTAGTGCTTCCTTCAGGAGCTCTTGTAAGGCAGGCCTGGTGGTGACAAAATCCCTCAGCATTTGCTTGTCTGTGAAGGATTTTATTTCTCCTTAGCTTATGAAGCTTAGTTTGGCTGGATATGAAATTCTGGGTTGAAAATTATTTTCTTTAAGAATGTTGAATATTGGCCCCGACTCTCTTCTGGCTTGTAGGGTTTCTGCCGAGAGATCCACTGTTAGTTTGATGGACTTCCCTTTGTGGGTAACCTGACCTTTCTCTCTGGCTGCCCTTAAGATTTTTTCCTTCATTTCAACCTTGGTGAATCTGAAGATCATGTGTCTTGGGGTTCCTCTTCTCAAGGAGTGTCTTTGTGGTGTTGTCTGTATTTCCTGAATTTGAATGTTGGCCTGTCTTGCTAGGTTGGGAAAATTCTCCTTGATAATATCCTAAAGTGTGTTTTCCAAGTGGTTCCATTCTCCCCGTCACTTTCAAGTACACCAATCAAATGTAGGTTTGGTCTTTTTACATAGTCCCGTTTTTCTTGGAGGCTTTGTTCGTTCCTTTTCATTCTTTTCTCTCTAATCTTGTCTTCACACTTTATTTCATTAAGCTGATCTTCAATCTCTGATATCCTTTCTTCTGCTTGATTGATTCAGCTATTGAAACTTGTGTATGCTTCACGAAGTTCTCATGCAGTGTTTTTCAGCTCCATCAGGTGATTTATGTTCTTCTCTGAACTGGTTATTCTAGTTAGCAGTTCCTGTAACCTTTTCTCAAGGTTCTTAGCTTCCTTGCATTGGGTTGGAACATGCTCCTTTAGCTTGGAGGAGTTTGTTATTACCCACCTTCTGAAGCCTACTTCTGTCAATTTGTCAAACTCATTCTCCATCCAGTTTTGTTCCCTTGCTGGTGAAGAGTTGTGATCCTTTGGAGGAGAAGAGGCATTGTGGTTTTTGGAACTTTCAGCCTTTTTGTGTTGGTTTTTCCTCATCTTCGTGGATTTATCTACCGTTGGTCTTTGATGTTGGTGACCTTCGGATAGGGTTTTTGAGTGGGCATCCTTTTTGTTGATGTTGATGCTATTGCTTTCTGTTTGTTAGTTTGCCTTCTAACAGTCAGGCCTCTCTTCTGCTGGTCTGCTGGAGTTTGCTGGAAGTCCACTCTAGACCCTGTTTGCCAGGTATCACCAGCGGAGACTGCAGAACAGCAAAGATTGTTGTCTGCTTTTTCCTCTGGAAGCTTCATCCCAGAGGGTCAGCCACCAGAGGCCAGCCAGAGCTCTCCTGTATGAGGTGTCTGTTGACCCCTGCTGGGAGGTGACTCCCAGTCAGGAGGCATGGGGGTCAGGGACCCACTTGAGGAGGCAGTCTGTCCATTAACAGAGCTCAAGAGCTGTGCTGGGAGATCTGCTGCTCTCAGAGCTGGCAGGCAGGAACGTTTACGTCTGCTGAAGCTGGCAGCGCAGTAGTTTTGCTTGCACCAGCATTAACATGAACGGGTGAGTTATGCATTGTGCTATGATGTTATAATGGCTGTGACATCACTAGGCAATAGGAATTTTTCAGCTCTATTATAATTTTATGGGATCACTGTCACATATATGGTCCATCCTTGACCAAATGGTTGCTCTGTGGTATATGACAGTATTCATTTTTTCTACTCCACTGTACATGTAAAGCAGTTTCAGAATTGTAACCTGCACCTCTGTGAGAAAAACTTTACAAACTAGTATTAACTCTGTAGAGATTCTAGTCACATACCATTTTTCCTAAGTTACTTAAGTCAGTTACCTTTTCCCACATCCTCTTCCATAAGATTATGTTAACATTCTTAATATAGTTAGATTATTTCATCACAGTCTGTATTTCAGACCAGGACCTCCTGACTTCTTGGTTGAATTTTAAAATGTTCCCACTTTCAAATTTGTTCCTTGTGGATGTACAGTTCTACATGTAGAGCCTGTGTATCAAACACTCTGCACCATGTAGCATAGTGTTATCACTCTAAAAATTTCCCTATGCCATCCTTTTTCATAGTCAACCACACATAGCCACCAACCCCTGGAAACTACTGACCTGTTTTTCATTTCTATCTTTTAAAAATTAGCAGCCTCTATATTTGGGCAGTTTTAGTTTTTCAGAAAAAAATGAGTGAAAGTACATGGTTCACATATATTCTTTTAATCTCCCATCCACTTTCCCCTTTTATTAACATCTTGCATTAGTGTGGTACATTTGTTACGATTGATGAGTGAATATTGACATATTGTTGACTAAGCTCTTAGAGTTTGCTCTTTGTGTGGTATATTCTATAACTTCAGATATATGTATAATAAAATGTATCCACAATTAGAGTATCATGTTGTGTAGTTTCACTGCCTTAAAAATACCCTCTTCCCTAACCATCTCACCTTCCCTCTTCCCCACTCCCCGAATCCTGACAACAACTGATCTTTTTTATTGTCTTCATAGTTTTGCCCTTTCCAGAATGTCATATGGTAGGAATCATGCAGTATGTAGCCTTTTCAGATTGGTATCTTTAACTTAGCAATGTGCATTTAAAGTTCCTCCATGTCTTTCCATGGCTTGATAGCTCTTTTTAAAATTGCTGAATAATATTCCATTGTATGGCTATCCTACAGTTTGCTTACTTATTTACCTATTGAAGTATATCTTGGTTGCTTCCAAGTTTTGTCAATTATTAATAAAAATGCTATAAACATTTGTAGGTTTTTGTTTGGACATAAGCTTCCAACTCACCTGATTAAAAAGACTGAGTGCAATTGCCAGATCATATGGCAAAATATGTTTAGTTTTATAAGAAACTGCCAAACTGTCTTCCAAAGTGGTTATACCAGTTTGTGTTCACACCATTAATAAATGAAGCTTCCTGCTGTTCTACATCTTTGACAGTATTTGGTGTTGTATTTTGGATTTTAGCCATTCTAATAGGTGTATAGTGGTATCTCATTATTGTTTTAATTTGCATTTCTCTGATGATATATGATATGGAGTATCTTTTCATATATTTATTTTCTATCTATGCATTTTCCTTGGTGAGGTGTGTGTTCAGATCTTTTGCCTGTTTTGAAATCTATTTGAAAATCGTAAATCTAATTGTTTTCTTATTGTTGAGTTTTAAGAGTTCTTTGTATTTTTGGATGCCAGTCCTTTATCAGATATGTGCTTTGCAAATATTTTTTTCAAGTCTGTGGCTTCTTGTCTTTTCATTCTCTCAACAAGGTCTTCTGCAGAGCAAACATTTTTCATTTTAATGAGATCCAACTTACCATATTTTTTTTCTTTCATGGGGTCTTGCTTTTGGTGTATCTAAAAAGCACTGTCAAACTAAAGGTCCCTAGATTTTTTCCTATGTTATCTTCTAGGAGTTTTATAATTTTGTATCTATGATACATTTTGAGTTAATTTTTGTGAAAGATGCAAGGTCTGTGACTGAATTCTGTCCTCCCCCATATTCTCCTTGTGTTGGCACGTGGATATGCAGTTGTTCCAGCACTATTTATTGAAAAGACTATTCTTTCTTACTTGAATTGCCTTTGTTCCTTTGTTAAAAATCTGTTGATTATATTATTTGTATGGGTCTACTTCTGGGCTTACTATTCTGCTCTATTGATCAATTTGTCTATCCATTCACCAGCATCACACTGTCTTGATTAATGTAGCTTTGTAGTAAGTTTTGAAGTTGAGTGGTATTGATCCTGACTTTGATCTCCTTCAATATCGTGTTGGACATTCTGGGTCTTGTGACTCTCCATATAAATTTTAGAATCAGTTTGCCACTACAAAATAACTTGCTAGGATTTTGGTCGGAATTGCATCAAATCTGTAGGTCACGTTGGGAAGAACTGACTTCTTGACAATGTACAATTCATACATGTACATGGAGCATCTCTCTCTGTTTTTAGATCTTTGTTTTTAACATGTATTTCTTTCATCAAAGTTTTGTAGTTTTCCTTATATGCATCTTGTAGATATTGTGTTAGATTTATACTTAAGTATTTGATTTTTGAAGGGTGCTAATGTAAATGGCATTACATTTTCAATTTCAAATTTTGGCCGGGCACAGTGGCTCACACCTGTAATCCCAGCACTTTGGGAGGCCGAGGTGGGCAGATTGCCCGAGGTCAGGAGTTTGAGACCAGCTGGGCCAACAGGGTGAAACCCCGTCTCCTGAGGCAGGAGAATCACTTGAACCCAGGAGGCAGAGGTTGCAGTGAGCCAAGATTGTGCCATTGCACTCCAGCCTGGGCAACAAGAGTGAGACTCCATCTCAAAAAAAAAAAAAAAAAAATTCCAATTCCAATTGTTTATGGCTGGTATAAGAGAAAGAAATTGGCTTTTAAAAAAATTCTTTTAAAAAATTTTTTGGGTCTTTTTTCAGGCCCAAAGAGACACAAGTATGACTTTTGTTTATTAGCCTTGTAGCCTGCAACCTTGTTATAGTCACTTACTACTTCCAGGAGCTTTATTGTTGATATTTTGGGATTTTCATTACAGATATTCATGACATCTGTGAACAAAGACAGTTTTATTTCTTCCTTCCCAATTTGTGTATTTTCCATGTCATTTCTTTTCTTATTGCATTTACCGGGACTCCCAGAGGGATGTTTAATAGGAATGCTAAGAGTGGACCTCTTTGGCTTATTTTTGATCTTAGTGGGAAAGCATCTAGTTTGTCACCATTGAATATGATGTTTGCTGTAGGTTTTTTAAAAAATAGATGTTCCTTATCAAGTTGAATAAGATATCTTCTATTTCCCGCTTTCTGAGAGACTTTTAAAATCATAAATGAATATTGGATTTTGTCAAATGAGTTTCCTACATCTAGTGACATAACTATGAGATTTTTCTTCTTTAGCCTGTCAATGTGATGGATTACATTAACTGATTTTCTGATTTTTCATATCTGGGATAAATCTCACTTAGTCATGGTATATAATCTTTGTCCACATTATTATATTATATTTGCTAATATCTGTTGATTATTTTTGCATCTATGTTCATGAGAGATATTGGTCTGTAGTTTTCCTTTCTTATAATGTCTTTGGTTTGGATATTAGGGTAATGCTGGCCTCACAGAATGAGTTAGGGAGTATTCCGTCTGTTTCTATTTTCCAGGAGAGATTATACCAATTACAGTTGGTATAATTTCTCCCTTAAGTATTTGGTAAAATTATCTTATTAACCCATCTGGGCCTGATGCTATTTTGGAAGTTTATTACTTTTTTATTAAATTTATTTAATAGAGCTATGGCTAAAATGTGATTTGTTCTCACCGAAACTCATGTTGAGGCTTGGTTGAGGCTGCCCAATATGGCAGTGTTGGGAGGTGGTTCCTTTAAGAGGTGATTAGGTCATTAAGATGGATTGATGTGTTTCTCCTAACACTGTGTTAGTTCTCTTGGGAATGGATTAGCTCCCATGAGAGTAGGTTGTTATAAAGCGAGGTTGCCTCTCATGTTTTGCCTTCTTTGCACACTCCTGCTTCTCCACCATATTATGATTCACATGAGGCCCTCACAGAGGCTGTCCAGATGGGGCTGCCCAATCTTGGACCTTCTAGCCTCCAGAATTGGAAGCTAAATAAACCTCTTTCCTTTATACATTACCCAGTCTCAGATATTTTGTCATAGCAACAGAAAATGGATTAAGACAGGAAATTAGTACTGAGACTGGAGTGTTACTATACAGATATCTGAAAATGTGAAAGTAGCTTTGAAACTGGGTAATGGGTTGTAGCTGGAAGAATTCGGAGGAACAGGCTAGAAAAAGCCTGTATTCCCATGAATGGAGTATTAAGGGTGATTTTGGTGAGGGTCCAGTAAATGGGAAATGAGACTAAGGAAAGTTGGGAACTTTCTAGATATTGGTTAAGTGTCATGAGCAGAATGCTGATAGAAATATGACCAGTAAAAGCCATTCTGATGAGTTCTTTGATGGAAATGTAGAATAGTTTACTGGAAACTTGAGTAAAGGCCACCCTGGTTACACAGTAGCCAAGAACTTGGCTGCATTGTGTCCATGGCCTTTAGCTTTGTGGAAGGCTGAATGTAAGAGTGATGAAACAGCAATCTCAGAGAAGCCATTTCTAAGCAGCAAATGACTTATTTTTGACTTCTAATAGTTATTATGTATTATGTATTCTGGATATGAAGTCTCAAAAACAGTGAGGCCTCCAATTTTGTTATTCTTTTTCAAAATCATTTTGGTTGTTCTGAGTCCCTTGTGTTTCTTTTCTTTTCTTTTTTTTCTTTTTGCTCTCAGCTTTATTGAGAGATAACTGACAAAAAAAATTGTATATATCCAAGGTGTACAACCTAATGATTTGATATACATATAAATTGTAAAATGAATGCCACAATCAAATTAATTAACATATCTATACACATAATTACCATTTTGGGTATGTGTGTAGTGACAACTCTCTTAGTAAATTTTAAGTGAACAATAGAGTATTATTAACTATAGTCCCCATGCTGTACGTTAGATCTACAGAGCTTATAAATCTTAGAACTGAAATTTTAACCAACATCTTCTCATTTATCTGGGGCACCCTCCACCCATGGCAATTCATTGTACTTTCTGCCTCTTTGAGTTTGACTTTTTTAGATTCCACATGTAAGTGAGATTATGCAATATTTGTCTTTCTGTGCCTGGCTTATTTCACAGTATAATGTCTTCCAGGTTTATCCATGTTGTCACAAAGGACAGTATTTCCTTTTTTTTTTTTTTGGATAAGATAGTACTCTGTCACCCAGGCCGGAGTGCAGTGATGTGATCACAAGCTCATGGCAGCCTCATCCTCCTGGGCTCAAGCGATCCTCCCACCTCAGTCTCGCAAGTAGCTGGGATCACAGGCATGCACCACCACCCCCAGCTAATTTTGAAATTTTTTGTAGAGATGGGGTTTCATCATGTTGCCCAGGCTGGGTTCGAACTCCTGGGCTCAAGCAATCTTCCCAAAGTGCTGGAATTACAGTGTTAGCTACCATGCTTGGCCATGGATTTCCATCTTTTTTTTGACTGAATAATATTCCATTGCATATGAGTCTGTGTGTATTTCAATGTATATATGGGCCTATAAAATATACATACATAATGTATAAATATATGTAATATGAAAATGTGTATACGTGTGTATGTTTGTGTGAGTGTGTGAATAATACATTTTCTTTATCCATTTATCCATTGATGTACACTTAGGTTGTTTTTATATTTTGACTGTTGTAAATAATGCTGGGGTGAACATGGGACTGTAAATATCTCTTTAAGGTACTGATTTCATTTCTTTCTGACACATATTTAGAATTAGGATTGTTAAATCATATGGTAGTTCTAGCTTTAATATTTTGAGGAACTTCCATACTCATTTTCATATGACTGTACCAATTTACATTCCCACCAACAGTGTCCTAGGGTGCCTTTTCCTCAGCTCCCTTGCCAACACCTGTTATCTCTTGTTCTTTTGATAATAGCCAGCCTAACAGGTATGGAGTAATAGCTCATTGTGGTTTTGACTTGCATCTTCCTGATGAGTAGTGATGCTTAACACCTTTTCATTTCCTTATTGGTCATGTGGAAACATCTGCTCAGGTCTTTTAACTAATACTTCCCCCACCCTTGACTCCTGGGAATTGCCATTGTACTTTCTGCCTCTATGAGTTTGACTATTTTTAATTGTATTATTATTATTATTAAAATAGAGATGGGATCTTCCTATGTTGCCCAGGCTTGTCTCCCAACTCCTATCCTCAAGTGATCCCCCTGCCTCAGCCTCCCAAAGTACTGGGATTACAGGCATGAGTCACTGCACCTGGTTTTGCCGACTTTTAAAATTGGGTTATTTTTTAAACTGTGGAGTTTTCTGAGTTCCTTATATATTTTGGATATTAACCCCTTATCAGATTTATGGTTTGCACGTATTTTCTCCCATTCTGCAGGTTGCCTTTTCATATAGTGATTATTTCCTTTGCTGTGCAAAAGCTTTTTAGTTTGATGCAGTCCTACTTGTTTATTTTTGCTTTTGTTGCCTGTGCTTTTGTTGTCATATGCAAAAAATCATTGCCAAGACCAGTGTCAAGGAGCTTTTTTGCTAATTTTTTTTCTAGGAGTTTTATGGTTTCAGGTCTTACATTTAAGTCTTTAATCAATTTCTAGTTGATTTTTGTATATGATTTAAGATAAAGGTCTAATTTTATTCTTTTGCATGTCAACACCCAGTTTTCCCAACACAGTTTATCAAAGACATTATCTTTTTCCCATTGAGTATTCTTGGCATCCTGGTCAAAGATTAGTTGACTCTTTATGAGTGGGTTTATTTCTTGGCTCTCTGTTCTTTTCCATTGGTCTATGTGTTTGTTTTTATGCTAGTACCAGACTGTTTTGATTACTAGAGCTTTGTAATGTAGTCTGAAATAAGGATGTGTGATGTCTCCAGCTTTGTTCTCTGTTTCTCATGATTGTTTTGGTTATTCAATGTCTTTTGTGGTTCATATGACTTTTCAGATTGCTTTTTCTATTGCTTTGAAAAAAATGACACCGAAATTTTGATAGGGATTGCACTGAATCTGTAGATCACTTTGGATAGTATGGACATTTCAACAATACTAATTTTTCCAATCCATGAACAAAGAATAGCTTTCCATTTATTTATGTCTTTTTCAATTTCTTTTATCAATGTTTTCTTTTATCTATAATTTTCCATATATAGATCTTTTACTTTGTTAATTTGTTCCCAAGTGTTTTATTATTTTTGGTACTATTGTAAGTGGGATTGTTTTCTTAATTTCTTTTTTGGATAGCTTGTTGTTAGAGTGTAGAAAAATAACTGATTTGTGCATGTTGATTTTGTATCCTTCAACTTTACTGATTTCCTTTATTGGTTCTAATCATTTTCTTGTGGCGTTTTTAGGGTTTTCTATATGTAAGATTATTTCTTTTCCAACAGAGAAAATTAACTACCCCCTTTCCAATTTGGATGTCTTCTATTTCTTTTTCTTGCCTAATTGCTCCAGCTAAGACTTCCAGTACTATGTTAAATAGAAGTGGCAAGAGTGGGCAATCTTGTCTTATTCCTGATCCCAGAGGAAAAAGACAGCTTTTCACTGTTGACTGTGATGTTAACTTGTCATATATGGACTCTATTATGTTGCATGCAGTACATTCTTTCTATGCCTAATTTGCTTTTTTGTTTTGTTTTGTTTTGCTTTTTGAGACAGAGTCTTCCTCTGTCACCAAGGGTGGAGTACAGTGGTGTGATTATAGCTCACTGTAACCTCAAACTCTTGGACTCAGGAGATCCTCTTGCTTCAGCCTCTTGAGTAGCTAGGACTACAGGCACGTGCCACCATGCCCGGCTAGTTAAAAAAAAATTTTTTTTAGAGATGGGGTCTTGCTGTGTTGCCCAGGCTGGTCTCAAACTCCTGGCCTCAAACAGTCATACTGCCTTGGCCTCCTAAACCACTGGGAGTATAGGCATGCACCATCATGCCTAGCTCCCCTAATTTGTTGGGATAGTGTTTTTTTAAAATCATGAAAAGATGTTCATTTTTGTCAAATGCTTTTTCCGCATCTATTGAAATGATCATATAATTTTTATCCTTAATTCTGTTAATATGGTGTATCACATTTATTAACTTGCTTATGTTGGACAATCCTTGCATCCCAGGACTAAATCTTACTTGATCATGGTATATGATTCTTTTTAATGTGCTCTTGAATTTGGCTTGCTGGTATTTTGCTCAGGGTTTTTGTGGCTATGTTCAGCAAAGATATTGACCTGCACTTTTTTTTTCCTATAGTGTCTTTATCTGGTTTTAGTATGAGGCAATTCTGCCTCATAAAATGAGTTTTGGGAGTATTCCCTCCTCTTCAATTTTTTTGGGAGAGTTTGAGAAAAATTGGCATTAATTCTTCTTTAAATGCTTGGCAGAATTCACATGTGAAGCTGTCTGGCCCTAGGCTGTTTCTTTATTGGGACTTTTGCTGATGGATTCAATCTCTGTACTCAGTCTGTTCAGATGTTCTATTTCTTCATGATTCAGTCTTGTTTGGTTGTACGTTTCTAGGAATTTATCCATTTTTTCTAGGTTATCCAATTCATTGGCATATAATTGTTGATAGTCTCTTATAGTCCTTAGTATTTCTGTGGTATCAGTTGTCATGTCTCTTCTTTTATTTATAATTTTATGTATTTGAGTTCTCTCAGTTTTTTCTTGGTCATTCTATTAATAGCTAAAGGTTTGTCAATTTTGTTTATCTTTACAAAAAATCAACTCTTAGTTTTGTTGATCTTTTCTATTATCTTTCTAGTCTCTGTTTCATTTATTTCTACTCTCTAATCTTATTATTTCCTGCTTTGTGCTGATTTGGGGCATAGTTTGTTCTTTTTCTAGTTTTTTAAAGTATAAAGTTAGGTTGTTTATTTGAGTTTTTTTTCCCCTAATGTAGACATTTATTGCTACAAAATTCCCTCTTAGAACTGCTTTTGCTGCATTCTACGCATTTGTATGTTGTGTTTCAATTTTCATTTGTCTCACTTTTTGATTTCCGTTTTCATTTATTCTTTGACCTATTGGCTATGTAGAATCCACATATTTCTGAAATTTCTAAAATTTCTCTTGTTAATGATATTTATTTATTTATTTATTTATTTAGAGATGGCATCTCACTCTGTCACCCAGGCTGAAGTACAGTGGCTTGATCTTGCCTCACTGCAACTTCTGCCCCCCAGGTTCAAGCAATTCTCCTGTCTCAGCCTCCCCAGTAGCTGGGATTAGAGGCATGTGCTGCCATGCCTGGCTAATTTTTATCTTTTTAGTAGAGACAGGGTTTCGCCCTGTTGGCCAGGCTGGTATCGAACTCCTGACCTCAAGTGATCCACCCACCTCAGCCTCCCAAAGTGTTGGGATTACAGGCATGAGCCACTGCTCCCAGCCTTGACATTTACTTTTATATCTTTGTGGTCAGAAAATACATTTGATATAATTTAAATCTTCTTCTGAAATTTGTTGAGAATTGTTTTGTGATCCAATATATAATCTATCTTAGGTAATGTTCTGTGTGTGCTTGAGAATAATGTGTATTATGCTGCTATTGAATGGAATATTCTGTATTTGTCTGTTGGATCTATTTGGTCTATTAGGTTTGTAGTATTATTCAAGACCACCATTGCTTTATTGTTTTTCTGTGTGTAGAATCTATCTACTATTGGCAGTGGGGTACTGAAGTTCCCTACTATTATTGTGTTACTATTTACCCCTCTATTTTGTTAATATTGCTTTATACAATTAGGTGCTCTAAATATTGGGGCACATACATACACAGGTAGAAATATATTTTCCAATTGTTATACCCTCTTAATGAATTGGTCCCTTTAACATTATATAGTGACCTTTGTCTCTTGAGGCAGTTTTTGAATGAAATTCTATTTTGTCTGATGTAAGTATAGCTACTTGTACTCTCTTTTGGTTACATATGTGTGGAATACCTTTTTCCATTTCTTCACTTTTCAGCTTATGAGTGTCCCTAAGGCTGAAGTGAGTAATTTGTAGGTAGCATATTGTTGGATCTTGTTTTTAAATTTGTTCAGCCATTCTGTTTGTTGATTGGAGAATTTAATTCATTCACATTTAAGGTAATTGTTGATAGGTAAGGACTTACTATTGCCATTTTGTTAATCCTTTTCTATTGTTTAGTTTTTTTTTCCTCTCTTGCTGTCTTCCTTTGTGATTTGTTGATTTTTTTGTAATGGTATGCTTTCGTTTCCTTTCTATTTATTTTTTGCAGGTCTAGTAGAGGTTTTTCTTTGTGGTTACTATGAGGTTTATATAAAATATTTTAAAGTTATAACATTCTATCTTAACCTAGTAACAATTTAATTTCAATTTTATGCAAAACTGTACACTTTTGCTTCTCCCCCATCTCCACATTTTATGCTATGTCACACTTTACATCTTTTAATGTTATGTACCCATTAACAAATTATTGTAACTATAGTTATTTTTAATCTTTTTGTCTTTTACTTTATATTTTAGATTTCAAAGTGATTTATACACCATCATTCCAATATTTAGATTTGATGTTATACTTACCTTTACCAGTGAGTTTTATATTTTCATGTTTTCATATTGCTACTTAACATTCTTCTGTTTCAACTTGAAGAACTTCTTTTCCTTTTTCTTTTTTCTTTCTTTCTTTCTTTTTTTTTTTGAGACAGAGTCTCGCTCTGTTGGTCAGGCTGGCGTGCAGCGGCACTGTCTCAGCTCACTGGCAACCTCTGCTTCCCGGGCTCAAGCAATTCTCCTGCTTCAGCCTCCCGAGTAGCTGGGATTACAGGGTTGTGTCACTAAGCCAATCTAATTTTTGTATTTTTAGTAGAGACAGGATTTCACCATGTTAGCCAGGCTGGTCTTGAACTTCTGACCTCAGGTAATCCACCCGCCTCAGCCTCTCAAAGTGTTGTGATTACAGGTGTGAGCCACTGGGCCCAACCTTTAGCTTTTCTTGTAAGGCAGGTTTGTGGTAATGAACTCCCTCAGCTTTTGTTTGTCTGTGAATGTCTTTATTTCTCCTTCATTTCTGAATTACAGCCCTGCTGGCAATCGTATTCTTGGTTGGCAGCTCTTTTTTTTCTTTTAGCATTTTCAATCTTTCACCCACCACCCCCTAGCCTACAGGTTTTTACTGAAAAGTATACTGATATCCTTATGAGGGTTCTGTCCTGCTATGGTTTGAATGTGTCCCCACAAAAGCATGTGTTAGTAACTTAATCCCCAGTGCAACAGTGTTAAGAAGCATGACCTTTGAGAGGTCATTAGGCTATGAAGACTCCACTTTCATGAATGGATTAATGCTGATTATGAAAGGGTTTGAGGCTTCTAGTTTGATCTCTTTTGCTCTCTTGCTATGTGATGCCTTCTGCCATGTTAGGATGTAGCAGAACGACCTTCCCAGCTGCCAAAGCACCTTGATGTTGAACTTCCCAGCCTCTAGAACTGTGGGAAATAAATTTCTTTTCTTTATAAATTACCCAATCTGTGGTATTCTGTTATAGCAACACAAATGGGCTAAGACACTTTGTGATTAATCTCTTCTCTCTTATGCTTTCATGGTTTTTTGTCTTAGGCATTTGATAATTTGAATACGCAATCAAGCCTTCAAGTTTGTGATTTCTGCATCCATGGATTCAACCAACCACAGATTGAAAATATTTAAAAAAAATAATAATAATGCAACAATAAAAGCTAATACAAATATAACAACTATTTACATAGCATTTACATTGTATTAGGTATCATAAGTAATCCTGAGATAATTTAAAGTATATGGAAAGTTGTGCATAGGTTACATGTGAATACTATGCATTTTATTTAAGGGACTTGAGCATCCATGGATTCTGGTATCTGTGGATGGTCTGGAACCAATCTTCCATGGAGACAGAAAGACCACTGTAATGTGTCTCAGGATATTCTTCTTTTGGTTGATCTTGCTTGGGATCCTTTAGGCATCAGGAATCATTAATTAAACTACATTTAATTAAACCTTCTGCCCCTTTCTCTTTTTATTCTTCTTTTGGAACTCCCATAATTCATAAATACATGTTGATGGTACCCCATAGATCTCTTATTTTTTATTTTTTTATTTTTTTAAGATGAAGTCTCAGTCTGTCACCCAGGCTACAGTGCAGTGGTGCAATCTTGGCTCACTGCAACCTCCACCTCCTGGGTTCCAGTGATTCTCCTACCTCAGCCTCCCGAGTAGCTGAGACTACAAGTGTGAGCCACCATGCCTGGCTAATACTTATATTTTTGGTAGAGTCGGGGTTTTACTATGTTGGTCAGGCTGGTCTCGAACTCCTGACCTCAAGTAATCCACCTGCCTCGGCCTCCCAAAGTGCTGGAATTACAGATGTGAGTCACTGCACTCAGCCCCTTTATTCTTTTTACTTCTCTTGTATTTTTATTTCTCTAGTGGCTAATTTCAAATGACATATCACTGAGTTCACTGATTTTTTTCTTCTACATGATCTCTTCTGCTGTTAAAATTTTGTATTGACTTTTCAGCTCTGTCATTGTGTTCTTCAGCTCCAGGACTTTTTATCATTTTAATTTCTTTATTAAATGTCTAATTCTGTTCATACATGATTTTGTTGAGTTGTCTATTTGTGCTCTCTTGCATCTCACTGAGCATCTTTAAGATGGTTATTTTAAATTATTCATCAGGCAATTCGTAGATCTCCATTTTTGTGGGGTCAGCTACTGGAGCTTTATTGGTTTCCTTTGCTTGTGTTAGTCATGTTAGCCTGACACTTTGTTATCCATGCAGAATTTTCTGTAGAATTCTGTAAAAATTTCTGTGAAATTCTGTAGAATTTTCTACATACAAGATTCATCTCTGTATAGAGATAGTTTTATTTCTTCCTTTTCAATCTGGATGCTTTTCATTTATTTTTCTTGCCTGTTGACCTTGCTAGACCTGCCAGTACAATGTTGAATGGAAGTGCGAAAGGAGACATCCTTGACTTTTTCCTGATCTTAGGGTGAAAGTATCCATTCTTTCACTATTAAGTATGATTTTACCTGTGGGGATTTCATAGATGCCTTTTTATCAAGTTTAGGAAATTTCTTTCTATTCCTATTTTGTTGAATGTTTTATCATGAAAGGGCATTAGATATTTTCACAGGTCTTTTAAAATCCTATTAATGTGGTATATTATACTGATTGATTCTCGGATGTTATACTAAAGTTGTATTCCTAGGATAAAGTCCACTGGTCATGGTGTTGATAGTGTATAACCTTTTATATTTGTTGTTGCATTCAGTTTGCTATTATTTTATTGAGAGTTACTACATCTAAATTCATTCTTAAGAAATACTGGTCTATATATTTTTATTTTTATTTTTTGAGATGGAGTTTCACTCTTGTCACCCAGGCTGGAGGGCAATGGCATGATCTTGGCTTACTCCACTTCCCGGGTTCAAGTGATTCTCCTGCCTCAGCCTCCTGAGTAGCTGGGATTACAGACACGTGCCACCATGCCCAGCAAATTTTTGCATTTTTAGTAGAGGTGGGGTTTCACCATATTGGTCAGGCTGGTCTCGAACTCCTCACCTCAGGTGATCCCCCAGCCCTGGCCTCCCAAAGTGCTGGGATTATAGACGTAAGCCACCACACTTGGCCTGGTCTATATTTTATTCCTTTCATTTTTATTTTTTCCTTTCTTTTCCACAGACTCAATAATTTTTTTTTTTTTTTTTTTTTTTGAGACAGGGTCTGGTTCCATCCCCCAGGATGGAGTGCAGTGGCACAATCTCAGCTCACAGCAACCTCTACCTCTTTGGCTTAAATCATCCTGCCTCCTCAACCTCCCAAGTAGCTGGGACTACAGGAGCATCCCACGACGCCTGGCTAATTTTTGTATTTTTTGTAGAGATAGGGTTTCATCATGTTGCCTAGGCTGCTCTCAAACTCCTGGGGTCAAGTGATCCTCCTGCCTTGGCCTCCCAAAGTGCTGGGATTTTAGGTGTGAGCCACCATGCCCAGCTCACAGTTGCTTTGAAATGTCTGGATCCTTAAACGTCTGGCTCTCCAATGGGAAAAAAAGGGAAAAAAGAAATACAAACAAATACGCAGGTGCTGTTCCTTTAAATCTCCTGAAAGCTGTGTCAGCCAGTGGCAGTTGAATCAATGGTGGCTAGTCTGTGTGCTTACACCTCAGTGATCAAAAGCAGCAATAAGCTACAGAACACTGACTCCTGTTACTTGGAGGAGAAGGTTGTTATTGCCCATTCTGGCTCCAGTAAGCTGCACCAGGAACATGGGCATAGCTGCCTGCTGTGAGACTAGGAGTAAGGGGTGTTTAGCTGCTATCATGTTTAAAGCTTAAATTGGTAGAAACTAACTAATCTACTAGCCAAGTTTTCTCCTTGAAGCTGTAAGGGTTCAAATAGACTCCAGACTCTAGTTACTTCAAACAGTTCCCGCCAATACAATTGTCATCTAGGTAAGGAGTTATATTCCTGGAATTTCCTACTCTGCCATCTTCCCTGACATAACTCCCCATATTTTTTATTTTTAAAGGATACTTGAGTTGCATATAGAATTCTTGGTTGACAGTCTTTTTCTTTCAGAACTTTAAATGTGTCACCCAACTGCCTTCAGACTCCATACCTTCCGATGAGAAGTCAGCTCATAATCTTATTGGGGATTCCATGTATGTGATGAATTGCTTCCCTGTTGCTGCTTTGAAGAGTCTCTCTTTGTCATTGTTATGCAACTCTTTGCTTATAAAATTCTGAAATGTGCATATCTTCAAGTTTATTTGGAATTCATTGATGTGTAGATTCATGTGTTTCATCAAATCTGAGACATTTTAGGCAATTATTTCTTTAGCTATCTTTTCTTCCCCCTTTCTCTCCTCTTTGTATAGAACTTCCATTATATTATGTTGACATACTTAATGGTGTCCCACAGGTTTCTGAGGTCCTGTTTATTTTTCGTCATTATTTTACTTGTCTGCTTTCCAGAGTAGATAATCTTAAGTGACCTATCTTTAAGTTCACTGATTCTTCTGCCAGCTCATGTTTACTTTTGAGCTCCTCCTGTGAATTTGCATTTCAGTATTTGTAATTTCCAACTCTAGATTTTCTATTTAAAAAAAATCATTTCTCTTTGGTAGTATTTTTATTTTGTGAGATGGCATTTTCATACTTTCCTTAATTCTGTAGACAGCATACTTTAGTTCTTTGAACACATTTAAAATAGCTTACTTAAATTGTTTGTCTAGTAAGTTCAGCTTCTGGGCTTCCTAGTGGCAGTTTCGTTTGACTTCTTTCCCTATTCTCCCACCCTTGGTACAGGCCATACTTTTTTGTTTCTTTGCCTGTCACATAATTTTTTTAACAGAACAGTTTAAATACTATATGTTGTAACTATGGAAATCACATTCTCACCTTCCTCAGGTTTTGTTATTGTTACTATTTGTTGTTGCTGCTGCTGTGTGTTTCATTAGTGACTTTTCTAAACTAACTCTGTAAGGCTCTTCTTTGTCATATATGGCCATGAAATCTCTGCTTGTTAGCTTTAGTGCTCAGCTAATAATTAGATAGAGATTTTCTTAAATGCCTTGAATCAACAAATTTTCCAGCCTGTGCTAAGGAGCTCTGTTTGTTGGGGCATGTCTACAACACTTCAGTTTGCCCTAGCATTCTTAGCTTTCATTTCTGACATGCATAGACACTCAAAGCTAGCTGGAGGTGAGAGATTAAGGTCTTCTCAGGTCTTTCCTAAATATATATACAGTTCCAACATCTATGTCATATCTGAGTCTAGTACTGATTATTGCTTTTTCTTAGACTGTGTTTTTTTTTGCCTTCTGATTTGCCTTGTAATTTTTGTTGAAAGTTAGACATTCGGCCGGGCGCGGTGGCTCAAGCCTGTAATCCCAGCACTTTGGGAGGCCGAGGCGGGTGGATCACGAGGTCAGGAGATCGAGACTATCCTGGCTAACATGGTGAAACCCCGTCTCTACTAAAAATACAAAAAACTAGCCGGGCGTGGTGGCGGGCGCCTGTAGTCTCAGCTACTTGGGAGGCTGAGGCAGGAGATGGCGTGAACCCGGGAGGCGGAGCTTGCGGTGAGCCGAGATCACGCCACTGCACTCCAGCCTGGGAGCACAGCGAGACTCCTTCTCAAAAAAAAAAAAGAAAGTTAGACATTCTCCATTTCTGTTACTGTATCAGGAGATAACTAATATAAATATTTTCTATGCTTGGAGAAAAACACAGGCTTCCTTCTGCTTGGTGGTTATTACGGAGATTTGTGATACTCTAATAAGGAATGGGCTGTGCTTTAATTTGTTGTTGTAGCTACCAGAGTTGAATTTTTTTGTGGCTATGGGCACCAGAGATTTAAAATTCTGTCAGTGATACCTTGCTTTTGCCTCTTCCACTTGGCTTTTGGTCTTCTCTTTGTGCTGTTATCCTGGAGAACTTTGTAGTTCTTGCAGCTGCATATGATACTATACCACTTCACATTTAGGATACAAAACTTATGACATATTTCTTTTTTCTTTCTTTTTTTTGTTTTTTCAATTAGTTTTCTCAGATTGAAAACAACATATTTGCCAGGCACGGTGGCTCACGCCTGTAATCCCAGCACTTTGGAAGGCTGAAGTGGTGGATCACCTGAGGTTAGGAGTTTGAGACCAGCCTGGCCAACATGGTGAAACCCTGTCTCTACTAAAATACGGGCACCTGTAATCCCAGCTACTCGGGAGGTTGAGGCAGGAGAATTGCTTGAACCTGGGAGGCGGAGGTTGCAGTGAGCCAAGATTGTGCCATTGCACTCCAGCCTGGGCAACAAGAGTGAAACTCCGTCTCAAAAAAAAAAAAAAAAAACCACACACACACAAAAACAACATATTTATATTTCTCTCTCTCCTGATCTTTGTGCTACTGTCATACATCTTCTTGCATACATGTTACAAACCTCACTGTACATTGTTAGTTTTGTTTAAATAGTCAATTCAATTATCTTTTAAAGGTATTTACATTAAAAAAAAGTATCTTACATATTTCCTGTGTAGTTATCTTTCCCAGCACTCTTCATTTCTTTACGTAAATCCAGATTTTCATCTGGATTAGTGTTCCTTCTGTCTGAATGATTTTAACTTTTTTATAGTGCAGGTCTGCTGGTGATAGTCTTTCATCTTATGCATGTCTGAAAAAAATCTATATTTTGCCTTCATTTTTGAAATAAAATTCTACAAGTTCTTTTCTTCCAGCACTTAAAAAATGGTGCTCAACTGTCTTCCTGCTTGTATAGCTTCTGATGAGAAATCTACTGTCATCCTTATCTTTGTTCTTCTGCACTTACTTTATCACTGGTTTTAAGCAAGTTAATTAAGTTGTGCTTTGGTTTAGTTTTACACACACACACACACACACACACACATATATACTTTTTTTTACATATATATATACACACACACATAGAGACTTTTTTTTTTTTGATGGAATCTCTCTCTGTCGTTCAAGCTGGAGTGCAGTGGTGCGATCTTGGTTCACTGCAACCTCCGCCTCTCGGGTTTAAGCAATTCTCCTGCTTCAGCCTCCCGAGTAGCTGGAACTACAGGTGCGTGCCACCACATCCAGCTAGTTTTCATGTTTTTAATAGAGACAGGCTTTCACCATGTTGGCCAGGCTGTTCTCAAACGCCTGACCTCAGGTGATCTGCCCACGTCGGCCTCCCAATGTGCTGGGATTACAGGCACGAGCCACCACTCCCGGCCTGGTTTAGTTTTCTTCATGTTTCCTTCTTTGGTGTTCATTGAGCTTACTAGATTTGTGGGGTTATAGTTTTTATCAAATTAAAAACGTCTGAACATTATTTCTTTAAATATTTTTGTCCAAATACTCACACATTAGGGCACAGCTCACTGATGTTCTCTCTCTCTTTTTTTTCCTGTTTCATTTTGAATTTTTTTCTCTTTTTTTGAGATGCAGTTTCCTTCTTGTTGCCCAGGCTGGAGTGCAATGGAGCAATCTCGGCTCACCGCAACCTCCGCCTCCTGGGTTCAAGCAATTCTCGTGACTCAGCCTCCCAAGTAGCTGGAGTTACAGGCATGCACCACCATGCCCGGCTAATTTTTATGTTGGTCAGGCTGGTCTCGAACTTCCAACCTCAGGTGATCCACCCTCCTCGGCCTCCCAAAGTGCTGTGGTTACAGGCATGGGCCACTGAGCCTGGTCAAATTTTTTTAATTGTTAGGTTTTCAAGTTTACTAATCTTTTCTTCCACAAAGTTTAATATGCTACTAATCCCATGAGTGTATTTCTAACATACATGGTAGTTTTCATTTTTAGAAGTTTGATTTGGGTCATTTTTCATCTTAGATATCTCTCCTGAACTTTTTGAATATATATGTATATGTATAACTTAAAGTTATAATGACTGTTTTAATGCTCCTGCCTGAGCATTTAACATCTGTGTCAGTTTGGAGAAGATAAAATTAATTGATGATTCCCATCATTATCAGTTATATTTTCATGCTTCTTGCATGTTGGGTATTCTTTGATTGGATATTGAATATTGTGACTTTTACCTTGTTGGCTGTTTGATATTTTCATATTCTCATAAATATTCTTGAGCTTTGTTTTGGGATGCATTTAAATTACTTGGAAACTGTTTGATCTTTTCAGATCTTGCTTTTAAGATTTTTTTAAGCAGGACAATTCTCAGTCTAGGCCTAATGATTCCCCATTGCTGAGGCAAGACCTTCCTGGATACTCCACCCAGTGCTCTGTGAATCTTGAGTTATTTTGTCCAACTAACGGAAGCAGGCTCTATTCTTGGCCCTGTGTGAGCACCAGGCATTGTTACTTCTAATTCTTTTCCGTGGTTATTTCTCTAGCTTCAGGTTGTTTCCTCACAGACATGCACTGACCAATACTCAGTTTAATACTTAAGGGGGAGTATTTCTGTTGCTATAAAGGAATACCTGAGGCTGGGTAATTTATAAGAAAAAGAGGTTTATTTGGCTCATGGTTCTCTAGGCTGTAAAGAAGTATGGTGCCAGCATCTGCTTCTGATGAGAGCCTCAGGCTTCCTCCTCTCATGGCAGAAGGCAAAGGGGAGCTAGTATGTAGAGATCACATGGCAAGAGAGGAAGCAAGAGAGGGGACGTGGATGTGCCAGGCTCTTTTTAACAACCAGCTCTCTTGGCAGCTACTATAGTGAGAACTCACTCACTCCTCCTCTTCCAAGAAGGGTATTAATCTATTCATGAGAGATCTACCCCTGTGACCCTGACACATACCATTAGGCCCCACTTCCAGTACTGGGGATCAAATTTCAACATGAGAAGTGGAGGGGACAAACCTCCAAACTACAGCAGGGAACCTCTGCAAATCTTTGTGTTCTTTCTTTATGCGACTCTCTCCTCTGCAGTATTTTATCAACATAGCTGCCTCCGTGTCCCTGGCCTCTCAGCAATACCTGCTCACATCCAGGAGCCTGGTGGATTCTGCCTGCGTTCTCCTTCTCTGTACTGTGGCCTGGAAATTCTCTCAGTCATAAACCTGAGACAATCATAGGGCTTACTCCATTTGTTCCCCATCTATTAGGGATTCTATTTTTTTTGGTTGGTGTCCAGTGTCTTAAAAACTATTGTTTCAGATTTTTGTCCATTTTTGGTTGTTTCAGGTGGGAAGGTCAGTCTTTTTATATTCCACCGCCAGAAGGAGAAGTCAGCATTCAATAACTTCTTTCTTTCTTCTTTCTCTCTCTCTCCTCTCTCTCTTTTTCTTTTTTTTTCGAGTCTTGCTCTGTTACCCAGACTGGAGTGCAGTGGTACAATCATAGCTTACTATAACTTCAACCTCCTAGGCTCAAGTGATCCTCTTGCCTCAGCCTCCTGAGTAGCTAGGACTATAGGCATACACTACTATGCTCAGCTAATTTATTTTATTTGATTTGATTCAGAGACAGGGTCTCACTATGTTGCCTAGGCTGGTCTCAAACTCCTGGGCTCAAGCAATCCTCCTGCCTCAGCTGCCCAAAGTGTTGGGATTATAAGCATGAGCCACAGTTTCCAGCCAATATTCCTTTATAGTTAAAAATATCTATCATAGGTAATTAAAAAATATCTCTTTAAGTTGCTTTCCCTTTTTCATTTTGTATTTTGCTTTTTTTTCTTTTATCTTAATCTTACTAGAATGTTGTCTATTTTATTAGGCTTTTCAAATAACAAAATGCTGATTGTGCTAATTCGCTCCATAATTTTTTCTCTATTTATTGATTTCCTTTTTTTTTTTTTTTTTTAAGAGAGAGGGTGTCACTCTATCACCCAGGCTGAAGTGCAGCAGCCTGATCATAGCTCACTGTACCCTTGAACTCATGGGTGCAAATGATTCTCCTGTCTCATCCTCCCAAGTAGCTGGGACTATAGGTGCACGCCACCATACCTAATGGTTTTTTTTATTTTTAGTAGAGACAGGGTCTATGTTGCCAGGCTGGTCTTGAACTCCTGGGCTCAAGCAATTCTCCCACCTCAGCCTCCCAAAGTGTTGGTGTTACAGGCCTGAGACACTGTGCCTGGCAACTTTATTGATTTCTGTCTCCTTTTTCCATTATTTTCTCCTTTGTCTCAAATTCTTTCTTTGAGTTTACTCCATTGATCCTTTTAACTTTCTGAGTTGGATGTTTAGCTCATTTGCTATCAGTCTTTCTTTTCTGATCTTGTCAAAGCTGTAAATTACTTTCTGGGACTGGTCTATCTGCATCACATATGCTTTGATATGTAGTGTTTTCATTGGCAGTCACCTCTAAATGTTTATTATTTCCCTCATGATTTTCTTTTTATAGGAGAATCACTTAGAAGGGTTTTGTTTTTGTTTCAGAAAGATGGGATTTTTTAATATGTTAAAAACTGATTTTAATATTATTGACTTGTTACTCAAGAACAGAATCTATATGCCAATGATTCCCTGGAGTTTGTTGTTCTCTGTGGCATCATTTCTGAATGTGCCCTTTGTGGTCATTGAGCAAGGGTTCTCTGTCGGTAGTTGTAAATTTTATTATACAGCTAAGGTGAAGATTATTAATTGTAATAGTCAAATCTTCTTTATGTTTGCTTAATTTTGTCTGTGTAATCCAGCAGTTTCTTAAGGGGAAAACTCCAGTCTCCCATTAATTGGTCACCTGTTTCTTTGTGTATTATAGGCTTTTCTCTGCATCTTCTTGATCATTTCTTATTTTTACTTTATATAATAAGATTCCTCTTTGTCCCTTTATCATGATCTTGCCTTAAATACTATGATCTAGGAAGAAAATTGCTATACCACTTACTTTGTGTTTCAGATTTGCTTGGTATTTCTTTTTCTATCCCCCCTTTCCAATTTATCTGTATCTTTTTGTTTTAAATTTGTCTCTTCATATAGTATATTTCTGGATGATATCTTTTTTCTCTAATTATAAAGTCTTTGTTTTGTCTGTTTTTTTCCAACACATTTACATGTAACACAATTGCTATTGTATTAGGATTGATTATAGCCATCTTGTTTTGTGTTTTCTATTTATCATACTTTGTTCTGTTTTGTTTTGTTTTAAAGAGATGGCATTTCAATATATTGTCCAGGCTGTAGGCAAACCCCGGGGCTGCAGAGACCCTTCCGCTGCAGCAGCCTTCGGAGTAGCTGGAACCCCAGGCAGCAGGCCAGCAGGCTCTTTCTGTTTCACTTGAAATCTTCCACTGGGTACACTGTATTTTCTGCTGCTTTGAAGGGTATCCAGTGATTAGATTACACTCAACTTGGGCCGGGCGCAGTGGCTTACCCGTATAGTCCCAGCACTTTGGGATGCCGAAGCAGGAGGATCACGTGAGGTCAGGAGTTTGAGAACAGCCTGGGCAACATGGTGAAACTCCGTCTCTACTAAAAATACAAAAATTAGCCAGGCCTCGTGGCCCGCACCTGTGATCCTAGCTACTTGGGAGGCTGAGGCAGGAGAATCGCTTGAACCTGGGAGGTGGAGGCTGCAATGATCTGAGATCATGCCACTACACTCTAGCCTGGGCGAAAGAGCGAGACTCCATTGAAAAAAAAAATTACACTCAACCGGATAATCCAGGAAAATCTCTGTCTTAAGGTTCACAAGACGAATAACATATTGAAAGCCGCTTCCTTCACAGCACTACCCGGATTCGTTTTTGCTGAGTGACTGGGGATCGCGAGAGCCGCCTCAGGTCTCTGCTGGCACACCGGGTTCCGGCCAACACCAGGACCAGGGCGCAGCCGCCGCGAGGCGTGCTGACTATGCCCATGGCGTCCCAGGATGGCCTACGCAGGGGCCGTGGAGGCACACGCCTGAGCCTCCATTTCCTGATCTGGCTTCAGCTTCTTCAGCCCCTGCTCAGTGAGGCCGGGAGTGGACAGGGCAGGGCGGGGCGTGGCTGCGCCCACGCTGGGTGTGGGGTGGCAGTGGGGGTGCTGTGGGGACAGGCAGACGCGGAGGAGGCGCCGTCAGGCCAGCTCCTGTTTGCCACGGGTCCCCGTCTTCACCAGGTGAGCCATACCGACCCGAGGAGGATTCCAGAGTGAACCTGGCAAGCCCAGAAGCCCGAACGCCTCCTGTGCACCCGAAATTCCCCAAAATTCCAGAAACCTCTGTAGCTCCAGGGACTTCAGCGCCTGCAGGGCCTCCAGGATCCTGGGTTACTTCAGCATCTACAGTGGGAGAAGCCTTGGAATCCGACGGGATCTCTGACCTTGGAAGGCAGTTTTCTCAGGGTATTGTTTCTGGTGCTAGATCTGTCCTGGCCTGCCTGGGAGGTCAAAGGGGACGCAGCCTGGCTCAGGGAGGTTGAGGGTAAGACCCTGACCTACAGGATTTGAGAGAGAGGATAACCCGCCTCCGCCCTGGGCAGCCTGGTGGGGGTGGGGGGAAGGTAGTGGCTTCACTTCCAGTCCCCTCTCTTTACTGAGCCCACCAGCCTGTGGCCACCGTGTTTCAAGGATAATTGGAGGATTGCCAGCCCTAAACAGGAAGTGGCCCTGGCAGGTGAGCCTCCAGACCGAGGACAAACACCTCTGCGGAGCTTCCCTCATCGACAGGCGCTGGGTGCTCACTGCCGCCCACTGTGTCTTTAGGTGAGTGAGTGGGGCTCAGAGCTTGGGCCCTGATCAGGCTGCGGGACCTGGAGCCAGTCTGTCCCCCTCCCTGAACCTCCTCTTCCTCATCTGTAAAAGGGGGTGACAGCCCCATAGTTTTTATCCAGTCTGGGTGAGATCTGAGGATTTGCATTTCTAACAAGTTTCCAGGTGTTGCCACCGCTACCGCTGATCTGGGGACCACGGGTTAAAGTGGTCAGCGGTCCTGGGGGGATGTGGTTTGCAGGAAGGGAAGTGGCTGCTGGCTGGCATAGGAAGATGGGACCAGGCTGGGAAGCACCTGGAAGGTGTGGAAGGGGAGCATAGATGCCCCCCACCCCCTATCCCCAGGATCTCTGTGAAGGCCATCTTTTCTCTTAACAGTGATTTGGAATACAAGGTGAAGCTGGGAGACACTAACTTGAATGCTGGTTCCGAAAACGCACTGGTGATCCCTGTTAAAGACATCATTTTTCCTAGCAATTTTGATTTTGCCAGTTTGACAAACGACATTGCCCTTGCTCTGCTTGCCTACTCTGTGAATTATTCCTCACACATCCAGCCTGTGTGCCTCCCCAAAGAGCTTTTTGAAGTGGAAACTGGGACAGAGTGCTGGGTGACTGGATGGGGCCGAGTGTCAGAGAATGGTGAGACAGACAGGATGCTGAGGTGGGACAGCCTGGTGGGCTGGGCTTGATCTGCAAGATATTGGGAGAGGCAGGGAAGCCATTTTCTAGCATGTGGGTGAGGGAGGAGGGTGCAGAAGATGCTGCCAGGAAGTAATTTAACAACTATGCTATGAATTTCTGTTGTCACATTGGGACCTGGGGGCTTGGGGGCCAGGTGTAGTGGGTTCTCTTCAGGGTGAATTTCAGCTCAGGGTGATGAGCTGTCTGCCAATAGGAGCCAACCACCACTAGAAGTTCCTGCCTTGATGGGTCGAACTTCTTCACCCTAGCAGTGTAGGCCAAGCCAGAGCAACCTTGCCAGTGAGGCTGTGGGGGCTCCCATCCTTAGGGAGAGGCACTACCTGTCCAAGAGTCTGTGATCCTGTTCTAGAAAGTAAAGATGCTTTACTGATGCACAGGACAGCCTGTCATTTCTGCTGATACTCAGAGTGACAGATACTTGGTTGTCATTTTTCAGGCTGACAAGGTCTTGCCTCTCTCCTGATCTGTTTTTCCTTTTACTGTCTTGATTTTGCTTCTTGTCCTTTCCTTTCTCCATGTCAACATCAGGCTCAAGTTTCCTTCTATGTCAAGTGGGGCCAATATCCACTGCCCTGACTTCCTTTAATTTGGGCAGTTGTGTTAAACACACTGATCAGGACTCAGAGTGGGCACTAGGGGCTCCTGTTATATCCCTTTGTGAAGATCCACTCTCTTGTAAGTTGTCTCTTTGCAGTTTCAGGATCAGGGTCATTTGTTCTTCGGGAGGCTGAGCTAAACATTCTGCGTCATGAGCAATGTCGTGAGATGATCAAGAAGAAGAGTGTAGCCAAGAGTAAAATGGTCACGAGGGGGACCGTCTGTGGCTATAATGACCAAGGGAAGGATTCCTGTCAGGTCAGTTCATGGGCCTCTTGCTACCTCAGCACTGTAGTTGTCTCGTCAAAGCTTCCTCATCCCCAGCCAGTAGGGCCTGGGTTATCTCCTAGTCTCTCCGTTACCCTTATTCATGGTAATGGGACATGAGGACAAGCCACCAAGGCTCTCCTGGACAGCCTACCTGATCCTTCAGGAGAGAGCAGCTGACACAGCCTGGAGTGGGAGGAGGGGTGAATCAGGCAGGTCCCACCAACAATACATGCTCCATGTCTTGAGCCCCTTCTGTGTGGCAGGCAGTGTACTCAGGTAAGCACCTGACTCATTATTGTCTCAGAGTAGGCACGATTCCATTATGTATATTCTGTTTTTTGGAACACACCTTTTTAGTAGGCACATGATTCTGGTTTATTGGAAATTGTCAATTCTCAGATCTCATATTGACAGATACCCAAGGCTAGGGAGGGTCTTAGGGGTTCCTGGGGAAGCCCCCTGAGTGCCTAGCTCTGCAGCCCATTGCAGTGCAATTAGCCTGCTCTGATGTGGATGCTATTTCTTTCCTACAGTGACTATCTTTCTTTTTCCAGGGAGATTCTGGGGGGCCCCTGGTCTGTGAATTAAATGGCACATGGTTCCAGGTGGGGATTGTGAGCTGGGGTGTTGGCTGCGGTCGCAAAGGATACCCTGGAGTTTACACAGAAGTTAGTTTCTACAAGAAATGGATTATTGATCACTTGAGACAAGCTTCCTGTCTGAATTCAGCAGACTCCCTCATCCTAGTCCTGTGTCTGATGATGCCCCTGGGCATCCTGGTGGCCCCGTGATCAGACCCCATTCCACTCTTCTGCTGTTTCGGAGTCTCACACTTAGGTGTCTTCTCTGACCAACCTCCCGCTCCTTCCCAATGCCCTTTCTGCAAATCCCATTTGGAATCCACGGTCCCTCTGGAGATCCATACAATAGAGCATGGCAGGGAGACTGGGGCCTGGAACATGCCCCTGCCTGGTGCTCTGGTCACTTTCCTCAGTTACGCCTGCACCAGGGCTGTGCTCTGGCTGGTGGGAAGGAGGGAGTGAACCGATTGCAGCTAGAGGGCCAGCTGCCCTGCCAGGTGGGCCACGGTGACTCATCAATATCTGGGGGAACATCTATCAAAGAAGAGACATCATCAATGGTGAAGCAAGCGTTCAACGTGGTTCTGGTGTCAGGGCTCCCACCTGAGACTCTGTGAAACCAGCCAGCTGGGTGATTGCTCAGAGAGAGTGAAGGAGGCGTTACCAGGTCCCTGCAGAGGTGTGAGGCCTGGGACTTCCACTCTGGCTCCACTGTCTGGGGCTGGGAGAAGATCCCCTGCAGCCCAGTGTGGATCCATCTGCGAGTGGACAGCCTCTGCCACACTAGTTCTTTTGGAGCAACCCATTCTTGGCATCCCCTTCCTCAGTGCCCTAGTGGCCACTTTCAGGGACACTGCAAGTTGTATTGAGTCTGTTATGGAGTATGGAGTTTTCAGAAATCAACTGAATAAATGTTTGGAGAGTCTCCTGTTTCTGAAGCTCTGCTCACTGGGGAGTTTGGTTGAATATAACATACTCCATAGAGAACTGGCTTCCCATTTAACTAAGGAAGCTATTTATGGTTCTTATTAAAACGTAGAAGGACAGGTGAGGCTCTGCCTCCTCAGACATGAACTCTAGGGATGGTTTTAGCCAATGGGTCTTGTTCCCTGTATGCCTGTTATAGCCATCAGCATCTCTGCAGGGAGCTCTGTAGTTGAGTTTAACAGTCTCTACAGTTAGGGATAGGGGATCAAGAGACACTGGAACTGGGCCCAGGAGTGAAGTTCGGGTGTGAGAAATATTCCTCCTCATCTTCTGCTTCTCCTTGCTGCTCCCTCCCACTTGGCTACCAAAGATGCGATCCCATCGGGAGAAGGGCAAGAGAGATTCACTGTAGTATACATAGGTTCCCTCTTCTCATTACAAAGTCTGGTGTCCTGGAGTCTCTCTGTCTAGCTGCTGATCAACCCCCTCCCAACCTCTTGCCCTTTGCCCTTCTAGGGTTGAATGTTTAACCCCCAGGTATGGGTGGGCTTCAGTGGACAGTCTGTATCAGTCCCTTCTGTTGCCTGAAGAAGGCTGAGGCCGAGAGACTGAGAGCTTACATCAAACCCAGTCTCTTAATGAATATAGCACCACCTGCTTTAAGAAACCACTGATTTATTCATAGATTAATAAAACAAATTTAACTTTTTTTTCCCTAGAACATCCCATTACAGCGTTCTTGGTCAGCAGATAGCTTTCTCCATCTCGTGGCTTGCTCTCAGTCCTGTAGTTAACGTTTTACCTGCATCAGAATCCCCTAAGGCTTGTGAAATACAGATTACTGGCCGTACAGTGGCTCATCCCTGTAATCCCAGCTACCTGGGAGACTAAGGCAGGAGGATCCCTTGAGGCCAGGAGCTTGAGACCAGCCTGAGCATGTAGCATGTCTCTTAAAAAAAATTAACTGGGCATGGTGGCCTGTGCCTGTAGTCCCAGCTACTCTGGAGGCTGAGCAGGAAGATGTCTTGAGCCCAGGAGTTTGAGGCTGCAGAGATGTATAATCACACCACTGCCCTCCAGCCTGGGGAACAGGAGGAAACCTCATCTCTTAAAACAAAATTACAGATTCCTGGTTCCTGGTTCCACCCCTGGAGTTTTCAATCCTGTAGGTCTGGGATGGGGCCTACATTCTCTGTCTTTCAGGTAGAAAGACCTTAAAAGAATGTAAATTTACCCGAAAGACCTAAAGAATGTCCATTTCTAAGTTTCTGGCCGATGCTAATACTGCTGGTCTGGAGACCTCACTTTGAGACGCAATGCTCTGCATTAACAAGAATAGAAAAGGCAACCTCCTGTTGACTGCCTTGGCATGGAAGTGGCACATATCACCTCTATTCATGCGGACCCACTTAAGTGCCAGGCTGGGGAGGGAATGTGGCTCCAAGTCTAGCTGATCACCTCCCAATCTCTGCCATGCCTAGCAGATCCAAAGACAGCATCTTCTGCAAAAAATCCCTGTGGAAGCCCAAGGCCTGGCACAAGCCACCCCATTCCTTTTAGCTGCCACGATCTTACTGGTTGTCTGTGGAAGAGGACACATGCCTTCCCCTTCTCTGGTCTCCCCCAAGAGTCCTTATTTTATAGTGGTCTTAGATCCAGCTCAAATACCACTTTTTCAAATACATCTTCTCTGATTCCATAGCCTTACCGTTCTTTTCCTTATTTGTGCTTTCTCCATCTTTCCAGATTCTCAAAGCAAGAGTAATTGTGAAACTCTCCAGTGCACTGGGTGCAGGGAATCAAGGGTGTAGTCAGAGGCTGGGCAACAAGACGCCATTAGTAGTCCAGGGATGTGGCGCACCTTCACCGGCCAGGTTCTCGGGGCATTGTCACCAACTTAAAACCCTTCGGGGTACTTTCATGAGGCCCGCCACGCTGGGAGCAATCACAGACACAGGGCTCCTCAAGAACAGGCAGGAGGTGGAGGTGAGGGAAATGCATCAGTTTTGTGGGGAGCTGTCAGGAGTTCCCGGCGCCATGACGTGCTACAGTGCGGTCACGTGTGCCGACGCCAGGCACGTGCCGGGCTCTCGGGAACCGTCTCCGCAGCCGCCAGGTGGCACCTCCCCAGCCTCATGGCCGTCTCGCTGTCGAGCCTCGGCGTGGGGCCCAGAACTTCCAGGCCCTCGGTCCTGAGCCGCCACGTCCTGCTGCCGCTGCTGCTTCTGCTGCCGCTGTGCTGGGGTGAGGTGGGCGCTCCTCCGCAGCTCTACCTTCCTTCTCCCCGGCCCCCAGCCCTGTTCCGCCTCCGGCTCCGTGCCTGGCCTTGGAGGCGGGGGACTGCCCCTTGGGTGTGGCTGCTTACTCCTGGGTCGGGGATTTTTGCGGCCCACGCACCCCTCGATCAGCTTTCCTCTACTACTCGCTCCCAGGACCTCGCTAGGGCAATTCCAGGATCTTAAACTCCTGCCCCCTCTGGCCTCCTCCGTCAAGCCACACCTGTCCTACAGTCTCCTGGACCAGCGTTGTGGGGAACCCCTGCCTTCTCTTCTCCACTGGCAGTCTTTTCCTTCTCTCCCAGTCTGGACATCGTGGCTAATGTCCCTACCAACCGAGCCGCCCTCAGGCCTCTCAGGCTCCCCCTCCACCCCCGGCTGTGATCTTCGCACGGAGCTGAGCCCCACTGGAGACCCCACTTGGACATGCTCTTTGGCCCAGGAAAATTCTTGGTCCCCATCACTACAGGAGTGTTCTAAAATTCACCTTCTTCCCAGATCCTCTATTCCAACCCAGCTTGCCTCCCTAGTAGCCCATCATTCCCTCAGGAAACACGGGATTCAGGTGCTGTCTTCCTGAACCCAATCCTCAAACCCACAGGGGCTCCTCCAAGCTGGACTGCTCAGCACCACCCTCACCGACTTCTTTAGGAGTCAGAGAGACCTGCTTCTGGTGCAGGGCCAGCGGCTCACCTGTGCCCTGCTGTGTGGGCTCTCCCTGTACGACACTCCCTCCACCATCCTCTCTCATAGGTACCGTCTTGTTTTCGCTTTGCTGATTTTCCTCCCCCATCTCTTGCCTCTTCACTGCCAGACCTCCCAATTGTCTTCACTCCATGCTTCCCACCAGTGCCTCCTCGCTCCCCACTTAACCCTTAGCTTCTTCCTGGGCTGTCTCCACCCTGATCATCCCTGACCTTTGTACCACTCCCTCCTCTTTCATTTTCTGCAGTCTCCTGATTCTCCTCTACCTCAAGGATAACTCCCCCTCTCCTCTGTGTCTGTCCCATGCTGCAGACATGTTCCTCCCTGACGTGTTCGTGCCCCCTAAGTTGCTCTCTTTTTCCCGCTCCTCCCCTCTTAACTGCTCACTGGGTGAACTCACTTGAGTTGCCATTTATGTGATGGTGCCTCATAAAACATGTCTGGATGTGCAGCTGCCTCCTAGACATCTCTACCTGAAAGACCTAGAAACATCTCAACCCCTTGGGGTCAATGCTGAGGTCTTCTTCTTCCTGCCAACTGGCTTCTCTCATTGTTTCCTAACTAAGTGGATGGCAGCCACTTTTCTCCAAAACCAGAAACTGGGTGTGATCCTAGACCCGCCCATGTGCCTAAGTCCCCCACACCTTAGAACACCTGTGAGAACACTGTGTCTGTTCTCACAGCCACTTCCTCATTCAGACCTCCTCATTTCTTGCCTTGGTTCTGCAGAGCCTCTGGTGGGATCTCAGTGCCTCAGCCTTGTCATCTTCCTGTCTAATATCTATACTGCTTTCACAATACAAGCCTGGCTCAGTCATACCTCTGTTGATCTCCCTTTTCCCAGAGGGTCTCACCCTGGCTTCTTGGCTCAGCTTTCGAGGCCTTCATGACTGATGCCTGACTCTCCTCCCCTGGCTCATCTCTTGCCATCACAGGCCTTGCCTCTCTTCCCCTGGAGTCTCTGGCATACAGGACGAAGTTCCTCCTGCAAGGAATGTGATGATCACTTTTCATTTCTGTTTCACCTTCTCATCTTTAACACCTGGCACAGTAAGCCCTCCTACCACTGAAGTGCTCTTTTCTGTCCACCAGTTCTTCTGGGCTCCCCTGAAGCCTGCCGCCCTGTCCCTGCACTGATCTCATGCAGGTCGTTGTGTGTTTACCTCTGTCCACGCTGCTGGACACTGTATTCCTTGAGAGTAGGCTCTATTTGACACGCCTCTGTCTCCCTGGCCTCTGGCTCCAGGCTGGGAAGAGAGGAGAGATTAGGACCTATTTGGTGAATGAATGAATGAACTAATTTTAAAATGCACGTCTTTGCTGTCATCCTGTCATGAGTGCTTGCTTCATCTCTGTCCCTCTTTTCTCCTCCAGGTTATAAACAGGACACAACCAATCCAGGTAGGTAGGGTGAGATCCTGCTGCAGGAAAAGCTGAAGCTCTTGGGAGGGTATGTCTGAAGGGAGTCACATAGACAGTGGTTCTGGGTCTGTAGGAAACAGGCATTTGGTCTAAGGGGTCTGTTTTCTAAAGAATAGCCTGCAGCTACCAGAACACACAGACCTGGCAGTCTAGAGGAAAGAAGATCTTGGCCTGCCATAGGAATGCTGAGCCTCTTGGAATTCTTCCTAGGCCTCATCTCAGACCCTTTTGCACACAGAACCTTTCGAGCTCTAAGCCGTTCAGTTGCAGATAGAGCTTCCCGGACCTTGTGGCAGTGTCAGCAGAGCCCAGCTCTTCTGGGTTTCCTGTCTTTTTCCTTACACCTTAGGCATGGAGGGTTGGGTTACTCCTGTTCTTCAGTTTATAGGCCTCCATTCTCATTGGTCCTGCCAGAACTCTACCCTGATTCATTATAGATTGGATGACTGATGGATTAAGTTAGTTATCCTTGTTTCTGTCCAGGCTCCACTCCCATTCCCCCTTCTCCACCTGCTTAATCTTTCTGGGGGATCATTCTGTTTGTGTGTGCTATTGTAAAAATACATATTGCTGTCTTGGGTGCGTGTATTTTTAATTTACATAAATGGTATGTTCTCTGTATCTCTTTTTGCTCTCCCCTCTTTTAATTCAGCCTCATTAAGACATTTTTAAAATTTGGAAATAATTTTAAACTTACAAAACACTGCAAAAATACAAGTAGTACAAGGAACACACACACATATATAATTTTTTTCAGAATCAGTGGAGGGTAACATACAGCATGGCTCTTTATTGCTAAATACTTTGGTATGTATTTTCTAAGAATATTCTCTTCCATAACCACAGTACACTTAACAACTTCAAAAGTGTACATTGATACCATACTTTTATCTACCATCCATATTCTAATGTGGTCAGTTCTTCAAACTCCTGCTTCAGCAGTGCATGAAGGTGTATAGGTTGGCACAGACCTACCAACCCTTAGTGTGATCCTGCTTTTACATTTTTTGCCAATCTAGTAGATTAAAAAATCACTTATTGATTTAATTTTCATTTTTCTCATTACTGATGAGTTTGATCATGTCTCAATATGTTGTTGGCTTCTTGAGTTTCCTCTTCTGATAAATTGCTTGTCTCTATCTTTTGCCTATTACCTTTTGTTTTTTTTCTTGTTGGTTTCCTAAAGTTTCTTGCATATTTCTAATAAAAGTCTTGTGTTCATTTTAGATATTGCAAATATTTCCTCCCTATCTGTCCTCTGTCTGTTAACTTTGTTCCCGGGCCAAAACCCCTCGATTTTGATATAATCAGGTTAATCAGTTTATGCTTTATGGTTTGTGTTTGAGGTTTTAAGGAGTCCTTTCCTACCTCATGTCACATGATTTATTAATTTTACAGTTTTACCTTTCACCTTTAGATCTTCAAGTGCTTTTAGCAAGGAATCCAGTTTTGGTTTTCTTATTTCTCTTATAGTGAGCCAGTTTTCCCAACACCATGTACTTAACAGTCCTTCTTTTACCCACTGATTGTGGTGGCTCCTTTATTTACATCAAGTTTGTGCAGCACACGGGACAATCTCAAGTTCTCTATTCTTTTCCATTGTCACTTTCCATTGTCTGTCCTTGTGACAGTACCACATTGTTTTTTTTTTTTTTTTTTTTTTTTTTTTGAGACGGAGTCTCGCTCTGTCGCCCAGGCTGGAGTGCAGTGGCCGGATCTCAGCTCACTGCAAGCTCCGCCTCCCGGGTTCACGCCATTCTCCGGCCTCAGCCTCCCGAGTAGCTGGGACTACAGGTGCCCGCCACCTCACCCGGCTATTTTTTGTATTTCTTAGTAGAGACGGGGTTTCACCGTGTTAGCCAGGATGGTCTCGATCTCCTGACCTCGTGATCCGCCCATCTCGGCCTCCCAAAGTGCTGGGATTACAGGCTTGAGCCACCGCGCCCGGCCCCACATTGTTTTTATATTATGGCTTTCACATGTGTCTTAATATCTGCTAGGACAAATGGCCCTTCTTTGCTGTGCTTTTTCAAAGACTGAGCTATTCATAGAACTTTGTTTTTCTGTTTCAGTTTCAGAATAAGTTTATCAAGTTTCTTAAAAATTCTAACTTACAAAATGAATTTGTAGATTAATTTTGGAAAAATTACATCTAAAATATTTAGCTGTCTTTTTTTCTTTCTTTCTTTTTTTTTTTTTTGAGACAGAATCTTGCACTATTGCCCAGGCTGGAGTGCAGTGGTATGATCTCAGCTCACTGCAACCTCTGGCCCCCGGGTTCAAGCAATTCTCCTGCCTCAGCCTCCCGAGTAGTTGGGATTACAGGCGCCCGCCACCACGCCCAGCTAATTTTTTGTATTTTTAGTAGAGATGGGGTTTCACTATGTTGGCCAGGCTGGTCTTGAACTCTTGACCTCGTGATCTGCTTGCCTCCGCTTCCCAAAGTGCTGGGATTACAGGCGTAAGCCACTGTGCCAGGCCTTAACTGTTCTTTTAAGAGCAGGGACTGTCTTGCCATTTATGCTGATCATTTTCTGTGTCCTTTATTAGAGTTTTAAATTTATTACCGCAGGAGTCTTGTGTAGTGTTAGGTAAGTTAATTCTATGAACTTTAGCATTTTTTGCTGCTGAAAATGTATCTTACTTCAGTATATTTTCTAGTTGGTTGTGCTGAGATAGAAAAACGTTATCGTTTTTAAAAGGAAATTGTTTTACTGAAGTATTATATGCATTCCAAAAAGCACAAATTATGAAGGTCCAGCTGAAGGAATTGTCACACAGTGAGCACACCTGTGTCATCACCACCCAGGTTAAAAAGTAGAATAAGTATGTAGAGAGGCTGAAGTGTGAGGATTGCTTGAGCCCAGGAGTTTGAGACCAGCCCTGGCAACATAGCAAGACTGTCTCTATAAAAAATTATTAAAAAATTAGCCAGGTGTGGTGGCAACCGCCTGTAGTCCCAGTGACTCGGGAGGCTGAGGTGAGAGGATCGCTTGAGCCTGGGAGGTCAAGGCTGCAGTGAGCAGTGACACTGCACTGCAGCCTGGGTGATAGAGTGAGACCCTGTTTCAAAAAAAAAAAAAAAAAAAGTAGGCTAAACCAGCACCCAACAGCCCCCTTGCGTTCTGTCAATTATTTCCTCTGCCCTCCTTCCACAAAGTGTCCTTATTCCTGGTCTCTGGTGAGATAGGGTCTTTTCTGCCTGTTCTTTAGTGTTGTATGATGTTTGTTGTAAGTTTGGGGTATATCTAACTTTTGTAAAGTTAAGGATATTCTATCTGTTTCTAGTTTAATAAGAGGGATTTTTTTGTAAGTCATAAATATGTGTTAAATTTTTCAAATGCCTTTTTCTGTGTCCATGGAGGAAAGCGCATGGTCTTTCTGTCTTCAGATTGTTAGAGCCTTTTATGTGGAGAATCCACTGAGAATTCTTCTAATGTGGAACCAGCCCTGCACTCCTGGGCCAATCCTTAATCATCATGGTGCATTGATTTTTTAAAAATACAATGTTAGCTACCATTTTATTTAGAACGCTTGCATCTGCGTTTCTTCATACATTCATACAACCGTATAACTTGACTGATAGAACTGTGTGCAAACTGAGTGTGTGGCCTGTGAGTGAGGGGCCTCTGGGGTCTCTCTGCTGGCACTTTGAATGTTCAATGTGAAAACTTCTGACACAGAAGTCAGGAGCTTTTCTTGACTCTGAGCAGTGTGGGGTACAGAGGCCTTCTGCATCTAAGAAATGCAGCAAGCATTATAGCTTTTCAGAAGTGGGAGGAACTTCCCCAGATGCAAGAAAATGCATTTCTTGCCTTGGGGCTCCTTCTCTGCTTGCCTTTGTTTTGAGGTCCTGGGCTGAAGGCTCCCTGTGACTCAGAATCTCTCTCTCTCCATGTGTCTGCCTTGATGCTTTTTACCTCTGTCATTGTCACTTTCCATCAAGCTCTTGGGCAGAGGCCACTGCCCTTCTCTCACCCTCACTCTCCCCATCGCTGAAATGGGAAGAGCCCCTGACTTTACAGCTTTGTGCACATTGGCCCTGTAGGGCGTCTAGGTCTCAGTCTTTCTCATTCTTCTTTATGTGGTTGCTGTGTGTCCCCGGCACACTTCTTCCTGAAGTTTGTGGTGAGCCCTGGTGGTCGGAGGATTTGGAAATGACCCGCCATTGGCCCTGGGAGGTGAGCCTCCGGATGGAAAATAAGCACGTATGTGGAGGGGCCCTCATTGACCCCAGCTGGGTGGTGACTGCGGCCCACTGCATCCAAGGGTGAGTGTGGCCCATGTGTCCAGGGCTTGGAGACCCCGAGCTACCATGGGCCCAGTCCAGCTTCCTCATTTCCTGAGTGAAACAGTGTGGGAGGGAGGGAGGGAGGAAGTGGGAAGGGCATCTGGGATAGGTGAGAATTGTGCTCAGGGTCTCCTGGGGACCAGGGACTGAGCTAGGGCAGGAACCCCAAACAACAAAGATTACACCCTCAACTGAGCAACAGGAAAACCCAGAACATGCCCCTTACCCCATCACACATGAAAGCATATGTGTACACCAACACTTCCACACCTGCACGCACAGCACACAGACCAGGCCACCTTGAATCAGTTTGAATGATGAATGAGGAGGCAGGCAGCTCTCCGAACTTCAGTGCCCTCAGGCTAGATTAGGCAGATGGGGTGGAGGCAGGACTCCTGCTAAGGGGGTAGGGCTGCGTCCCCACTGGAGTAGGGTAGGAGTGTGTTCCTGCTTGGGAGTCTGATACCTACCAGGTGGGGCTCTCTGTCTCCCACAGCACCAAAGAGTACTCAGTGGTGCTTGGCACCTCCAAGCTGCAGCCCATGAACTTCAGCAGGGCCCTCCAGGTCCCTGTGAGGGACATCATTATGCACCCCAAGTACTGGGGCCGGACCTTCATCATGGGTGACGTTGCCCTTGTCCACCTTCAAGCACCTGTCACCTTCAGTGAGTATGTGCAGCCCATCTGCCTCCCGGAACCCAACTTCAACCTGAAGGTTGGGACACAGTGTTGGGTGACTGGCTGGAGCCAGGTTAAGCAGCGCTTTTCAGGTGAGCAGGATGGGATGGGAGGTGGGTGCGGTACCACCGAGAGCACACTCCTTTCCTTCTGGGGCCTTTCCTGCTGGACCTGGTTCTCTGAATGTGTTAGGACCACTCCTCATGTGGTGACCATTGTCACTGTTTATGTGGACACCTCATTCAGGCCTGGTAGTGCCTGGGCTGGGCATGACCATCTGTGTCTTACAGAAGCTCAGAACTGGGCATTCACTCATTCATTCACTTGACACACTTTGAGTGTCAGCACCCAGCCCTTGGGATTAGAAATGCATGCCCTGCCTGGAGGGAAGTCATGTTTGGGTGTGGGTGTGGGCACAGGCTGAGGAAAACAAGGCAAAGTTCTTGTCTGGTGGTCTTGAGATCCAGCTGGGAGGGATCTGGAATGAGCTCTGGGCAGAGGGACTGCCTTGAGGCCCTGGAGGAGGAGCGAGTGTTAACGAAGGTGGAGAGAGCGGCCATGCCGGCAGAGCTGACAGTCTGCAGGGAAGCCGCGTGGGGCTGGGTAGCAGACTGGAAGCAGCTGCAATGAGACTTGAGTTATGGCTGGCTTGGTTCAGAAGCAGAAGTTTCCCAAGAAGGGGATCTGGACTCAGAGCCTTTGAGGGCGGGGACTTCTCAGACAAGGCCTGCACTGCAGGGGGAGGGGCCGGTAAAGGAGGGGAGGGCTTGGAGGTATGACAGGGGGTGGCTGAGCTGAGTCTCCAGAGTGAAGGGGACAGGACCCTGGACAGAGGTCAGGGTTGGGTGGAGTGAGAGGTCACTGCTCACCCTGCTGGGCTCCACAGCCAACTCCACGCTGACCCCAGAGCTGCAGGAGGCTGAGGTGTTTATCATGGACAACAAGAGGTGTGACCAGCATTACCACAAGAAGTCCTTCTTTCCCTCAGTTGTCCCCCTTGTCCTGGGGGACATGATCTGTGCCACCAATTATGGAGAAAACCTGTGCTATGTGAGTTTCTGAGAGGTTCTGGTAGCTCCACTTCTGTTGCGAATCATTCCCGGGTGGAGGCAGTTCCCTGGGGCGGGGTTGGCCCGGCCTCCCTCTGTCACCATCACCTGGCGGTGCTCTGCTCCTGTCTTCCTTCCCCTGTGATGCTGACTTTTGCCCCGGTTCTGGGGTATGGGTCCCAGCTGAGGAGCCGAAAGAGGCCCCCAAGTAGTGAGGCCCTGGGGGAGTGAAAAGCCTCCCAGCAGAGCTCAGAGGGTGGGCATGGGTCCCCAGGGCCCCGCAGCCCCAGCTGGACCCACAGCCTCCACCACTCCTCTCTTTTTGCCTAGGGGGATTCTGGAGGGCCATTGGCTTGTGAAGTTGAGGGCAGATGGATTCTGGCTGGGGTGTTGTCCTGGGAAAAGGCCTGCGCCAAGGCACAGAATCCAGGCGTGTACACCCGCGTCACCAAATACACCAAATGGATCAAGAAGCAAATGAGCAATGGAGCCTTCTCAGGTCCCTGCGCCTCTGCCTGCCTCCTGTTCCTGTGCTGGCTGCTGCAGCCCCAGATGGGCTCCTGACCTCCCTACCCCTTCCTCCTCCTGCCTTGCCTTTGCTGAATGGGGCCAGATGGAGGTTTGACCACGGTCATGTGTCCATCTTCAACAAGAGCCAGGGTGGGGAAGAGTAACCCCTGGGAGAATGGGTCTGGCTTTGGCATCCTGGTGAGAAGTGTGGTGGATGACTAGGCCTTGGGTGAGCAGGAGAAGGGAAGTGCAGCCTGGAAGGATTCTGGAATCTGGGACCAGGAGAGCAGGGATTAAACATGTGTAAACTTGAGCTGACTCTTTTCTCTTTTCTGGGGTAGTCCTGGAGGTTGGCTGTGGGTGGGATGGCAGAGCTTCCTGGAATTAAGTCTGCCAGGAGCCTCTCTGGAGTGGGGACTGCTGGTTTTTGCTGTATCATTAGTGCTGGGGCTTAAGAAAAAGGTCTGGGCCTGTGACCTCAGTTTCCTTGTCTGTAAAGTAGGCGTGCTGTCGAGGGAACAGCTGAAACAGGCAGGCTTTTAGGCTGCAGCAGGAGTGACTCACGATAGTACTCCAAAAGCAGCTTGCTTTCTGTTTTTAAACAGATTATAAAAGTAGTGCATGTTTATTGTAGAAAATTAGAAAACACAGTTGAACCTAAAGAAAGGAGACTTCCCCTGGAGTCCCACCACGTAGAGACATCTGCTTCTCATTTTGGTATATTTTCTTCTACATTTTTTTCTTAAAAAATATTGCTCATTATCTTTTTTTTTAAGAAAAAAAGTAGAAGAAAATATACCAAAATGAGAAGTGGATGCCTCCATGTGGTTATTTTATTGCTCTTTTTGTAACCTCTTGAGTAGTGTGCTTAGTTCATTATTTTAGACTTCCTTGTGTTCTAGTATTTTCAGTTAATTCCGTAAATTTTCCTGAGTCCCACTTTAGCCATATTTCACAGGATTTGGTACGTACTGGCCTCATTGTCATTCATTTCTGTATTGCTTATAATTTCACAGTATATTTCTTATTTAGCCCAAGAGTTATGTAGAAGGGTGTTATTTAATCTCCTGGTGGTTAGTTCTGGGGAGGAATGAGAGTTTCTTTTTCTCTATATCACTACAGTCATATGCCACATAATGACATTTCAGTCGATTACAGACCACATATACAAGAGTGGTTCCATAAGATTATAATGGAGCATATATAGAAAACTGATATATGGTACTTGATAGTGGCATTGCAGACAAGTAAGGGAAATGACTGATATTCAGTAATGGTGCTGGGACATTTGGTTTTCCTGATGAAAAAATACATATACATAAAAATATATATGTACCATCTAGGCGTGTGTAAGCACAGTCTTTTGTTTGCATGGTGATGAAATTGCCTAACAATGCATTTCTCACACTGTATCCCTGTCATTAAGTGATGCACAACTGAATATGAATTTAATTATTTCTGCATTTTTGAATTTTTTGAGGTTTTACTTGTGGCTTAGTATTTGATTAGTCTTAGTGAGTGTTACTTGTGCGTCTGAAATGAAAGTGTGTGTTTTTAGGAATGTTCATTGCAGCACTATTCATAAGAGCCAAGACATGGAATCAACCTAAAGGCCCATCAATGATGCTGGATAAAGAAAATGTGTTACACAAACACCATGGAATACTATGCAGCCATAAAAAAGAATGAGATATATCTTTTGCGGAAAATGGATGGAGCTGGAGGCCATTATCCTTAGCAAACTAATGCAGGAACAGAAAACCAAATACCGTATGTTCTCACTTATAAGTGGGAGCTAAATGATGAGAACACATGAACACATAGAGGGGAACAACAGCAGCATTGTTCCTGGGGTCTCCTTGGTTTTGGTGATCTAAGAGAGGAGGGAGAGGAACAGAAAAAATAACTGTTGGATCCAAGGCATAGTATCTGGGTGATGAAATAATCTGTACAACAAACCCCCGTGACACAAGTTTACCTAAGTAACCTGCACATGTACTCCCGAACCTAAAATAAAAGTTAAAAGTGTGTGTTTTAGAACAAAGTTTGAGGCATAACTGATTGGATCAGGCTTGTTGATTGTGTTATTCAAATTATCTCAACACCTGACATATTTTACGGCTACATAATTTGTTGATTTCTAAGAAGTTTACTGCAAAAATTAAGAATTTGTCTATTTCTTCTTGCACAATTCTTCCTTTCTATGTTTCAAAGCTGTGTTGTGAGGAATATAGAGTTCATGCTTGCTGTATTATCTTAGTGGGTTACACCCTACCAATAGAAAACATGCCCTTTGTCCCATGTAACATTACTTGTTTTTTCAAAGATCCAGATCAGAGTTCATTCTTAATTTTGGCGGTTCTTCTAATTGATTAAGGTACAATTTTATATTTCGTACTTTTTTTCCTTCAGATTTTCCTCTGGTTTATTTTCTACTTTTTACAGTTTTTTGATTTGAGTGTTTAGGTCATTTATTTTCATTCTCTGTTATTCAATAATAAACATCTTTAAGGTTATAAATTTGCTCGGGCACACGCAATAAGGTTTTTAAATAATGTATTGCTCTAATTATTAGTATTATTCTATTAGTAGTTGTATAGCTATTCCATCTCTCAAGGACAGAGTGAGTTGGAGAAGACTGTCCCACTGCAAGAGAGATTTTCCAATTTCTCATGTTTTGCTGATTGATTTTGTTTCATATGTTTGATGTTATTTTATTGATGGACAGAACTTTATGATGTTACATATTGCAATTTGTGCCTTTTTCAACACAAAATAGCTTTCTTTTTCTGTTTAAATCATTTGTCTTGAATCATTTTTAAAGATTAACATTGCCATTGCCACTTTGGCTTGCATATAAATACATTTCTGCCTATCTTTTAAAAATTTAATTAATTTCTAATTTTTTAAATTAATATTTTTTGAGACAAGGTCTCACTCTGTTGCCCAGTCTACAGTGCAGTGGCGTGATCTCAGCTCACCACAATCTCAGCCTCCCGGGTAGCTGGGACCACAGGTGCATGCCACCACACCTGGCTAATTTTTAAAATTTTTTGTAAAGACGAGGTCTCACTATGTTGGCTAGGCTGGTGTCGAACTCCTGGGCTCAGGCCATCCGCCCGCCCCAGCCTCCCAAAGTTCTGGGATTGCAGGTGTGAGCCACCAAGCCCAGCCACATCTTTTTATTTTCACCTTATTTATGCCACTTTGTTTTTGGTGTGTCTCTAATAAATAGTATGTGGATGGGTTTTTTTCTACCCAACATGAGGATCTTTTTATTTTAAAAGTAGAATTCTATGCATTCACATTGGTTGTGATAACAGATATGCCTGATCTTTTATTCAGTCATCCTGTTTTGTTTTATTGATTAGTTGTTTCCCCCAAAGAATTATTTTCTGCAAAGAGAGAAGAGTGATCGCATTTCTCTTCTCTGAAGTTTCTCTTTTCTTTCTCCTTTCCCTTTCTATGTCTTTCCCCCTGGAGGGAATCTGATTGTACAGATAATAATTTCCTTGATTTTCTACCGTATATCTCTAAAATTAGTTTGTTTTGCCTGTTTTTGAATTTCATACAGTACACAGACTGTATCCGACTTCTTTCGCTCAGAATACGGTGATGAGAGTCACCATCTAGTTAGGTGTAGCAGCAGCTCATCCATTCTCACCGCTGCTGAAGATTCTGTGTAGCTGTTGCACCTTGGATGGCAGTTGGGTAGTTTCCAGCTGGGACTCTTCCCAACAGCGCTGCTAGTGAACAGTCTCTTGCACCTGTCCTGCTGCATCTGTGCAGTTTCTAGGGCATGAAGCCAGGAGTGGAACTGTGGGTTGTGGGGTAGGCACACTTTCTGCTCTGCTAAATGATTCCAAACAGTCGTTTACAGTGGTCATGTCAGTTTATCTCCCCAGCAGTGTGTGAACAACCTCGTCACTCCGTGTCCTTGGCAGCACTGGCTGCAGGGTGGAGCAGGAGCTTCCTGCATGGACAGTGTGAGGAGCCTGGGCTCCTTGGGAGGGGAGACCTCAGGGGAGTGGTGATGAGGTGTCCCCAGATGTCATTCATTCTGCTGATTCGTGAAGACCCAAGTCTGCAAGCAGCTTCCTCTCAGGAAGCCACCTTCCCAGATTAAATATACCTAGATTTCCTCAACCCAGGAGCTCTTCTCTTGAAAATACGGACCCTGGGCTGGGCACAGTGGCTCATGCTTGTAATCCATGGAGCTTGAGACCACTCTGGGCAACACAGGGAGACCTCGTCTCTAAAAAAATTTTTAAAAAATTAGCCAGGCATGATGGTGCACACCTGTGGTCCTAGCTACTCAGGAGGCTGAGGTAGGAGGATTGCTTGAGCCTGGGAGGTGGAGGCTGCAGCGAGCTATGATCTCACCACCATCACACTCCAGTGTGGTGACAAAGTGAGACCCTGTCTGAAAAAAAAAGAAAGAAAGAAAAGTAAAGAAAATACAGACCCTGAGGGAAAAAAGAAACCTCCAGTTCCACCTCAATCACATCACATACTACAGGAACTAGTTATCTTCCTCTCAGTGCCTCAGTTTCCACACCTCCAGGGGGGAATGAGAGGGGTTCACAACGAAACCTGGGCTGGGCACTAGGGTGCCTCATGGGCCAGGCACCAGGCACTGTCACAAGCCAAGCATGTCGTGCTGGCACAGGCTCAGAACTATGCACCGGGGGCACCATCAAGGCCAAGGCTGGGGTACACTGCAGAGAACTGGGCCCAGGAGGCACTGTCATGGGCCGAGCACCAGGAGTACCGCTCCAGGGAGGTTCCTGACAGCAGCATCACCTTGTGGCCCTGGCAGGGCCTTGCCATGACCACACTGCCTCCTTCTCAGAGTCCTGTGACTGCCACAGCCAGGTAGGTCCCCAACCCTGGGGCAGATGCCTACTCCCCACAGTCATAAACACACAATCCACGAGTTCTAGAATCTTGGCACAGTGGAGGTGCCACACCCTCTCTGCCTCCACATCCCATTAGAAGGAGCATTGAGGAGTAGGTACCAGCTTGCCATGGCCTGTGGGCCGGGGTATCTTCAAGGCCTTACAGCTCCACTTTCTTCTGCCAGATTAGAGAATCAGCCATATATTGAAGGTAAGCTTCAGGGACATGGGACAGAGGCTGGAGGGGTCTGTTTGCTGGGAGCCTGTGTCGGGCTGTCCTCATGCCTGAAGGGCCTTGGTGTGTCCATGTCCTGGTGGGTAGTGCATCTTCAGCAGACTGAGAAGCCAAACGGTGTCAGGGCAGTTCCATTTTCCAGGGTGACCATGAGCACAGGAGGGAAGAACCTTATTAAAAATGGGGGAACACAGTGGGCGCAGTGGCTCATGCCTGTAATCCCAGCACTGTGGGAGGCCAAGGAGGGTGGATCACTTGAGGCCAGGAGTTTGAGACTAGCCTGGCCAACATGGCAAAACCCTGCCTCTACTAAAAATACAAAAATTACCTGGGCATGGTGGTGCACATCTGTAATCGCAGCTACTCAGGAGGCTGAGGCATGAGAACAGCTTGAACCTGGGAAGTGGAGGTTGCAGTGAGCTGAAATCACACTACTGCACTCCAACCTGGGCGACAAAGTGAGACTCCATCTCAAAAAAAAAAAAAAAAAAAAAAGGAACAGACTAACACTAACATCCATGGAACTCCCAGTTTGTTTGGGAGGCACAGTCACAGGAGACTCCATCTTGCAATGATGAGGAAGTGAGGCTTAGTGCCCAGTCTGTATCAGCCCAGCTGAGACTGAGTGAGGTCGCAACACCCTGGGAGGCGAGCTTCATCAGCATCCCATTTCACAGTGGGAAATTGAGGCTCATAGAGCTTCAGTGGTTTGTGAGTGCTGCAGCCAGAATTCAATACTGTGTTCAATAGACTCTTTGGGGGTGAAAAGAGGATAACATGCAAATTCGTGAAGCATTCCATATTAAAAAAGAAATTAAAATTTTTTTAGAGACAGGGTCTTGCTTTGTCACCCAGGCTGGAATGGAGGGTGCAATCCTAGTTCACTGTAGCCTTGAACTCCTGGGCTCAAGTGATCCTCCTGCCTCAGTCTCCTGAGTAGCTGGGACTACAGATGTGCACCATCGCAACTGATTAATTTTGCTTTTGTAGAAACAAGATCTCACTGTGTTACTTAGGCTGGCCTCGAACTCCTGGCCTCAAGCCATCCTCCCTCCTGGGCTTTCCAAAGCTCTGTGATTACTGGTGTGACTTTCTCCCTTTCTTGTCCTTTGTGATGTTTAGTTAGTAAGTACTTGTACCAATCCAGACTGGGCCCATTTAAACTCTCCATCTCACACCTGGTTCAGTGCAGCCTGCTCTCTTCTCACCCCTACTGCTGGGGCCAGTGAGAGTCAAGGAGGGAATGGACACGCATCTCTACTCACTTCCTCACACGGTCACATGGGTGGCCCCTGGAGCAGTGCAGTGTGACATTACTGTTCACTGGGGACAGGCAGCCTGGCCAACTAGTGCCCCATCACCAATCCCCTGGCTGGCAGCTCACCCCTGCAGTGATTCTCTCTTCTGCTTCTCTCCCCCAACCATCTGGGTAAGCTATGGGCAGGGATGAGTCCTGGCTGATGGCTTATAACAAGCTCAGGAGGAGTTGTCTCATCCTCATTGTTTGGGAACTCTAGAATATGGGGCATCTCCTGCTGACCCTGGCCTTTGGTTGCCCTTTTTTTTTTTTTTTTTTTTTTTTTGAGATGGAGTCTGGCTCTGTCACCCAGGCTGGAGTGCAGTGGCATGATCTCGGCTCACTGCAACCTCCACCTCCCAGGTTCAAGTGATTCTTCTGCCTCAGCCTCCCGAGTAGCTGGGATTACAGGCATGTGCCACCATGCCAGGCTAATTTTTGTAGTTTTAGTAGAGATGGAGTTTCATCATATTGGCCAGGCTGGTCTTGAACTCCTGACCTCAAGTGATCCACCCACCTTGGCCTCCCAAAGTGCTTCTCTATCCATCTTGTTTGCTGGTTATCCTGAGGTACCCCCAAATTCCTGGAGGTCTGGCCCTTGTTGGTGTTCTCCTTGGGTCCTAGAATCTGGGAGGCTTTGTGGGGCCCTGCTTTCCAGGGGGTGCCATCTTGGGGCTCTAGGGTTTTGGCACCTTGCAGGTGGCCATGGGTCAGAGCCATGGGGATTATAGGTGTGAGCCACTGTGCCCGGCTGGTTGCCAGTTTTGAGGCAGTAGAGAAAGCCCCTTCCCACATGTGCATGTGGCAGTGGCTGCTTACGACAGGGCTGGAAGGCGGCTCTCTCTGTCTCAAATCTGCTGTGTCCAGGGGTGTGAGGGCTGCCCTTTGCTGCCTGAGATCCTCTTTCCTCAGGGCCCTGGCTCCGGGCCTGCGGTCAGACCAACGTGTCCTGCAGGGTGGTGAAGGGGAAGCTGGTGGAGGTAGGCAAGTGGCCATGGCAGGTGAGCATCCTGTTCCTGGGCACGTACATCTGCAGTGGCTCCCTCATCCACCACCAGTGGATCCTCACGGCTGCGCACTGCTTGCAGAGGTCAGTCAGTGGGGCCTGGGGACTTTGCTTTCTGGCCTCGGGGGTCCCTGGTGAATCTAGGGATCTGGGAGCAGGGGGCCTGGCTGGGTGGTCCTGAGCTCAGGGCCCATCTCCTCCCTTACTTATGGCCTTACCACTGGCGACCTGCCTCCTACCCATGGTCCTGCAGATCCAAGGACCCCAGCCTGTACACCGTGATGGTGGGAGTCCACCAGCTCCCAGAAAACGGCACTCAACTCCCGCTCATTCGCATGACGATTCATAAGGATTTCAGCAATCTTGTGTCTCAGGACATTGCCCTCCTAAAGCTCAGAAACTCCATCCCATGGACCCCCCTCGTCCAGCCCGTCTGCCTCCCTAACATCAAATTCAAGCCATCCATTGGAAGCATGTGCTGGGTAATCGGCTGGGGAACTACAGGGAAAAAAGGTGAGTGAAGGCCGGGAGAGGTTACAAGACATTAGCCTCTTCAGAACACAGCGGGCTCCTTCATTCATTCCTTTATTCACTCATTCACTCAGACAGCAAACATTTCCTGACCTCTTGATACAAAGATAGACCCAGTGCTCCAGTGTAAAAGACGCATGTGGCCTGCATGCACCTCAGTTCCCAAAGTGAAGTTAAATGAAATGCCAAGTGCTTACCCTGCAGCATTGCAGGAAGTGAATTCTTGGTTATTAATGGAGTTCCCATTAATGGCATGAGGGCCACGGTCTCAGGACATACTGAGGTATTGAGGCTTCTCTATCCATCTTGTTTGCTGGTTATCCTGAGGTACCCCCAAGTTCCTGGAGGTCTGGCCCCTGTTGGTGCTCTCCTTGGGTCCTAGAATCTGGGAGGCTTTGTGGGGGCCTCCTTTCCAGGGCGTGCCATCTTGGGACTCTAGGGTCTTGGCATCTTGCTGGTGGCCATGAGGCAGAGCTCAGCTCTTCACCCTCATAGAACCTGAATTACTGGAGAAATCCCCTCTTGTCCTTTGGTGCCTGGATATCACTCCAAGCCCCCTGGGACACTTTTGTGTAGTCTTTTTTATTTTTTTATTTTATTTATTTATTTTTTTGAGACGGAGTCTCGCTCTGTCACCCAGACTGGAGTGTGGAGCGCAGTAGATCTTGGCTCACTGCAAGCTCCGCCTCCCAGGTTCATGCCATTCTCCTGCCTCAGCCTCCTGAGTAGCTGGGACTACAGGCATGTGCCACCACGGCCGGCTAATTTTTTTTGTATTTTTAGTAGAGACAGAGTTTCACCGTGTTAGCCAGGATGGTCTCGATCTCCTGACCTCATGATCCGCCTGCCTCGGCCTCCCAAAGTGCTGGGATTACAGGCGTGAGCCACCGCGCCCGGGCTTGTGTAGTCTTTTTTAATGAGCTGGGCTTTTTCAAAAGTTAGACTGTGGGCTGGGGCCTTTATCAATCACCATCCCAGGAAATGGCCCTCCCTCCTACCTTAGCAAATATGGACAACTGTGATGGAGATGTGCCGAAAAGCTGAGGGGATGACGAGGCTGGCTCTCTTGTTTCCTCAGTGACCCCAAGTACTCCCTACAGTCTTCACGAGGTGGCTGTGAGGATCGTGAACAATGACATCTGCAGACAGCGGTACCAATTCCTCTTCTTGAAGGACAAGAAGAGCTTCATCGGGAATGATGTGCTGTGTGCCCGCTCTGAATGGGGCTTGGACACTTGTCAGGTGCGGAGCGTGTGGAGTGGGGCAGGAGAAGGCTTTCATGAGTCATGCATTTTCTTTTCACACGGCACTGGGACCCCTTATGAAAATCTTCTGGTTCTAGATCCTTGAGGCATCGCCACACTGTCTTCCACAATGGCTGAACTAATTTACATTCCCACCAACAGTGTAAAAGTGTTCCTATTTCTGCACAGCCTCGCCAGTATCTACTGTTTCTTGACTTTTTAAATACCATTTGATCCAGCAATCCCATTACTGGGTATATACCCAAAGTAATAAAAATCATTCTGCTATAAAGAAACATGCCTGGGAGGCCGAGGTAGACAGATCACGAGGTCAAGAGATGGAGACCAGCCTGGCCAACATGGTGAAACCTTGTATCTACTAAAAATACAAAAATTAGCTGGGCATGGTGGCGCACATCTGTCGTCCCAGCTACTTGGGAGGCTGAGGCAGGAGAATTGCTTGAACTCAGGAGGTGGAGGTTACAGTGAGCCGAGATTGTGCTACTGCACTCCAACCTGGGTGACAGAGTGAGACTCTGTCTCAAAACAAAAAACAAACAAAAAAACAAAACAAAAAACAAAACAAAAAAACACATGCACACGTATGTTTATTGCAGCACTATTTACAATAGCAAAGACATAGAACCAACCCAAATAGCCATCAATGATAGACTGGATAAAGAAAATGTAGTACATATACACCATGGAATACTATGCAGCCATAAAAAGAATGAGATTATGTCCTTTGCAGGCACATGGATGAAGCTGGAGGTCATCATCTTCAGCAAACTAACACGGGAACAGAAACCTAACCACTGCTGTTCTCACTCATAAGTGGGAGTTGCACAATGAGAACACATGGACACAGGGAGGGGAACAACACACACCAAGGCCTGTTGGGGGTCGGGGACATGGGGAGGGATAGCATTAGGACAAATACCTAATGCATGTGGGGCTTAAAACCTAGATCATTGGTTGATGGGTGCAGCAAACCACCGTGGCACACTATACCTATATAACAAACTTGCATGTTCTGCACATGTATCTGAAACTTAAAGTAAAATAACAAAAGAAAAGAAAATCTCCTTCCCCTGGCCTTCCATTTAGCCTGTAAAATAAGGGTGAAATACTCTTGTCCCTGTCCACAATGAAGGTAGCGATGGCAGTCCTTCTCAGGTTAGTTTACCACTTCTGAGCATCAGCTACGTGCCCAGATGTGCGTCATGTGTGGGCAGAACCTGTTTTGCATAAGTGACATTCATTCTGCAAGCATAGAATGAAGACTTCTGCCACCTGCCACTTGCACCTTCTATTCAACATTGGTTTTGAGATTTATTCATATGGATACATGCAGGTTTTATGCATTAACTGCTCTACAATATTCTCTTTTGTGAGTATGCCACAATTTACCCAAGCTCTTGTTTATTAACATTGAGGGAGTTTCCAATTTTTTCATATCACAAACTCTGCTGCTGCTCTAAGTATTCTCACACACATCTCCCTATGTACATGTTCCACAATTTCTCAGCAAGATGTATCTGCGCAGGAGTGCTGGGTCATAGGCTGTATTTACCTTCATCTTTAATAGTCATGGTCAAATTGTTTTCCAAAGTGATTGTATTAATTTATATTCTAACAACAGTATTTGAGAGTTCTTTGCTCCATTTCTTGCCAGCGTTTGGTACTGTCAGACTATAAAATGTTTTCCATTCCGATGGATGGGAAATAGTACCCGTTGCGGTTGTAGTGTGCATGTCCCCAGTTACTAATGTGGTTGTGCAGTTCTTATGCTTATTCACTATTTGTGATTCTGCTTCTATGAATCACTTATTCATATACTTTGGACATTTTACTATTGTTTGCCTTTTTCATTTTTTTATTTTTTAATATTCTGGATACAATTCTGTGTTCATTGTGCATACTGCAAAATCTTCTCACAGTTTTCCATTTATCTTTTTATTTTGTTTGTACTGTCCTTTGCTGAACAGCAATTTAGGTTTTATTTTAGTCAAATATGTCATGTCTCTGATTTATGCTTTTTGTGTCTTATTTGATCATTCCTTTTCCCAAGGTCATAAAGACATTCTCCTATATTTTTTTCCTCAGAATTTGGAAATTTTGGTTTTCATGTATTGAAACCATGTGGCATTCATTTTAGGAATGGTGTAACATAGGAATCTATTTTTATTTATCTTCTCATGTGGACTACCAATTTTCCTAATGCTATTTACTGAAAAAGTCATTTCCTGCACTAGCTGTCCCTACCTCTCTCATATATCAAGGTTGTGTAAACACAAGGGGTAGTTTTTTTCAGCTGGACACTTACATAATTTATTTTTGTTCTTTCTTCCTTCTCAATACAAATTTTTGAGGCTGCATATTTCCCTCTGAATATGGCTTTAGTTTCATGCCACAATATTTTATAAAATTTCTATTTTGATTTCATTTTGACCTGTGCATGGTTTTTTGTTATTGATTTCCACCTCAGTTTCCTTGTCTTAAAATTAGTTCTAAAGTGGTATCAATTATATGGAATATGCTGAGAAGGTTTACTCTTTCTAGTTTTGTGTTGAAAGCATTTAAGATCATAAAATCACTTTTGATTTGAACTTTGTATTCCTTTCTTAAATTTTCAGTGTTGTGATTCCATCATCACTAGTTTATTTTAAAATATGTTCTGTGATTTTGAAAAAAATGCTATAAAATTTTGTTTAAAAAGTAATACATAAGTGCAAAATTAGAAAATGAGACTTTCCTATAATCAAATTACCTAGGAATTTCTACACTAAGTTGTTTGGTTTATATTCCTAACACTTCTTTCTATACATATAAAATGCTACATTAGCTTTTTTTTTTTGGTTTTGATTTTTTTTTCTTTTTTTTTGATACTGAGTTTTGCCTTTGTTGCCCAGGATGGAGTGCAATGGCACGATCTTGGCTCACTGCACTTCCGCCTCCCGGGTTCAAGTGATTCTCCTGCCTCAGCCTCCCAAGTAGCTGGGATTACAGGCATGTGCCACCAAGCCCAGCTAATTTGTATTTTTAGTAGAGATAGGGTTTCACCATGTTGGTCAGGCTGGTCTCAAACTCCTGACCTCAGGTGATCCACCCACCTCGGCCTCCAAAAGTGCTGGGATTACAGGTGTGAGCCACCGCGGCCGGCCTCTGGTTTTGATTTTTAATAAAGGACTGTTATATAATTTTATTCTCCAATTTTTAAATTTTTACTTAAAAGATGTCTTGGACTCCTTTCTATGTCTATACATATAAATGTCTTCCATCCTCCTTAACTGATGAATAATAATTTTCTCATATGGCTATGCCACAATCTACTTAACCATTCTTCTATTGACAGATATTTGAGCTCATTTTTCAATATTTTTTTTACTATGCCAGAATAAAAAAATTGAATACCTTTTCACATTTGTTCAAACATTTATCTACAATAAATTTTTAGAAGTGTAATTACAAAATCAGTTGTATATATATTTAAAATTTCAATAGATATTTGCAAATTAGCCTCCCAAAGATTTAATCCATTTATATTGACACCAACAGTAGATAAATGACTTTTCCTGCATCATCACCAGAATTAGGTATTATTTTTATTTTAACTTTTGTCCTTTTGGTAGACTAAAACTTATAGCATGTTTTTGTTTTAATTTTATGACATTAAGAAATTCTGTAAATTGCTTGTGTAATAGGGTAAGTAGGAAGTTTCAATAAAGATATCAAAATACAGTATCAGAATTCAAAGAGAGTTGTGTGACTGATATTCGGCTACATGTCTGTATCAAAGGGTCCAGAGGGTAGGGTTGGAGGTGATTTTGTGAGGAGAATTTCTCTGGAGAGAACTCCATCTATGAGCTCACCTTTCTCCCTTTAAGGGGATAGGGATGAGCAGGCTGGGGGTGCCTGTTCCACACAGCAAGTCTACTGGGAGTGGTACCTGCAGGATCACTCAGAAAGCCTGATGCGTACCCCTCAAGGGAAGGGGACAGTCAGCTCTAAATCCGTCCAGGCTCAGGGAGCTCACAGTGGCCTGGAGGGGAGAGTTGGGGGGAAGTTAAGACAGTTCTTTCCCCCTCACTCTGCTGCTGTTACCCTAGCAGGTTAGGAGGATCAGGTTAGTAAGATGAGGGTACGAGGAGTGGAAGCTAGAGGGAGGGAAGCCTCCTACTTGCCAAAGCCCTGATGCCAATGGGGAGAAGTTTTACTTTAAATCAAGTCTAACGTTGTGATTATTACATGGAAATGAATATTCTGATTTCTGAAGTGAGACGTTCATATGACACTTGGTATAATCATGGCAATTGCGATTACGTGAACCACAGTAGGCAAAATGTTCAGGTTCTGCCCAAGGTTTTACCCGGGGTCAAGGAAAAAACTCACCTTCTAAATCAATTTTAAAAGAACAAAGGAAGTCCAAATAAAATGCTTGCTTCTTTTAGTGTACCATTTACACTTTTCCATGTCCTTTGCCCATGTTCGTCTATTAAACCACTTTTGTTTTTGTTGATTTATAAAAACTCTGGATATTCTGTTCTGTAGTAACTAGTGGTAAAGGAGCATTATGTCTTTTTCAGCTTAATTTCTAATGGCTCATAAGCATTTATATAGACATGTGTATGTATATATACACATTTGGAGACGTAACATAAAACATATGGTAAAACATCAAAATTAGTGAATCTGGGTAAAATATTATACTTGCAACTTTTCTGAAAGTCTTAAATTATTTCAGAATACAAATTTACCCCAAAACTTTGGGTACTGGGAGTTGTAACCGATTGTAAAATGCTTTACAATATTTTACCCTATTTGTACCTCATTTACCGTTTTTCTGGTGTAGGTTTTTTTTTTTTTCCCATAAGGTTATGTAAAATTTTTATGTGTTTATATCTATCATTATTTTCCTCCATGATTTTAGGGTTTTGTTTTTTTTTTTTCCTATCCTGGCCGGGTGCAGTGGCTCACGCCTGTAATCCCAGCATTTTGGGAGGCCAAGGTGGGCGGATCACGAGGTCGGGAGACCGAGACCATCCTGGCTAACACGGTGAAACCCCGTCTCTACTTAAAACACCAAAAAAAAAAAAAAAAAAAAAAAATTAACCGGGCGTGTTGGCTGACGCCTGTAGTCGCAGCTACTCAGGAGGCTGAGGCAGGAGAATGGCGTGAACCTGGGCGGCGGAGCTTGCAGTGAGCGGAGATCGCGCCACTGCACTCCAGCCTGGGCGACAGAGCGAGACTCAACAACAACAACAACAAAGAAATACCTTTCCTATCCTAAGATTATAAAATTATTTATTCATCATTTTCTATTTCTTTTCTTTAAATACTTTAAATTTTTTTTCACCTGGATGATTGAGAGAGGAAATTCAGTATTATTTTTCTCCAAATGGGTAGCCTGTTATATAAAAATATTTTGTTGAATACTTGTTTTTGTTTTTGTTTTTGTTTTGCTATGAATCAGAAATGCTCCCTTTATCATATTCTAAATTCCCACCCTATTTTGGTGTCTTGCTACGATTTACATCTCTATGCTACCACCACTCTGAAAATTATTGTAGCTTTAGAATTCTTTTTTATGTGGTAATGCAAGTTCTCTTTCATTCTCCATCTTTTAAAGAATTTACCTGCTGTTCTCCCACGTTCCTTTCCACAGTTTTAGAATAAAGTTGTCAAAAAGAAAATCACATGGGGGTTTTGGTGGAAATTAATAGATCCTTTTAGGGAAATAAAGACTTTTTATTTTGCACTATTTCTTTATGTCTGTAGAGCAGGAGTTTGTAGCTTTCTCCATGTAGTTACTGCATGCTGCTTCCTGAGTCTATTCCTAAACATTATATATTATGTCCTTATTGTGAGTGGTATATATATATATATATATTTAATGAATTAATTATTTTCAGACAGAATCTCGCTCTGTGGCCCTAGGCTACAGTGCAGTGGCACGATCTCAGCTCACTGCAACCTCTGACTCCCGGGTTCAAGCGACTCTCCTGTCTCAGTCTCCCGAGTACCTGGGATTACAGATGTGTGCCACCATGCCCAGCTAATTTTCGGTATTTTTAATAAAGACAGAGTTCTACCATGTTGATCAGGCTGGTCTCGAACTCCTGACCTCAGATAATCCGCCCTCCTCAGCCTCCCAAAGTGTTGGGATTACAGGCATGAGCCACTGTGGCCAGCCTGGTATATTTTCTTTTGTTGTATTTTCTGTTTTTTATTTTAGATTTTTGTGTATTTACTTTGTAATAAGCAACCTTCCTGGACCTAGCTGATTCTCTTCAATTGAGTGGGCCACAGACATACCACCTGCCAATGTGTATGTGCATGGCATGAGGAATCTGTTCAGGGAACTGACTGCAAATTGAGTTAGAGCATACAGTCAGAAAACACATTTATAAAGCTGAGTGTTCTTTCCTAAAATAAAATCCTGTAAGTCTTCCTCATTTCTTTTTCTTGTGTAATTGCAAATGTTCAGAACCACATTCCAGAAAAATTATTATTTCCCACAAGACAGTGTGTCATTTAGTTTTAGATGTATCTCTTGTAAACAACACAAAGCTGGCTGCTACTATTTTTCAACACATCTGAGAGATTGTTCTTTAATCTGTTTACCAAGAAGATTGGGGATTTTTTTTTTTTTTGTTCCCTCACCTTACATTTTGGTTTGATTTTTTTTTCTTCACTCTACTTTTATCCTCTAGCGGTTTAGAAGTTACGTATGTACATTTCCTTCTGCTATTGGTCACCTCGTATTTTCCACATATATATTTAAAATTGAATTATCACGTAGTTAATCAGTGTCTACAGCCTCCTTAGCAGGGGGCCAGAGACTTCCTGCATTTTCGCTTTCTTCATTTCCATCCTCCAGACTCCTCCTCTTGTTGAAGACATCTGGGAGTTCATCTTGCTTGACTCTTTTATTATATCTAAGAATTTTTAGTGGACTCTTGGGCTTTCTAGGCCTACGCTCATATGACTTGTAATTAGTAATGATTTCACCTCTTTCTCTTTTATTTGTGTTTTCCTTTTTTCATTGTTTTGAGTCCCCTTCTCTCCCCAAAACAACCTAGTCATAGCTGTGTTTTCTCTTGCTGCCCACATTCATGGAAGTGCTTCTTACACTTTACCCTGAAGCATGCCATGGTGCCAATTTGGCCTGTCATCTGTTGAGGGGAGAGTCATTCCTTTCTGTTTGGCCACGGCATTTGATTTCAGGAAAGAACGTTCTCCTTTATACATGTGTTTTCTGACTCTGCTCTCAGGATGCCGAGTCCGTTCCCTGAACAGATTCCTCGCGTCCATGCGCCCTGCATTCCAAGATCATTCCTCCCTGCTTATGGTGTACTTTTGTTTCATTCATCTGTTGGATTCAGATTCCTAATATCTTTTTGTGGAGCATGCTTTCATTTATTTATTCATTCAACAGACACCGTATGCTGGGCTCTGGGCCAGACATGGATAACACTGAGTATAAGAAAGGTCTGGGCCCCGGGGAACAAATAGTACCACGTGGCACAGTCCACACAGCACAATGCACATAACCTTTTTACTTTTTCCTCCAGTGACGCTGGGCTCCACTTTAAGGTATGTAGAGAAAGGCACCCCTTTGTCAAGTGATAGTATCAGGACGATGCTTCACTTGAAAAATATTTGTTCATGTTCTGGAACATTCGAAATAACACAAATTATCTCCTCCTTGAACGCTGGATAGCAGTTGCCTATGAAACCACATAGGCCCGTTTTCCTTTGAGTGGTTGCTCTCGGGGAATATTTTAAGTTGTTTTGCCCATAGTTATTGGACTTGTCGGGCTTTCTGTCACTCTTTAAATTTGTTTAAATGATTTCTGTTTCATAGAAAAAGGTCGTTTCATCCAGAGTGTAAATCCACAAAGAGGAAATTGTCAACAGTCTTGAGATTCTGAGAAAGTATATTTTCCCTGGATGTGTTCTAGTTTCTTTTCTACTCAATCCATGAAGTGTTTCCATTTTTCCTTCTCTTTCTGTTTTTCTTGGTAAGAGTCACAAAGTGCTTATCTGTTTTGTTGTTCCTATTGTTGTTTTGTTTGAAACAGGGTCTTACTCTGTTGCCCAGGCTAGAGTGCAGTGCTGTGATCGTAGCTCACTGTTACCTTGAACTCACGGCCTCAAACGATCCTTCTGCCTCAGCCTCCTGAGAAGCTGGGACTACAGGCGTGTGCCATTATGCCCAGCTAGTTTTTAAAATTTTTTGTAGAGACAGGAGTTCACTGTTTTGCCCAGGCTGGTCTGGAACTCCTGAGCTCAAGTAATCCTCCTGCCTAAGTCTCCCAAAGTGCTGGGATTATAGACGTGAGCCACTGTGCCCAGCCTTGTTGTTTTCTAAGAATAAGCTATTGATTTTTATTTCTCAAGTCTATGATTTTTCTGCTTTGTAACACATGAGCTGTCTTCTTTTTGTCTTTATTAATTGCTTTTCAAGTGTCTTGAGCTGAATGTGTAGTGATCATTGATGATAATAACAAATAATTTATTTTTATTCTCTCTTGTTTGATATTAAAAGTACTTTAGACCATGACAATCTGTGTGCAGGTTAGGCCCACATCCTGTGCAATACGTGACGTTCTCATTACTCTACATTCTAATTGTAGATTTTGTTTTTACTTTAACGTTTTGAAAGTTATTTTTTCTGTTGATGGAGTGACTCACATTTTGTTTCTGAACTCTGGTTTTATTTCACTGAGGTGAGAGAATGCTTACCTACAGTGGATCTCTCTCTCTCTCCTTCTCTCATGTTCTTGCTTTCTGTGGGCCCCTACAGTCCCATCAGTCTTATCTCAGGCAAGGGTCCTCACGCTATCATTGCTGGTGTGATTATCCCCGGCTTCATTTTCTCCTTCATCTTCCATTTGCCCTTCTCCGCAAAAGAACATCAATTCAAATCTGTCTAATATGTGTAATTAGGCCAGGTGCGGTGGCTCATACCTGTGATCCCAGCACTTTGGGAGGCCAAGGTGGGTGGATCACCTGAGGTCAGGAGTTCGAGACCAGCTTGGCCAACATGGCAAAACCCCATCTCTACTAAAAATACAAAAATTAGCTGGGCGTGGTGGCAGGTGGCTGTAATCCCAGTTACTCGGGAGGCTGAGACAGGAGAATCGCTTGAACCCAGGAGGTGGAGGTTGCAGTGAGCCGAGATCATGCCACTGCACTCCAGCCTGTGTGACAGAGCAAGACTCTATCTCAAATAATCATAATCATAATCATAATCATAATAAAGTGTAATTAAAGATATCTGTGTCAGCCGGGCGCGGTGGCTCAACCCTGTAATCCCAGCACTTTGGGAGGCCGAGACGGGCGGATCACGAGGTCAGGAGATCGAGACCATGTTGGCTAACACGGTGAAACCCCGTCTCTACTAAAAATACAAAAAACTAGCCGGGTGAGGTGGCGGGCGCCTGTAGTCCCAGCTACTCGGGAGGCTGAGGCAGAAGAATGGCGTGAACCCGGGAGGCGGAGCTTGCAGTGAGCTGAGATCCGGCCACTGCACTCCAGCCTGGGCGACAGAGCGAGACTCCATCTCAAAAAAAAAAAAAAAAAGATATCTGTGTCTTTGAAGAATGCATAGTGTTGCTGTGTGTGTTTTAGTTGGTATAAATTATATTGTGCTGCATATCTCCTCCTGTAATTGTTTACTAAGGCGTCTGAATTTGTTAAGGTATTCACATTAAATGGTTTTATTCTTTCAAATAATTGCCCCCACATATCCTATGTCCTTCCTTCCCCAAATGTCATTTTGGGCAGAGTTCATAATTTTTAGTCACTTTCAGTTATGAAATGCCTTGTCCCATTAAAAGTTTTTATTTAAATTTAAACCTCACTTCAGGAGCCCCCCATCCCCCAATCTCTGGTGCTCCTGAGGATGGGGTTCCCTGCCCTGCCAGGAGATCAGGAAGCTGGCCTGGCCTAATCTCCATGGTGAGGCCATGGAAGCCTCACATCTCCCCCCAGCTCACTCTGCTTGTGATTTTCAAGAGTTCCTTAGATATGTTCAATATTGACCTCTGGTTGGTTTTGGATAGAGCCCTATCTTAATTCCTCAATCTTCAGTGAGATTTGCTATTCTTTACTGAACAGATAACCTTAGTTTTGGTGTAATCAAGCCTAACACATTTCTTCAGGTTTGTGAGTTTTGTTTTTTGTTTTTTTGAGACAGAGTCTTGCTCTGTTACCCAGGCTAGAGTGCAGTGGCGTGATATGGTTCACTGCAGCCTCAACCTGGGCTCAAGCGATCCTCCTACCTCAGCCTCTTGAGTAGCTAGTTTTTAAATTTTTTGTAGTCATGGGGTGTCACTATGTTGCCTAGCCTGATCTTGAACTCCTGGGCTCAAGCAATCCTCCCACCCCAGCCTCCCAAAGCAGTGGGATTACCCCTGTGAGCCACTGCACCCAGCGGTTTGTGGGTTTTGAATCTTATTTTTAAAAATATGCTTCATCCCAAGTCATAAAAACATGGTCCTATATGCATTTTGGTTTCGGTTTTATTTTTTATTTTAGAGACAGGGTCTGGCTCTGTTGTCCAGGCTGGAGGGCAGTGGCATGATCATGGCTCACTACAGCCTGGAAATCCTGGGCTCAAGCGAGCCTCCCGCCTTAGCCTCCAGAGTAGCAGGGACTAAGGTATGTGCCACCATGCCTGGCTAATTTTATTTTTGTGAAGACAGAGTCTCACTATGTTGACCAGGCTGGTCTTGAACTCCTGGGCTCGAGTGATCCTCCTACCTTGGCCTCCCAGAGTGTTGGGATTACAGGTGTGAGCCACTGTGCTGGTCCTATATGTTTTAATTAGCTTTATCATTTTTACTTTTCACATTCAGAGTTTTAATTCCTCTGAAGTTTTGTTACAGTAGGATACAATTTCCTTTCTCCTTCTGGTGAGCCAATGTTGCCACCATCTACTGCAGAGCCCTCATTTCCCGCAGACGTGATGCTTTGTATAAAGTGTGTCAAGTGTCCTCCTGGGTAGGCATCAGGTTACAGGCTCTCCACCGCCCCCACTGGGCTATTTTTTTGTTTCCATGCCAGTACCCCACTATTTCTATAATTATAGCTTTCTCATCTTTAATTATATTTCTATAATTATAGCTTTAAAATATGTGTAACTATCTGGTAGGTCAAATCTGCCCCCAACCTGACTCTCCAATTTTCTCTCCTTTCTCAAAACCATCCTAGAATTTAAGGACTATTATCCTTCAATATCAATTTTAGAATCAGATTGTCAAGTTCCTGAGAAAACCCTGCTGGCTTTTTAATTGGAATTGCTTTGAGAGATTAATGTAAGGAGAATTGACATTGTTATGATTTTTAATTGCTTTTACTCTGTATTGAAATAGACAAAAGGATATTTATAAAACATATATGGAGAATAAAGAATAACATTAGCAACATCCATGTACCCACCAGCAAACCTAAGAAAGAGTGCCCTCACAGGCATGTTAAAGCATCCCCGTGGTCATTCCTGTATCTCAAGCCTCAAAGGCTCTGCCTGCTCCCATTTATTTTGCTGGCTGACATTTGCTCATGGTGCCTCAACTTCCTTGTGTGGTGTGCAATGTTTTGAGTAGCAAGGACATGCTCCTTAGAGTGTTAATTGTAGGACTACTCTAAGGTGTGGCTTGAAAGATAGGTTCCTCCAGACAGAATCCACATTTGCTTCAGCCAGGTGCCTGCAGGTATGACCAACGCAGCATCACTTTATTTATTTACTTATTTTTAACTTTTAAGTTCAGGGGTACAAGTGCAGGTTTGTTACACAGGTAAACTTGTGTCATAGGGTTTGTGTGCAGATTATTTCATCACCCAAGTTTTGAGTCTAGTACCTATTAGTTGTTTTTCTTGATCCTCTCCCTCCTATTACCCTCCCCCGTCAAGTAGGCTCCAGTGTCTGTTCCCTTCTTTGTGTTTATGAGTTCTCATCATTTAGCTCCACTTATAAGTGAGAATATGCGGTGTTTGGTTTTCTGTTCCTGCGTTAGGTTGCCAAGGATAATGGCCTCCAGCTCCAACCACGTCCCTCCAAAGGACATGATTGTGTTCTTTTTTTTATGGCTGCATAGTATTCCATGGTGTATATGTACCACATGTTCTTTATCCAGTCTATCATTGATGGGTATTTAGGCTAATTCCATGTCTTTGCTATTGTGAATATCCTAGCACCACTTTAAACCACATCCATCCTTGGCTCAGATTTTTTGAACCACCCAGTGTGAAGTCATGTTGTGAGTTCATACGAGAGTGTTTCCAGTTCACCCTCACTCTGAGGGTGTGGTCATTTTTTGAAGGTATAACTTTTCGTAGGGTGTCTACTCTGAGGCTCCTCCCCTTAGTGAGGCCCTGGGTTTTTGTCCTTTGTCTCCTGAACCCATGAACAAGGCTATGAAAACTGAAGCTCAGTTTTGCTGGGTTTGACAAAGGGCCTTGGGACAAAAGCTGTCTTCTGGGCTCTACTGACATCTCTATATTCTAACCCTCATTTCGGTTTTGGACTCTGAAGAGTCTTTATTTTCTTGCTAGCTTACCCATGCATTGAAAATCATAATTAAAAAAAACCCTCACATTTGTAGGTATCTTTAGCAATAAAGTTGGTTAGGGTATCTTGTCTTCCATACTGCAGGAAGCCAAATGCTTAGAATTGACCTTTTCACATTGTTTTAAGTTGTCTCAGCTTTGAACAACAGTATATGTGTACACTGATGTAGGTTTTTTTATGTTCTTAGGCCCAGTTTGTTACTTTTTCCCTTAAGTGTCTTTTGCATTCTTCATTAGATTATGTCCTGTAAATCTTGGTGTTCATTACTTTTTAAAAATAAATACAATTGAGTGGTTTTTCTGATTTATAAAATTTTCCGACATTACAGAAGAGTGTAAAGAAAGTTTTAAAAAACCATAAGAAACTCACTATCAGCAGAAATAACAGCTATGACCTTTTGATATATGTCATTGTAAACAGTATTCTTATCTGTAAACCCATGTCTGCACAAAAAGAGGAGAATGGGTTTGCATTTCAAACAGCTCACTCCGAAAGAAAGCAGGATTTCAGGAAAGAAAAAGACCAAAGGCAACGCCTTGGAGGCACACCAGGATTTAAGGGGAAGGCAGAGGAGGGGATGGGGAGTTAGGGTCAGAGTTAGCAGGAAAATGAAGACAGAGGCTGGTGTGGTCCCGTGCAGAGCTTATGTGTCACAGAGCTCATCCTGAAAGGCGGGCTCAGGTCAGGGATGCCCTCCTGCTGCCATCCTTATGCCCTTCCTCCTTTTCTCTACAGGTTGACTCTGGCAGCTCCCTTGTCTGCCAAATGAACAAGACCTGGATTCAGATAGGAGTGGTGAGCTGGAGCTTTAGCTGTGGCCGGCGCCACTTCCCAGGTATCTACACCAGCACTGCCCACTTCACCCAATGGATCAGTACTGAGGTCGCTGACATGAGGTTCATCAGTAGGGCTGGCCCTGCCTTCCTGTGCCCAGTTTTCCTCACTGGCTACATTCTGCTGGGCTCCTTGGGCTCCCTGTGGCTCCTGTGAGCAGTGTTTCAAGGACAGTCCCTCCTGGAGGCTGCTTCTCCCTCCCCTCTGTTCTACCCTCAGAAGTGGAAATGAGAGGTTGCATAGGATGGCAGGGCAGAGTGAGGGGGAGGGTCTAAGAGCCACTGTTACTTTCTGTTGTTCAATGAAGATGCTTTTGAACTTTGAGCCACTCAAGTGATCATCTTTCTTCCTGACTTCAGTCAGAGCCCTTCACAACCTTCCTAACCCCCAAGCAGTCCTGGCTGTTCTCTCAAGCTCAGCCTTCTCTGATAGCTTTATGCCATGTCTGTCTTGTGCTTGTTGTGTGACCCTGGGAGACTGTTCCCCTCCCTCTTCTTCCAAATGTGGGACTGCAGCCCCTTCTTAGTCATCCCAGCACTCCAGCAATCCCCAGGTCCCCATGACCCTCCCCTGGGTATGTGACAGACACTTTCCCTCAGGCCTTCCTGCAAGGCCTGGCCTCTTCCCAAGTAACTCACCATGGTCAGATCACAGAGCCAGACCCAGAATCATGGACCATGTTCTAGAACCCACTAGCCTCTCCTAACCCCTCATATCCTTCTATGGGTCTACAGAGCCTGACCAATTCTTCCTCCCTCTCTGACAGAGGTAGGTGATATGGGGACAGGGCAGAGTGCCTGCCTGGGTGATGAATGTGTGAGGTGACTGCGCCTTGAGCTCCCGAGCTGCCTTGATGACTTCAATTAGACTCTGCAGTGCGAGCAAGGCTGGCTGGAGGTGGCCAGGCTGAGGACAGAGCCCTGCCCCTGTGTGAGGAATGGGGGGCTGTTCAGACCTGGTGGTCCTCAGGTGCAGAGCAATCAGCCTCCCCTATCTCTCAGGGCACCTGAAGGGTGTGATTTACTGTCTTTTCAGATTTTGGAGCATGGAGTGTCCAGCTCAAGGGTGTATCCCAAGACCACAAGCCCTGACACATGTTAGAATATCCTGGCCTGATTTAACTTTCACCTTATCTTAGAAAAAATTATTTTCTTGTAGAGATGGGGGTGCTATATTGCTCAGGCTGGACTCGAACTCCTGGGCTCAAGTAATCCTCCTGCCTCAGCTTCCTGAGTAGCTGAGAATAGCTGGGACCGGAGTATGCTACAATGCTGGATCACCTTACCTTCTATAAGGCTAGAATTTTCCAACAGCTTTGAGTCCCCCACGTGACTTTTTAAATGTATTACCCTCCTGTGTCACTGAACCATCAATGTATTCCCCAAATTGTAACGTGCAAAGTGACCTCCTCATCCCACAGTGTCGCAATGGTAAGCACCAGTGTTCCTCTGTAGAGGGACCCTTCGCCTACGCTCTTTCCTAAGCAGATGGATCTGTGGGGCAAGGGCGTCTGCTGAATGGTGTGGGGGTGGGGTGTGGTTACTTAGAATGAAGCAGTCTTTCAAAATCGTTATTTAAAACACATCTATCTGCTTGATTTCAGTTCCTTGGGCAAAGCCCCACTGGTGGGGCTGGGGGGAAAGTAGGGTCACTTGGAGATCCTGGATGCCAGCCCCTGAGGTTTGGTCTTCATCTCACTGCGGGAGGGGTAACGCCATGAGCCAGTGCAGGGCAATGGGCTGCAGGGGTGAGGAGGTCTGAGAATCGGCGGAGTTTAAGTTGAGGGACTCCAGGAGACTGCTTGGACCCCCGGAGTGAGGAGAGGGAGGGGCCAAGGAGGGAGGTCAGCTGGAGCGTACCCAGCCCGGGAAGCATAAGGGAAGGCTGTCACTAGGGGCGCCGTTGCGGGTCAGACACCAGGAGCGCCGTGGCGGGTGGCCCCTGGGGGGCGCCACGCAGGCGGGGCACTAGGAGCATCCCCACCCAGCTCACCAGAGGCCGCGGCATGCGGTCAACAGGGGGCGCCGTCGTGGGGGCGGCACTGGGAGTGCCTTCCGGAGAGACGCAGTCGGCTGCTACCCTGGGATGGGTCCCTGGTTCCAGAGCCTGGCCTGCGGGCAGCGCCCCCGGAGGTCTGCCCCCTCCCGCGCTGGTTCCCTGCTGCTGCTGCTGCTGCTGCTGCTGAAGCCTGCGGGTGAGTCCTTCCCGATGCCTACCCCACCCGCCCAACACGGCCCTCGCCTTCCACCTCTAATCCTCTCGGCGTCCTCCGCAGGTTGCTGGGGCGCAGGGGAAGCCCCGGGGGCGCTGTCCACTGCCGATCCCGCCAACCAGAGCACCCGCTGTGCCCCCAAGGCCACCTGCCCTTCCGGCTGGCCTCGTCTTCCCCAGCAGGCCCTGACCACCCAGACACTGCCCTCGACCACCCAGACACTGCCCTCGACCACCCAGACACTGCCCTCGACCACCATAGCGACCCAATCCCCAGTTTCTGAAGGCAAAGTCGACCCATACCACTGTGAGTACCGTAGACTCCGTGGGGCAAGGAGGGTGACAGAGGAGTCTTAAGGACCTTGACTGGGGCTAGGGGAGCAGAAGGGACGGGGGACGGGGGGGGAGCAGGATAGAGGAGCGCCTCCTTCTACAGGTGTTCGTTGAGCACTAAACACCTGTGGGCCAGGCCTGGTCCTGTCTAGAGGCCCAGAGCTCTGGGTGTCTTGTCCTCACGGGCCTCCCCTCCTGCTGAGGTAGGGGGCTGGAAATTCAGAGGGGCCTGGGGCCGGCTGTGTGTTCCCGCCCCGTCTGAGCTGGCTGTGGGGCAGGTGACCTCTCACCCTGCTCCAGGCCCTGACCCATCATGCCTCTGACCCAGGCTCCCAGCCAGGGACTTCCAGGATCTCCAGCACAGCTTTCAGGGCCAGGCTGTGTGAGCCTTCTTGTGGTGTCTCCAAGGTGCACACGTAAGATGTTCTCTTGCCCAGTGGCTTTCAGAGACCCACGTAAGAAAGGCTTATTATTTTGGGACTCAGCACATAGCATTTAACTACCACAGAAAGTCGCCCAAACAGGACTTACGGTACCCTGTGCTGTGCATGCCGACATTTTCTTGCCTATGTTATCCTTTAAAAAGGCTGGTCACGGCCCACTTACGTTTACAATCCACGAATCCATTTGAAAACACTAGGAGTGGGACTCCTGGGATGTTGGATATGTGCATCTTCAATCTAGAAAAACTGTTTTCTAAAGCGGCTGCAGCAATGAGCGCTCCCGCTGCCGTGGGTAGGCGTTCTGGGTGATAATCCTCACTGACACGCGCTGTCACCGATGTTGCGTTTTTGCCAGGCAGGTGGTGCAGAGCAGAATCTCATTGTGATTGAAATCTGCATTTCCAGACTGGAGGTAGTGGGCCATGCCGGTAATCCCAGTGCTTTTGGAGGCTGAGGCAGTAAGATCACTTGAGGTCAGGAGTTTGAGACCAGCCTGGGCAACATAGTGGGACTCTCTCTCTCCAAAAAATTAAAAAATAAAAAAATTAGCTGGGTGTGGTGGTGTGTGCCTGTAGTCCCAGCTGTTCAGGAGGCTGAGGTAGGAAGATCATTTGAGCCTAGGAGTTTGAGGTTACAGCGAACAATGATCATACCACTGCACTCCAGCCTGGGTGACAGAGCAAGACCTCATCAGAGGAGGAGGAAGAGGAAAGAAGAGAGAAGAGGAAAGAAGAAGAAGAAGAAGCAGTCTGCATTTCCTTGCAGACTAAGGGCGGAGCAGCTTCTGTGGTCATTGGCTGCTGGGATTTCCTCCTTGGGCTATGCCCATTTTTCTGTTGGGGCATCCACTTTCCTCTCACTGAACCACAGAAAGGGGTTCCCAGAGGAGGGAGAGAGCTCTGCTTTGGCTAAAGTAAGGGACATGGTGAGGGTGGAACCAGGTGGAAATAGGAACAGGTTAGTGAAGGATCTGATTAGAGCTAAGAGTGTGTTGGGGACGGCAGAAGGGCCAGTGGTGCACTAGGCTGGTCAGCTGGGGATGCTCTAGGGCCCGGGCTGCAGGAACAGGGAGAGAGATATCTGGGCAGTGCTTGGGCCCTTCTGAGGCATGAGACCCTAGTCCACATGTGGACAGCATCATTCCATGGTGACAGGTGAAAAGGGAGCACCCCTGGATGGGTGCAGGCCAGTGGTTGGAGAGGCAGGGGGTCAGGCTGGGGAAGGGGAGGGACAGGGAAAGATCCATCCCTCATCAAGCTCTCACCTTCCTCCTCAGCCTGTGGCTTTTCCTACGAGCAGGACCTCACCCTCAGGGACCCAGAAGCCATGGCTCGACGGTGGCCCTGGATGGTCAGCGTGCAGGCCAATGGCACACACATCTGTGCGGGCACCATCATTGCCTCCCAGTGGGTGGTGACTGTGGCCCACTGCCTGACCCGGTGAGTCGAGGTCGAATCGGGGTGGGTGGAGAGGCATTTGGAGCTGCTGCGGGCCCAGTCACCTCCTCCCTGCCAGCTGTTCTGGTGGCAGTGGCAGTAGTGGCAGCTCTGCACTCTGCAGAGCCCCACAATCCCAGCCCCTGCCTTACCTGGGCTCCAAACAGGTGGAGGCTAAGTCCTGAAAATTCCTTCAGGGCTCCAGTCTTTTGAGTGTCCCACCCTTTGCTCGCCTCGCCTGGCCTCTCAGTCCCATGCAGTCATTCCGCAGATGGGAAATGGAAGCTCAGAAGCCATTTGTCTAGCCTCATGCCTTCTCTCCATGGGAAGAAGCTCCTAGTTATTTCATTTCACCCTCTTTGCACCCACATCCTCTTTCTTCCCTTCAATCAACCGTCTCTGACACTTCTTTGAGCAAGGCCCTGACCTGGTCACTGGGGGCAGAGGAGGGATAGATCATTCCTCCCAGCTTGGTTGGGGAGACAGAAAGGAAGACAGATACTCACAAGGGTGCCTGGTTGGTGTGGGGACAAAAGAGGGCGTGTTCTCATGTTTTGGGGCCAGGAGTGCTGGCTGTGAGAACTGACCAGTGAAGTGTGTTCCAGGCCTAAGGGTCAACATACAGACTCCAAGGGGTACCCCAAGGGTGTGCAGCTAGAGAGCCAGGCCATGGTGCATTCCATGGAGCTGGAAAGAGTGGAATTGCCCCCTCCAGGGCACAGCATGGGGTGAAAGAGTCCGCGCTATAGACTGAGAGTAGAGTTTGGAACCAGAGAAAACTGGGTCCACATCCCTTCCACTGACTCCTAGCTATGCAGTCCTGAGTGCTTCATTGGGCTTCTCTGAGCCTCAGTTTCCCCCTCCATAAAGTGAAGGGTCGTGAGGACTGGATCACACAGTGAGTGTGCAGGGCCCTGTTCATGTCTGTGGTAAGGAGTAGGCTCAGGGGGCTTGAAGTGGGTGGGTGGCCCTGCCTGGATCTTCTCAGGGGGCAGCAGAGTGGGGGAAGGCCTGGGCCGGAGGCTGGGGCAGGGGGCCTGGAGCTGATCGTGGCCTCCCTTCACGGCCCCCCAGGCATGATGTTATCTACTCAGTGAGGGTGGGGAGTCCGTGGATTGACCAGATGACGCAGACCGCCTCCGACGTCCTGGTGCTCCAGGTCATCGTGCACAGCAAGTACCGGGCCCAGAGGTTCTGGTCCTGGGTGGGCCAGGCCAACAACATTGGCCTCCTCAAGCTCAAGCAGGCACTCAAGTACAGCAAGTACGTGCGGCCCATCTGCCTGCCTGGCACGGACTATGTGGTGAAGGACCATTCCCTCTGCACTGTGACGGGCTGGGGACTTTCCAAGGCTGATGGTGAGTCAAAGCCGCCCCAGACCAGGGCGGGTGCTGTGAGAAAGGACGTGGTTGCAGGCCAGGGTGCCACCACAGATGGAAGTTTCTGAGGTGCCTTCCCCAGGGAGCCCGCCACTCCTGGGACCTTCCTGCCAGGCTCTCATCTCTGAGGTCTCCCTTCCCTTGAGGATCTCACAGGGAACACCTCAAGGCTGCTCTAGCCTCAGGGGACCGTGATTACCTTTGAATCCTGAGCCAGGCCAGGGCACATAAACAGAACTTCCTCGAAGGCAGAGAGGCACAAAGTAATACCTCACAGTCCACGCCCGCTGCCCAGGCATCGGCAGCTTGCAGCAGAGTACCTGAGGTGGGGGGAGCAGTCTTCCGTGCTGTAAAATGCTGCCCAGAAGGCTCACATGGCCGGCTCGGGGCGGTCTGCACCTGGAGCTCATGGTTTCTGCTCCCCTCAGTGGGCCTCAACTCCTTGTCGTCCTAATTCAGGAGCAAGGCCCAGAGAGCAGGTGTGTTCTCTCAGGGACATCCAGGGGACCCTAGAACTGTCCACTTCCTTCAGGGGGTCCCCAACCCATAAGAGAGATGTCCTTCCCTGTGGCCTCAAGGAACCAACTTACTCTCAAAACAGCCCACGGGGGCTTCAGCCCATGTGGGAGGACCTGGGGGTGACTTTGTCATCCTGCTGTGGCCTGTCTCCTGTCTCCCAGGAGCTTAAGCCAGGGACAGGGACACACTAGTCAGAGAGGCAGGAGGAAGCAGTGCCTGGGCTCCATGGAGGGGTCTGGGATGGCTCAGCAGGGAAGAGGCCTGTGGAGGAAGGGATGCTTGAAGAGAAGGAAGGTTTGGTCCCTGAGAGACTTGGCAGGCCCTCAGGACGGAAGGAGGGGCAAAAACCAAGCGGCCGAGTGTGGTGGAGGGAGTGTGAAGGGTCCCAGTGGCCTGGGCTCTGCAGGAAGCCAGAGCAGGCCCAGCAAGGCTGAGCTGGAGGCAGCCTGCTCCAGGGACTCTGTGTTGAGGGCCCTAGATGGGTACGGGCTAGAACGAGGGTCGGGGTGCATGGCTAAAGCTGAAAAGGTGGGACTGGGGAAGAGTGGAGAGAGGACGAGGTGAGGCTGGCGGCAGCGGGCAGCAGTGAGTGGCCGCGCCTAAACGGGGCCCTGTCCCACAGGTATGTGGCCTCAGTTCCGGACAATTCAGGAGAAGGAAGTTACCATCCTGAACAACAAGGATTGTGACAACTTCTACCACAACTTCACCAAAATCCCCAGTCTGGTTCGGATCATCAAGTCCCAGATGATATGTGCAGAGGACACCCGCAGGGAGCAGTTCTGCTATGTGAGCGGCCTCTCCTCGCTCACTCGCCTTCAGGGGCACCTGGGGGAGAGGCATCTGGGGAGGGAGAAGGGAGGGGTGGAGGATGGGTAAGGGAAGGGAAAGGGGTGGGCAGAACTCAGGGGTGTGGGGATGGAGGATGTGGGGGGAGACTGGGAGGAAACAGATGGGGGCTGGGAACGGGGATGGCGGTTAGAGGTGAGAGGAGTAGGGGGTCCGTGGGGAGCTGGAAGGTGGGTGTTAAGAGGTGGGGGATGAAACCCTTTGAGGAAGGTCTCCTGGGTCTGGAGCACTTCTCACCTATGTTGGCACTGGGGGACTGTGGAGGTGTGGTGTGAGGACATCCTGCCTGTCCTGGAACTGGGTCATGTCTCTGGCCTCACCTGGCCTCCCTGACCCTTACTCCCCCAACCCTTCCCGCAGGAGCTAACTGGAGAGCCCTTGGTCTGCTCCATGGAGGGCACGTGGTACCTGGTGGGACTGGTGAGCTGGGGCGCAGGCTGCCAGAAGAGCGAGGCCCCGCCCATCTACCTACACATCGCCTCCTACCAAAACTGGATCTGGGACTGCCTCAGCGGGCAGGCCCTGGCCCTGCCAGCCCCATCCAGGGCCCTGCTCCTGGCACTCCCACTGCCCCTCAGCCTCCTTGCTGCCCTCTGACTCCGTGTGCCCTCCCTCACTTGTGGGCCCCCCTTGCCTCCGTGCCCAGGTTGCTGCGGGTGCAGCTCTCACAGCCCTGAGAGTCAGGGTGGAGATCAGGTACTCAATTAAACATTACTCTTTTCCATGCCTCCTTATTCCTCGGCCTCGGAGGCCCCGCCTTTCCTGGACCCGCTGTCATGGGAGTCCACAGGTGAACCAGATGAGGATGAGGTGGGGAACTCCAGGCAGTTTACACTGAAAATTGCAGAGCCTCCAGGATCCGCCCCCATTCAAAGGTTTGGGGTGGCTCCCACAGAAGGTGGAGGGGGTGTGAAGGGGTGATATTAGGGTCAGATGATCGAGGGCCTGGAACATACCACCCAGGCTGAAGCTGGGGCTGCCAGGACCCAGCTGGGGTGCAGCTGTTTGGGCTGGAAAGTGGGTGCTGTTTCTGGGATAACTGTGGGAGTCAGGCTTTCCTTAACTTTGGCTGATTTCTGACAAGAGGCTAGAATATAGCCTTTCATTGCCCCAAAGAGCCGTAGTGAACTTTGACCCTTTATCCCTGTCCCCTGTCTGGAGACAGTGGAGTCAGACGTTATTCCAACCCTCAGCAGCCAGGCCTGCCCATAAAAGGCTCGTAGTGGCTCCATGTCAGGGGGAGGGCAGGCAGAGCCCAGGCCTGGACTTCCCCCAGTCTTCAGCAACTGCTGCTTTGTGTGACCCTGAGTGGCCCCTACCCCTCTGGACTTCTGCTGCCTGGTCCACAGGAAAATTCTGCATAAATAGAATGGCCTTCGTCACCCCTATGTATGAGAAGCCCATGGGTTGGACTCCAAGGGCAGACGTCAGTCAACTGCCTCCATCTGGTGTCAGAGTCCTCAGCTTCCATAGCGGGGCCTTTTGCCATCACTCTGCCCCTCACTGCTCCTAAGACCCCATGTTATATATATGCTTTCCTCATCAGCCTGGATCACTCTCCTTCCTGTACAATGATGATCCAGGTCCAGGTCAGGAGCCAGGTTTGACTCTTCTGTGTCCCCAGCACTGGGCACAGACCATCACAGGTCTATTGAAAGTCATGAATGCAGCCTTGTGAACTCAGCACCCAGAGAGCTGGCAGCGTCCCTCCTGAGTCCTGTGCCTGCCTCCGGGGTGGGCCCAGGTGACTGCAGCTGCCCCTCAGCCTCTTGGCTCCCATTTCTCCCTCTATCTCATCCTAATTCAGGCTGGGAGAAGAATCAGGGAGGGGACTTTAGCCTGGTCTGAGCCATCTGTCACTGACTGCTCATCAGCCTCCACATAAATGCCCCAGGAATAGCGCATCCTGAGGGGTCATCTCAGGAAGCCGTTTTCTAGGCCTGGCTCTGAGAAGGCACTCAGCTTTATTCACAAATCTCTGCAGGCTGCTTTTCCAGCAGGCTCCCCTGGCTCAGGAACCTCTGATGTCTCGAGACCTTAGTGTTCAGGCCTAGGTTTCAGAGCCTTAGTCTGTTCGATGCCATCTGGAAGCACCTCTGTGCATCTTCCCTCCCCCAGGTGCTATTTGGGCCTTTGTCTTCTGGTCAGAGATGCTTCTTTTAGGTGCTCGTAGTGGGAAATAATAGAAGAGGAAGCTGCAAAGAAGCTGGCACTGTTATGGTCAGCAGGTGGAAGGCACTGCTGTGATCTCCCAGGGCCCTGGGACTTCCCAGAACAGCTGGGCATAGAAGGGGCCGCCAGAACAGCCCGAGGTCCCCCTTGGCTTCTTAAATATACTCTGATTCCCAGGAGGGGCCCAGACCCCAGCTTTCTTTCCTGCACCCTCTAGCCCACCGACCTTAGCTCTGTGTACCCCTGACCCAGCCCTGCAGCCCACAGCCCCGAGCTCGAGCCTCTGGGCCTCATGCCGGGCCTGGCAGCAGCCTCAGCTTCATCACAACGTGTGAAATGACGGTCTCCCATTGCCTTGAGCTTGGTGTCTGCTGGGCTGGGGGTTCCATTTCTCAAGCCACCTCTACTCACTCCCTTGAGCTGGATCCCTGCCAGGCTTGCGGAAGTCTCCTCACCATCGGGGCTCCTCCCTGGCCAGACAGAGTCCCTTCTGCTGCCACAATGTCCCCCAGTGACCCTCTCTGCCTCCTCATGGCCAGTCTGGGTGTGGCCTCACACCCTGACCCATGCACTTCAGCCATTTCGCGCCAGAAAGGGTAGCTAAAGTAACCCGTTATCCTGTTACTCCTTCACAGCCACCGCCATCCCTGGCAGAAAGGGTGGGAGAGAGGCAGGTCTGGGTGGGGAGAGCAGTGTATCTCCAGAGGGACAGTGGCAACGTACCACCTCTGCCGAGGCAGTACCCATGTGGATGGGGCGAAAGGAGCCAAGTCTGGGCTGGGGGGCAGGACACCTACTAGATTGTCTGGTTCCTGCTCCTGAGGGGCCATGAAGATGTAGCCATGGGCCTCAGCTTCCCTCTATGACCACAGCCTCTGTGGTCCCCAAATGAGCTCAGAGTCCAACATTCCTGGACCCTGGCCACGGCTTGAGCTCCAGGGCCTGCTGCCCAAGCTGTCCAGGATGTCTTCATTTCTCTCCTTTCTTCTTCTTGGCCTCATTCTTCTCATCCTCCTCTACCTTGATGGCCACTGTGTCCACACTGTCCTTCTTCTTCTTCTTCTTCTTATCCTCTGTGGGGCAGGGGAAAGAGACCATGTGATGGTGGTGAGACAAGGTCCTGGGGTCTGACTGTCCCAAGGGGAAGGGCCCCAGAACCTCCTACACCCTGCCTTTTCCTTCCTTCTTCCTACCGGGGAATAGGCTCATCGTTCTATTTGCCTCATGCCAACCAATTTCTGTGCTCTGGTCTCCAGGGGCAAGGTTGGGGCCCCTCCCTGAACCTGCTGTGGTTGGAGCGGAGGAACAGGGTGACTCCAGGCAGCAGGACTGAGGAACTGGCTGGCATAGCAGGGCTCGAGCGAGGGCCAGCTCACCTCCTGGGACTTCTGTGAGCTCATTGAGGGGTGGCACAGTCTCCAGCTTGTCTGTGTACATCTTGGCTGCCTTTCGCTGCAGGTACCGGGCTTCAATCTCCTTCCGGGTCCGTGGCACACGACAGTTGAAGACACAGCACAGGGTGATGACTGTAGGGAGGACAGAGCAGGCTTGGCTGGGGCTGGGGTTCAGACACCCCAGGAATGGCACCCGCCTGCCTTCAGGCCCGCCCCATCCACCCACATGTGTCTCACCCACCAAACTCTGGCAGGAGGCTCAGCATCTTGACAAGACCCCTGTGATGACCAAGGTGGCTTTCCTAAGCGGGGCTGACTTCATGGAGCTGCACGGGCCCCCATGCTTGGAAGGGCCCCTGGCTAAATTATGTCACCAGTCCTGGTCCTGAGGGTCTTTCTGACTAGACTGAAAGTCACTGGAGGGTAAGGCAGAGGTCTGCACCATGACTTAAGCCATAGCTTCCTGTAGGCCATCCAGCACTTCCAATCCAGGCCTCTGGGTGTGCAACTTAGCTTCTCCTCCCCATGCCACTTAGCTTATCCTCCCCATGCCACCGAGAGCTGGGCCAAAGCTGCCTCAGTCATGAAAGGATGTGGCTCTGCATGTCCTCCTCAGCCTCCCAGGACATCCCTGGGCTCTCCCTGGCTAGGGCGGGAGCCCATGAGAGGGCACAGATCCTGCCCTGGGGCGTTCACCTCAGACGGAGTTATTTCAGGAGTGGTTTTCCGGCTGAGGGCAGCTGCACCCACGCCAGTTGGTCCAGGGCATGGAGCTGGCCTGTCTAGTGATGGGCAGGGCAGGTCAGGGTTGCCAGGACCTGGCTGGGCTGAGTTTATTTTTCTAAGGCCCCCACAGCCTGACCACCTTGGCCCCAGTCCTAGGGGAGGGGATGGAGCTGGTTCCTATTATAAATCAGATGACCAGACATAAGTTCCTGGCAGACTCCTGGGGGCAGAAAGGCCCAAGGAGGATAAGCCAGGTCTATTTTGGGGAATATGGATCAGATCTATGTAGTCTGGACTGGAGTACCTTCTGGGGTTATTTTATGCAACCAAGGCAGAACCCCTTCAGACAAATATTGTGGTCCCACTAGGTCTCACCCAGGCTCAGAATAAAAGAAAAAAAAAAATCAATGAATGAATGAATGGGATGATCTCAAAGCCTTTGCTTCTGGGAACAGGACTGGACTCTAGAGTGAATGAACTGGGGAGCCAACAGCATCCAGGCATACACTTGGAGGAGGGTGCTGCACAAGGACCCCAGCTGTAGATCTGACTGTCCGGGGGTGGACCTGAGTAGACAGCAGGTCTTATCCAAGAAGCTGGGTCCTGGATTTCTCCAGAACCTGTGTCCATGCCTAAGACCCAAAGCTGGTACCCAATCCTAACCCTTTTGGCTTAGGCCACCTCTTCTAGCCACCCACCAGGAACCTCCTTGGGACCATGCCCACTCAGGCTCCATGCAAGCTGGTCCTAGGCCCTGGGAGGCTGGGGCTTCCAAAGGCACTCAGTGGGCAGCTGATGGCAGCCAGAGCAGGGCTCAAACACCGCCTCTCACTTCAGGCCTGCCCCACACAGCCTGGCCTGGTTGCTTCTCTTCAAAGAAGCGAGACACAAAGAGCTTTGGGTCAAGTTCCAGGGCCCAGGCAGAGGCTTGGGATATAAGTCCCTGGGTCTGGAGGAGACCTCCAGGGGCACCCCATCTAGCCCCATCCCCTTTTCCTGCAGGGCTTTGAGGGCGATGCTCCAATAACAGCCTCACCACGTAGGCCCAAGCGGACTGGGAAGCAGGAAAAATGTTTTCCCCCAGGAGAGGGAGCTGTGTTATCCCCACTGCCTAGATCCGGCAATGGAAGGTAACAAGTGCTGCCTGCTGCTCAGGCGTCTTGGGACTATCCCTTACCCTTTCTAGGAAATGGGGTTAGAGATGGTCTGTGTGGTTGATATCCGAGTGCTACTTGGGGTCTGACACTGCAATTTTCTCATGTGGCCCCAGGCACCTTTGTTGTGTCTTGAGGCCCACAGTGCTCTCCCTGCTGCTCCCTAGACCTGCGTCCTAGGCTGTGCCTGTGGCTCCTGTAGGGCAGATGACCACCCAGCCCTGCAGCGGGCTGTTTCCCTCTCTGGACACCTGGCTGAGGTTGCAGGCACACCTGTCTGTCTGTGGGGCCTCCACAGAGATGCCTGACTGGTTCTCAGCCTCGGCTGGGAACAAAGCAGAGGCTCTTGCTCAGATGGGGGGCGGGGATTTTCTGCAGGGCAGATATTTTCTCTTGGGATGGCACTTCTGGTGCCAGGAGAAGCACATGCAAATCAGATGTCATGTGTTCCTTGGAGCCCCTCACATCTGGGTGGGCTCTCTGTCGACCACCCAGCTCTCTGGGGCTCCCCATCGCGGGACAGCTTCGGCTGGGACTAAGTGCAGCTTTCGCCTCCCCACCCAGGTTGCACTCAGCAAATGTCCAGTTGGGGTCATTTGAGACCCTGCGTGAGGCTGCATCTCCTCCAGTCTCTGCTTACAGTATTCCCTCTGCCCAGAATGCCTTTCCAGCCTCCCCCTTGCAAAACCCCATCCACCCGCCCACCGGTCTGCAGCGCAGAGGACCCTCCTCTGTGACGCCTTTGCAGGGGAGCAGGCTGCTTCTCCCTTTACTGCCTGTATTCCCCCACGCTCTGCTTTTGCCTCGTGGGAACCTTTGCCTCGTGTTTTGTGCCATGGCAGCCTCCCCACTCGGCCTCTGTCTCCTGTGCCTTTCTGTCCCCTTCCCCACCTCCAGACCTCCACCCTGAAGGGAGGGCTAAGGGGAGCAGGCCAAGCCCATTTCTGCTGTGACTTTGCATCAAGAAGCTCCCAGAGCCTGGGAGAGGAATGGGTTTCCTGCTTTTAATTGAGGCGGGTGTGAGTCATTCCTGGAAAATGGTATTTGACAAGGCAGGGATCGAAGCCTGGGAGCCACATCTGCTGGGCGTCTGGGGAGCCTCTAGTGGAGGATGGCTTTGTTGGGGCCCCTGGGTGTGGGCCTTTAAGCTGGCCAAACTGCAGGAAAAGCATCAGGAGGCCAGCCATAGGGAAAAATGACACGTCCTCGTCCTAGTCCTCAGTTCAGTGGAGTTCCCTGTAATTACCGTAATTGCCATGTGGCTACCTCCCTGGGTCCGGCAGAACACTTCAGGTCACCACCGGCCTGTCAGCCCTCCACAGGGAGTTTGTGAGGATCAGGAGGTGCCAGAAACCACTGTGGGTCTCCTGCGGGTGCCTGGCCTACTTGCACTGCCCGGAATTGCTGCTCCGAGCCCTCTGGGGGGCAGGCGGTTCTGCGTTCCCACTGCAGTGTGGCGGAGAGGGAAGGGAACAGCTACTCACTGATGGACAACACGAACAGTGAAAAGATGCCCACCACGTGCCACAGGCGCATGTCCCAGAACACCACTGTCTCCTTGGTCAGCGGGGGCGGCTTGGGCTTGGGCGGGGCCGTGCTGGGCTGTGGGTCAGGAGAGAGGGGAGTGAGTTAGGCAGAGGCCAGCTGGCTGGAACCTGCTGAGAAGGGCCCAGGTCTCAGCAAACACTCAGCCCAAGCATATCAGAATCTCCTAGAATCAACTCTCTTAAGCATGCACTACCAACACCCTAGACCTAGGAAAGTTCCAGATTTAGAGCAAGAGAACTGAGCAGAGCCAGGGATTTGAAGTGGGAGGGTGGTTGATGCTTGGGGAAACCAAGGCCTGGAGGAGCAAACATGGATGGCTTGTCCTGGCCAGGTTCAAGACCCCTACGAACACACCCTCCTACTCCAGTCCTGGGCTCCACCCAGGCAGATGGGGTCTCAGGACCAAGGCCAGAGACAAGGTAAGGCCTGGTGGGTGCTGGTTGACTGGCTTTGCTCTCACATCTCCCCAGTGAGGGTGAGGTGTGGAGCTAGGAGTCAGGGCCTCATCGTTCTTCCAGCTGGCCTGGACCCCTGCCAGGCAGCCTCCTTTGGTCGCCTACCCTACTAGGAGTCACTCTCTGAACAGAAGGCTGCCAGAGTGTCCACAGGACAGGCACTGAATAAGTAAAAGGCCTGCAGTGCTGCGGCGACACCTGGAGGCCAAAAGGCAGAATCGTGGCTGTAGCAAGCCTGAATAGAGCACAGCCAGACACTCCCACTTTCTAGGGGGATGTGACCCTGCCCTGGGGGACTGAAGGGATAGGACACTGCCCCAGGGTCTAGAGGACACAGTCCTGCCCCCGGTCTGAGAGGACACAGCCCTGCTCCTGGGTGTCTAGGGGACATGATCCTGGCCCTGGGTGTCTAGGTACATGCTTCACCCTGGGTGTCTAGGGGACATGGTTCTGCCCTGGGTGTCTAGGGGACATGATTCTGCCCTGGGTGTCTAGGGGACATGCTTCACCCTGGGTGTCTAGGGGACATGGTCCCGCCCTGGGTGTCTAGGGGACATGGTCCTGCCCTGGGTATCTAGGGGACATGGTCCTGCCCTGGGTGTCTAGGGGACATGATTCTGCCCTGGGTGTCTAGGGGACATGGTCCTGCCCTGGGTGTCTAGGGGACATGGTTCACCCTGGGTATCTAGGGACATGGCCCTGGCCCTGGGTGTCTAGGGGACATGGCTCTGCCCTGGGTGTCTCAGGGACATGGTCCTGCCCTGGGTGTCTAGGGGACACAGTCCTCCCTAGGTCTGAAGGGACATGGACCTACAGTGTGGAATTTGAGTAGATCTGTCCCTGACCAGAGATGGATATGACCCCACGTCTGTCACTTAGTGTGGCGGAGGGGTAGGGAGAGGGGTCTGTCCTCTGAGGGAGAGAGAACCCTGGGGCATATGAGCGAGATGTTGTCCCCTGATTACCAAATAAGGACAGACACGAGTAGTCCCTTCTGGTTTTCTGAGAAGAAAGGCAACCTGCAGTTCGACCATCCAGTCCTTCTTCCCAGGTCCATAAACATGGATTAGGCATCTGTCATGAGCCAGGTGCTTCTTCATCTAGTGCATGCCACCCTTCAGCGTGGGTTGCAGAACTCAAGAGAGGATCAGCAACCTGTCCCAGGTAACCCAGAGGATCTGTGGTCTGGGATTGGTACCTGATTCTCAGGCTCTTTTCTCCTTGCCAGGGTGAGCTATTGACAAGATGACACCATTCCTCAGTACTGTCCCCTGGATATATGTGAGGGGTCAGACATGTATGTAAAGTTGGGGAACATGTGTGAGGTTGGGCACACATGTGGTTGGCGTGCATGTGGGTGTGGTCAGGGACATGTCTGTGCCATTAGGGTTAGGGGCTTGGTGGTGGCAGCTGCCCTAATTCTAAGGCCCAATGTGTTGGCCCGATTGGTTGTATGACTGGAAGACTCTGAGGGCCATGGCAAAGTTCTCAGGTTCTGAGCCAAGGCAGCTCACTTCCTACACATTCTTGCCCCAGCCCTGATGTGGGTGGAGCTGGGCCTACTCTCACTGATAGGGGTCTTGGGTGGACGACAGCAGGTAACAGCCGGTCTTCTCCTCATGGTGGGCCCTGCTGGGGTCTGATTTCTGAAGCATGGAGGCCCCCACCTCCTTCAGGGCCTCATGGGCTGATGGAGGGTGATGGTGAGCCACGCAGGGCTGAGGTGGGTGGTGACATGGCCCCCAGCCCTGCCCATGTCTCTGCTGCTTCTGTGAGGGAAGAGCTAGGGCTTTGCTCAGGCTGTAGGCAGATGTCAGGCAGATGGCCTCCAAATGCAATTTCCTGTGATGAACTGGGAGAAGATGAGTTCCTGGGGGTGAGGGAGAAGGGTCCTTGGCTCAGAACTGACTTAACCCCGCCCCCAGCTTTCTGTCTGCACCTAGGCCAGCTCAGTTTCTGTACCCAGGCCTCAGGACAGCCTGTGAGGGGCCTAAGTATGCCCCACGGGGCTCAAGCCAGCATAGCTTCCGTTACAGGGACACTGGAGCTGACACCTGACTCTAGCCCAGCTTCGTGGTCACGCCCTCTGGGCAACAGCAGGGACAGGCTACATCTGGATTCAGGGCTCTGTCCCTATGTCCCCATCAAACCCTCCAGTTCAGGGCTGTGTCCCCCCATAACGACCTCCCCATGGGTCTGTCTTCCCTATCCCACACTGTCCCCAAGCCCCTGCCACTCAGGACTTCCCTGGGCACCTCTAACTGCCTCTGCATTTCTGTTTTCCTGCTCCTTCTTGTCCACCCCTGCCTGCACAGCCTGCATCCCCTGCTCCTCCCTCGCCCGGGCTCCTGGGCCTTCTCCTTCGGGTCTCACAATCCAGAACTCTAGGTCTGGTCTGCCAGCTCTCTCATTGGCTCCCCTTTCAGGCTCAGCAGGAGTGGGGTACAAGGGGGTTAGGGAGGCTACAGATGGCCCCATCCTTCCTGGCGCCAGCCGGGCTCTGTCAAACCACCCAGTCATCCTCTCCACCTGCTTCTGTGCTATCTCAGCAGCTCCTCCCACCTCTCCCACTGTGTGCCTGCTTCCAATTTACCCTCCTTTCAACCCAGAACTCATCCTGACTCGTCCCTGAGCAGAAACTTTCTAAAGCTCCCGGTTATCACCAGGACCAAGTCAGACTCCCCAGTCCCTGGGTCCTGCCCTGCCTGCCCCTCTGGACCTAGTGCTCCACATGGCTTCTCTGTAAAGGGTCTCCTCATCCTGCTGCCCCCACTCTCCAACTTGGAATGCCCTCATCTCTATCTTAAGGCTGTATCTCCCCCTCCATTAGACAGGGGTCCCTGGAGCATCTCTGGAGATAGAGGCTGTTGCCTCCAGAAGACCCTAAATTCAGGGTCTAGATCTGCTCCATCAGACTAGAGGTCCAGAAAACCCAGGGCTGTGCACCTCCCCGCCAGTGAGACCAAAGGCTGGAGGATGGGGACCCAGTATCCCCCATCAGTCTGGGCAGGGCTGTGTCCCCAGTCAGACTGGGAATCCCTCAAGTCAAGGTGAGTCTCCCTCGTTCAGACTAATGTTCCAGAAATCGGGGACTGTGCCCTTCCATCAGACCAGGAACCCCAAGAGTGGGGGCTGAGTCTCTCTCACAGCCTGGCAGGGGGCTTGGGGCAGGGCTGCATCGCCCAGGAGACTGGATCTCTCAGGGCAAGAGGAAGGGATCAAACAAGCTCCGGATCAGAAAGGCGCCCCCTCTCCCCCAGCGCCCTGCCTGGAGGGTGACAGCCTCCCCAGCCCCTCCGCGCGGCGGCCTCACCTCCACCAGCTGCCCGGCAACCCCCGCGAGGCACACCCCGAGTGCGGCGCCGCCCAGCACCCAGAGGGTCCCCGCGCCCGCCATCTTCGCGCCACCGCGCCGCTTGCGGAGCCCAGAGACGAACGAACGGGCCGGCCGCCGGTCACTGCCCCTGCCAGTCGCCGCGAGCTTTGGCCACGGGTAGTGAGCGAGCATCATTTATTCATCCTCGGTGTCAGGTTCCCGCGCCTCCCGCCCCCGCCATCGCTTCGGTGGAGGGCCCGCCCCCTCCCTCCCGGGAGATCGGGCTGCAGGCTCCACATCCCTGCCCCCACCTTCCGCGTCCCCAGGGACACTGAGGTGGGGGTGGGCGGGAGGGAGGACAGGTTGGGGCCAGGTCCCTAATCAACAGGTCCCCCTCCCTTCTGCAAATGGGCCTCAGTTTCTCCATATGGGACAAGGAGGTGGGGCTGGAATCTGCTGATCTAGGAGGCCCTTCCCATTCTGTCATGCTAGATTTGAAAAATATACTGGATTTGAGTTTGGAGGGGGCAGAGCGGGCAGGTTGCCATGGTGACAGGCACTCAGGGATGTCCTGGTCTTTCTGGCCTGGCTTCCTGCCCAGAGGTGGCTCTGGTCACCCTGGACACCAGAGCCGGAGAGCAGGAGATGGTATGGTCAGAGCTGCCAGCCGGCAGTGTTATGGAGAGTTCCAGAAGAAGCCAGCATCTTCAGCCCCACAGGACAGAAGTCGGCCGCCCCTGGAAGGGCTGGAAGACTATTTTCTGACCCTGACTGCCCTCAATCTCTGCCCCAGCCCGAACGCTGACTCTGACTTCAGTCTAAGCAAGGACCCCAACCTCATGCTGAAGTTGACCCACACTGCACTCTGGCCCTGACCCCATGTTGAGCCTTGACAACTGAGGGACAGAAGGAGGTTCTGAGGAAATGTACAGACCTGGGGGAGGGGCTGAAGACTTAAGAAGAGGAGTGGGGAGGCATGGAGTTGGTAGACTCCTCCTCCCTCCTTTCCTTCCTTCCTTCCTTCCATTCTTGTCCTGCTGCTGAGTGTTGGAAGAAGCAGTCCAGGTGTTGGGCCCCTGGAACCCTTATCACCAGGGACACCGGTGAAGGTCTGCGCAGGCTGGGGATGGCCCAGCAAGGCCTGCCCTGAGAACCGGGGAGACCTTGTGGCTCTAGAGCCCCGTGAGGTTCTGGCCTGGACATGCCATGAATGGGCAAGGACCACAGCAGGCTGCAGCAGGGAGCAGAGGGCCACCTGCGGTCACCTGCCAGTGTCAGGGAGGGCCACTTGCGGGCACCTGCCAGTGTCAGGGCCTGGAGATGACAGCCAGGCAGGAAAACGAGAGCTGCTGGAGAAGGACTGTGGCCCAGGAGACCCATCGAGGAAACGCTCAACAGCAGGAGGCTAAATCCGGGGATTGAGTGGGCTGGGCCAGCCAGTCCTCCCCAGGCATGCCCTGGCCAGGCAAACAGGAACTCTGCTAAAATCCAGATCACTTGTTACATCACTCCAATCCCCACTTCCTCATGCTGCTGCTCACAGGCCAGACTAGGGAAAGCCACACTGACCAGTCAGGGAGGTCACCCTCGGGACATGGGGTCAGGGAAGCTGGACAGGGTGAGGACTAAGTGAGCCTGTCAGTGATGCATTGAGCAAAGCGTTACTCCTCTGTTTCTGTTTCTTATCCATGGAGTGGGGAGGGTGAGACTCCCAGGACTGATGTGAGGATGATATGAATTAATGAATATGGGAGTGCTGGCTCTCCTTAGCAGGACAGGTAGCACTCTGCTGCTTACAGGCTCCCAATCATAGCTCAGCCAAGGGGAGAGCTATTTCTGTTTTCTGTAGGGTTCATCCATCCATCAAGAAGTAGGGCAAGCCTAGTGAATAAATCTGAAAGAAAATACAATCACATGCATCCCCTGGTGTCCCCTGAGATGGCCCCTGCTCTGCGTGGGTTCCACTTCTCTGCAGACTCCTGAACACAGCTGAGATCTCACTATACACTATTTCTGTGTACTGTACACTGGGTACACTTTTGTACCCAGAACTTTTTTTAACCAACTCAAGTACTCTAGATCCTCCTTGACCCCACCACAGCCAAATACTATCACACGGGCTTCAAAGTCAAACTGATTGAACTTAAATAGCAGGGTGTCCCAAGGGTCTCAGTGCAGTTTTAAGCTTTAATAACCTCAGAAGTATAAAATACAAATGTATAAGAGACACCATTTAGCCAGGTGCTGTGGCTCATGCCTGTCATCCCAGCACCTTGGGAGGCCAAGGTAGGCGGATCACCTGAGGTCAGGAGTTCGAGACCAGCCTGACCAACATGGAGAAACCCCATCTCTACTAAATATACAAAATTAGCTGGGCATGGTGGCGCATGCCTGTAACCCCAGCTACTCATGAGGCTGAGGCAGGAGAATCGCTTGAACCTGGGAGGCAGAGGTTGCGGTGAGCTGAGATCGTGCCATTGCACTCCAGCCTGGGCAACAACAAGAGTGAAACTCTGTCTCAAAAAACAAAAAAAAGCAGCATTTGAAAGTTTAAGTTTCCTTTTGTGCCTCTGAAGATAGTCAAAGTTGACTGAAAGAAATTTAAATCGGCTGAGTGTGGTGGCTCATGCCTGTAATCCTAACACTGGGAAGTTGAGGTGGGAGGAATGCTTGAGATCAGGAGTTTGAGACCAGCCTAAGCAATATAGTGAGACCCCTGTCTCTCTAAAAATAAATACATAAATAAAAACAAAAAAAGAAAAGAAAAGAAAAAGAAACAGGTCATTCAAAATTCACAAAACTAAAGTAGCATAAAGAGAATTTAAACAAACTTTCAAAACATTTTTTTGGGAAATTTGTAGCTTTATATGTCCTAACTTCTGAAGTTATTAAAGCTTAAAACTGCACTAAGGTTTCTGGGACATGAGCATACTGACAGCTGTGAACCCTCAGGTGGGCTACTTAACCTCTCTGAGCTTTAGTCCCTCATCTGTAAAACAGATAAAATTCAGGATCATGGGCCAGGTGCAGTGGCTCACACCTTTGGGAGGCCAAGGTAGGAGGATCATTTGAGCCCAGGAGTTCGAGACCAGCCTGGGCAACATAGCAAAATGCCATCTCTATTTTTTTTTAAAATTCAGTATCATGCACCAGCATATCACAAGCCTTCATTAAATGCTAGTCATTATGATTATTATCACTCTTGTTAAAGGCTGTGTGATACTACACTGTATAAAAACTCAACAAGGACCAGGTGTGGTGGCTCACGCCTGTAATCACAGCACTTTGGGAGGCTGAGGTGGGTGGATCACGAGGTCAGGAGATCGAGACCATCCTGGCTAACACAGTGAAACCCCATCTGTACTAAAAATACAAAACATTAGCCGGTAGCACGTGCCTGTAGTCCCAGCTACTCGGGAGGCTGAGGCAGGAGAATTGCTTGAACCCAGGAGGAGGTGGTTGCAGTGAGCTGAGATCGTGCCACTGCACTCCAGCCTGGGTGACAGAGCAAGACTCCATCTCAAAAGAAAAAAAAAAGAAAAGAAAAGAAAAAAAAAAAAAACCTTGTTGGATCTCTGTCCTATTGTTGGACATTTCCATTGCTTCCAATTCTCTAGTATTAAACACCACGTTAAGGCGAACATCCTGAAAGTTGAAAACTCTCTCAAACTGTATCTTTTCCTCTGCACGTACACCAACACAACAATCATCCACACAGGAGTCTTCTGTGATCAAATGTGTGGGTTTTTCCCCTAAACGCCAAGCAGCAGACACCAACTGAGTGCCTTCCAATTCAATTCTGATAGGATCTACCTGGAGATAGTGTCAGATCCCACAGATTGAGGCCTCCGTTCCCAAGACTACCCACCCAGCCCCAAGACACTAGTCCAGTCTGGCCTCTGGAACTTCTGACCAAACGGCTTCACGTTGGGGTTCCTACAACCTCCTCTTTGGGCTTCATTTGCTGGAGTAGGTCACAGAACTCAGGGAAGCACTGACTTACTTTTACTGGTTTACTGTAAAGGGTATTACAAAGGATACAGGTGAAGAGATGCATAGGGTGAGATATGGAGGAAGGGATGTGGAGCTTCCACACCCTCCTGGGCATGCCACCCAGCCTCCGCATGTTCAGCCATTTGGAAACCCTCTGAACCCTGTCCTCCTGGGGTTTATGGAGGCTTCATGACATCTGCATTCCTTCCTCCCAGAGTACAGGACAGGACCCTCTCTGCGGAGAATCTTAAGATTCACAATCAGAAAGGTGCAGGAAGATTAGGGTCCTGGCTTGGGGCAGGCGAAAGCAGGGCAGGAGAAGGTCAGAGAGATTCCGTTTCCTGGGGCCTGCCCTGAGGCCCAACACAATATAGCCAAAGACTGTAACAAGGGCAATGGGAGCCATGAGCCAGGAGCTGAGGATGAAAATCAGTACCTAACACCACATGGGTTCTTTTCCCCCCCATCTTTGAGGGACTTTACATCTCTGAGGGCTTTTCAGTAAGGAATTTAAGTTCATAGAGGGTTTATGCCCTGCCTATGGTCACACAGGAACTATATGGCCTCCAACTCAGCCTTTGCCTCCAACCCAGGGCACTGCCCAGTGTCCAGTGCTGTTTCTGCTCTTAGGAGGACCTCATCTTAGGAGGCCCCCACATCCCTCTGCACCCCAAAATCAGTTGGGCCCATCATATCTGGAGTTGGGGAGCTCTGGACTCCAAGTCCTCCAGCCTTGATCCCTGGAAGACAGTGTCCCCTCCATACATGGTGCTGTGAATGCTGGCCTGCAGAACCCTGCTTCTCCCTCCTGTACTATTTTTAGCTCCTGTGAGTTTCCTGTAGGGACCCAGTCCAGCCTCCAGGGCCTCTGGATTGGAAGCTGTGAGCAAGGCAGGGGGTAGTGCCCAGAGGACCCTGTGGAATGTTCTCTCCTGGAGCCTGAAACTCCAGGGTTTAAGGTTTAGCTCTGGGGAAGCTGGGGGTAGGAAATGGGGACCCCCTAGTCACAAAGCTAGGCTAGGATCCAGGGACTCAGCCTAGGGTGGGGGCGGGAGCTGGGCAGCCTAGGCCTGTGCCACAGCAACTCGGGCCTGCTGGGAGTTGGCTATCCCTGACCTCACTGGCCCCAGGCTCAGCTCAGAATAGCTGTGGGGCTTGGCCAGGCCTGCACCAGACCTGCGTGTGCTTGAGCATGTGCCTTGTGTACTAAGGCACTGATGCACATGGGAGTGCATGTGCATTATGCATGCAGCTTTGTGTGTGACTGGGTGTGAATCTCGATGGCTCCAGAATCACAGGTGCCATTCACATACGTGTGTGTTCCCTGGAGCAGTGTGCAGGTCTGTGTCCCTGCGGATGGGCACACGATCTGCACACACGTGCCTAGGGCCGCCACTAGAGTTGTGCAACTTGGAGTCCTTACCAGTGGGTTCAGTGGTAGATGGGTTCATGTGGACTGTGGAATTGTATCTGTGTGCAGTGAGTGTGGGTCGGTGTATACACATCTGTGGTAGGATTGGCCAGAGGCCCTTGGCTGTGTTGCAGGGGACTGAAGGCAGGTGGACTCAGCAGAGGCTGTCCTTTGGGCACTACCAGAGGCCTTACCTGACCCCAAGCCAAGAATGAGCTGGAAGAGAGGCTGGGCAGGTCTTGCCCCATTTAGCAGATAGGAAAACTGGGCTTGCAGTGTCCATGAGGTCACACAGGGAATGGGGGAAGGACTGACCTGCTGCCCAGAGCTCAGTCAGCCTTCCCATTCCCCTAGATGTGGCTGAACAGGAAGTCTGGACTCTAGGGAGGAAGCCGTGGGAGCCCTTCCCTTCCTGCTTGAGCCCAGGCAGCACTGCCTTCCCTCAGCTGCACGTGCAGATGATGAGAGTGAGGCCCAGAGACACCTAGCATAAGATCAGATCTGTCCTGCTCAGGGCCCTGCCCCACCTGCCCCTATCTGTCACAAGCAGTGAGGCCATATGCTCCTCCTGAGGCCATGGCCTCTCTCCAGCCCTTGCCTCCCTCCCAAGTCCCAGGGATGCCTGGTGGCCCATACCCATGCTCTAGGGGACCCATAGATCCTCTAAACCGTGCTCATCCCTGAAGGAGCCCCTTGAACCCACCATACCCCTCCTCTGAGTCCCACATAACCTGAGAAGGAGGTGCAGGTAAGATATTTCACCAGCAGGGCCACTGAGCCACAGAGAGGCCGCACACTGCCTGTGATCGCACAGGAAGAGGAAGGCAGCACAAGGCCCCATACCAGGTCTCTATCCAGAATGTTCTGCTACCTCCCACTGCCCCACAGGCACACAGAGTCTCGGAGGCCTGTTTAGAACCTGAAGCCTCAGTTCATTCCACCTGCTGGGGTGGTGGCTCTGCCAGGCTGTGCTGTAGACTCAGGGAGCCAAGTGCTCCAGCAGACAGTCCTGCAGGCCATCAGGGCTATGAAGCAGGGTGGGGGCCAAGGTCTGGAGCCTGGGGGTGGAGGGCATGGGGAGGGGAGGCTTTCCCAGAGGGCCAGAGGGGACACCTCACTCACCAGAGGCCTCCTTTGTGGCAGCCTCCACCCACCAACACAGCAACACCTCTACCAGAGGAGCAGGGCCTTTGGGAGTGGAGCCCCTCAGGCAGCAGGGGGTGCAGGAGGGGGCAAGAAAACAAGGCTGAAAAGGGGGAGGCCAGAGCTAGGGCGGGCCTTGGCAGTGTGCGGAGGGATGGAGAAGCAGGAAGGGGCGGCTCTGCATGACTGGGACCCAGGAAGAGAGCAATGTGGGGTAAGAGGGTGAGGTCGCTGCGGCCTGCAGTCACTCAGGCAAGGGTCCCAGGCCAGAAACCCTCCAAACCTAGGGTGATGGGCGGCTTGGCAGACGGTAAACTCCCACCTGGCAACAACCCAAGGGAGCCAGGGGATGAGCTTGGCAGGCCCCAGGCTCCCATTTACCTCCACTGGGGGGGTCTTCAGCCTGGCAGGATGGGGGATGCCTCCCACCTCCTCAGTAGGGGGCTGAGTAGGGGGCTGGTGGGCCACCCTTTCTGCTTTTCCACAGCCATCTTGGACCCTGAGCCTTCTCCTCATTGGAACCTGGGTGCCACTGACAGCAGTGGGTGACTAGCCTGGTGGCCAGAGGGGGACCAGGCCGCTGACGGGGTCCTTCTTTGTTACAGGTTTCAACTATGTTCCCTCCCGCTCCCGGGGAGTCTGTCCCAGACCAGTCTTCAGTCACCCTTTCCAAGGTCTCAGCCCTTCGCACAAAACACAGCCGGCCGGCTTCATGCTCTGCTAGGCCTGTTCAGACTCAGGAGTGGGGAGGAAAGGGGACTTCCCCAAGGTCGCACAAGAGGGGCGGCACCCAGCCCAGGAGGCCGCAGGGCGCCTCAGTATACCCCTCTATCGGCCTCTATCGGCTCCAAGTTCCACGAACCCACACAGCGCTCCGCGTGTGCCGGCTTCTGTGACTCAGGGCAGACCGGGGAGGTCACGGGGCTGCACCACAGGCTCGCAGAGCGACTGACTGGCGGGGCGAGGTGGTGGCGCGGCGGCGGCCTCAGAGCCTTGCAGGGGAAGCGGGGCGCGAGAGGCGAGCCTGAGTGTGCGCGTGGGTGCCTAGGGGGCGGAGGGGTCAAGTCTCCCACTTTTCCTCCCCGCGCCGGATCCCAGGGGCCTCCGCATCCCGGGGGACACCAGAGGGAGACCTCAGGAGAGACTTGGGGCGGGGGACGGATCAACGCCGCGCGCCACCTCCTCCGTGGCCCGCCCGTGGCCCCCGCAACTCCAGAACAACACCCGGAGGCGGGGCGGGGCGGGGCGGGGCGGGGAGGGGCGGGCCTGGGCTGGGCTGAGCGAAGGGGGCGGGGCTGGCAGGGGGCAGGGTGGGGGTGCGAGCTAGGAGCCGCGCGAGCACTCCAGGCGCGGGGCGACCACAGCGCTCAGGTAAGGGCGCGACGGAGGGCGCGCGTCTGCGGACCGGTGTCTGTGCTCCACGCTTAGCCAGTCCAGGTGGGGGCTCCCACCTCTTGGCTGCCGCGGTCCCCGCCCAGCTCCTTGGTCCCAGGGGCAGTCATCCCCCGGCCGTCCGAATCCCTCGTAAGACCCCCCTCGGTCGCCGCGGGGCTCACAGCGTCGTCCTCCTTACCTGGCTGCTAGCCGGCTCGGGTTTGGGGCAGCGCCCCGGGCCTGACCTGAGACATGGTGCCAGGGCCACGGGGCCCCAGCCAGCAGGAGAGACTGCCAGGAGGAGGTGACGCCGGCTGGTTAGGGCGGAAGGGCCCGACCCGGGATTCCAGGAGGTGGCCTTTTCGCATGGGAGTGGCATGGCAAATGCCTGGCGGCCGGAACAGGAGCTCGGGTCTGGGAAACTCCAGCGACTAAGTGTGTGCCTGGGCAGGGAGAGGAAGGGAAGCTGGGACATATGCGACAGCAGGGAGGGGTGCTTGCCTAGGACAAGAGGCTTGGAGCCACCGAGGGGCCGGGGAAGGGTGCAGCGGGGAGAGGCGAGCATGAGACTGAGGGATCAGGTGTGACAGTTCAGTGCCCCCTCCCTTGGGCAGTGCGTCTCTCTACTGTCCCCCACTGGGCACCAGATAACGAAGGGGCTTCCACAGCAGCCCATGAAAAAGCCTCCACAGAAGGCAGAACTTCCCTGCCTGTTCAGACCAGGAAATACCCGAGTGAGTGAGTGTCATGACAAGGTGTGTCAGGGACCTGAGGAGCCAGGCCTGGGAGAGGACAGGGGAGGCCCCAGTGACCCTGCCCCGGAGGGACCTAGCGTGGACAGAGGCCAGGAATGCAGAGGAGAGACCAGGTCTGGCTACTGGTTAGAGTGCCACAGGGGCAGCCGCTGATTCACCTGGGCACGCTGTGACTGGCCAGTTCTGTCCTCACCCCGCCCAACCCCACCCCACTCCGTGGGGAGCATCAGGGCTGCCTGAGGATAGCTATGAGGCAGGGGCCTGCCAGGATCTTGCTCTGTGCCTCAGGTGAGTTGCCCAACCTCTCTGAGCCATCTAGCTAGGTGAACCTGGTGGGCTGGAGCCAGAGGTCTGGGTCTGAGCCCTGCACAAGTTCTACAGATAGGGTCTCTGGGCCCTCCCATTGTTCCTGGGCCTCTGTTTCCCTGTCTGTACATTGGGCACAGCCTGCCACTCAGGAACTTTTGAACTGGAGAGAGGGAGAGGGTGAGGAAGTCATGCCCTTGACTGGAAGGGGGAAGCTTAGGGATGGGACATGGGTTGGGGAGGGGGTACTCCTGCAGGACCCTCCTCATATTAAGGTTCAGCACCTCCTCCTCCTGCCCTGCAAATGTGCACACTCATGCACATTCACACTGCCTCACCCCTGCACTTACGCTCTCCTCGTCACTTCCAGGATGAAGCCCCAGACTCCCTAGCCTGGGAGCTGGGCCCCTCAGGGTCACCTAACTAGAATCCCAGCTTCCACCACAGCCTTCCCCCCACCCACTGCCTTACCAGCCATGCTTAACTTCTGCCCATTCCTCTGGGTGGTGTGACTCAGTCTCCCAGGGTTAGAGATCCCTTTGGGGCCACAGATGTGGAAGACTCCCAGATTAACAGTTGCCAACTTGAGTCTGGAAGACTCACCCCAGTAGTCGTAGGCTGCTTTGTGGGGTGCGGAGTCTAAGGACCAGATCCCCACACCCAGAGAAGCCCCCTTCCACCTGTTTGTCCTTTTGAGGGGAGACTTAAGTAGTTTGAAAAGCTGTGATCTGCTTTGGCTGGGTTCAGTGGCTCACGCCTGTAATCCCAGAGCTTTGGGAGGCCAAGATGGGATGATCACTTGAGGCCAGGAGTTCAAGACCAGCCTGGTCAACATAGTGAGATCCCATCTCTAAAAAAACAAAACAAGTAAAAATAGAAAGAAATACAAATAAGAAGAAAAAAATGCTGTGATCTTGTTGAACCCCCATTTCGTAGAGGGGTGGCTGAGGTACAGAGAGGAGTAAGGCTGTGGATAAGTTGAGGCATGACCAGGGCTGAGCAGCCAGGTGAGGGCTGCTCCTGGGGGAGCAGCTGAGACTGAGCAGTGGGGACAAGGGACAGGAAGCCTGAGGAGGAGGGGCTGTCTCCAGGGTCAGAGAGCTCCTTGCCAAGGTATGGTGTCAGCTGGGGTCGTGGTGCTGGCCCCCCAGAGAGTGTAGGGATGTTGGTGTTCAAGTCTTCCTAACAGCGAGTTATTTACTGCAGTATCTTTTCAACTTGCACTGATCTGGTTCCTGGTCTGCATCTCCCATCCTAGCCTCACCCTTTCTTCCACCTCCCCAACCAGCCTTGGATATCCTCACCTCTTAGCTTAGACCCCAGCTGACTGCCAGCTAAGAGTGGAAAAGTCATCCCCAAAGGGCCTTTCCATTCCAGCAGTTTCGGGAGACATGGGTGAGAGTTAGGTGGGCCTGGCTGCACCCCTATTCCCTTGGCTGGGCTTTCATGGTCTGCCTGAAACTGACCTGGAGCCTCCTGTATCCTGGGGTCCTGGGTCTGCCTCAGGGGCCCACAGAGGGAGAAGAAGCTGCAGCACAGAAGTTGCAGCTGGGTGTCTGGTGGCTTCCCCTTCCTGCCTCTCCCTCTGCAGCCTCACCCTCCGAAGCAGCAGTAGCAGGAAAGGTGGGGCAGGAATGCCTGGCCTGGGCCCTTGGCCAGAGCTCTGAGGGACCCGCCCCACTCCATTCCAGAGCCAATTCACTGGGAGTTGTAGGCTCTGCCAGGGGCCTGGGATGCCCCCATGGCACTCTCGGGGCGGGGTGGCGAGGGGAGGGCTGAGACCCCTTCCCATTCACCCTTTTAGGTCTGCCTGTGTCACCTGCCCATCATTGACTGCCCTGATTATGTCCCCTGCCCCACACAGGTTGGCTAACTCCAAAGCCCAGCATGTCAGAGACAAGGAGAGAGACAGTCTGCGGGTCTTGGGCTAAAAGACCCTGTAACTCTCTGCCCCAGATACCTGATCAGGTCATTTGGGCAGATGAACTTTGCCAAGTGAGGGTACCAGGGTCTGGTGGGGGAGGGCTTTGTTGGAGTAGAGGCTATAGCCTGGCTGTGGGGGTGGGTTTGAGCCCAGGCCTCTCTTCGCCCCTTCTTTTAGGCAGGACACCACATTCCCAGGTGGTTCCTGCCTAATTGGAAGGTCCCTCTCACTCCAGGGCAGAAAATTTCAAGGCTTAAGCCCACCTGCCCACTCCAAGGGCCCCCATCCATCCAGCAGGCACCCCTTCAGGGTGGATGGTTGTGATCAGTGATCCCTCTGTCTGGTTGGGGGACCATGGAGGGTCCAGGCTCCTATCCACATTGAACTCTCTCTCACTGCCTGGCACCATCTCCTCTGCAACTGTCATATGTTTATTCCCCCAAATGTTACTTTGGATCCCATCATTACCTTGCTCTAAAGTCTTCCATGGCTGTCCATGGGCGACTGAGGCACAGCGAAGCTGTGGTCCTTTGGGGTGCTGCTTGGTGGGCCACCCTCAGAGGCTGGTCCCTCACACCCATGAGCCTTTACTCTCAGGGTTCCCCCACTTGCCTGCTGGGTCCTCCCTTCCTTTTCATTTCTTGACCATCCTTTGTGGCTCTAGCAGGAGGCCTCCAGACTCCCCCATACCTCCAAAACTCTCCTTGCGTACACAGCCCTGTTGGGTGACAAGGAGTCCTGAACCATGGGCTAGAGGACAAGGCTGGGCTCCTCTGACAGCCTGGCCCTGTTTATAGAGACTGCAGAATCCCTGAGGGGAGACTTGATGGAAAGGGGCCAAGACCAGGGCACCACTAACACTACCCTGGGCACTTGGGATCCATGGTGGGTATTTGAGCAGAGGAAGGAGCAGGCCAAACTGGGCTTAAAGAACATCTACCCTTTGGGGAAGAAAGGGTTGCTTCCCTTGGCAGCTCTGAGCTCTCTCTCTCCTTCAAGGACCCCTCAGCTGGGCCCAGGCAGGGAGCAAGGCAGGGGTCAGTGGCCAGTCCAGGAGCTCCCCTTTGTGGTGATATGGGCTCACTGCTGAGTTCTGATATGGGTGGTCATGGACCTTGCTTCTGGACACCCTGCCTGAGAGGATGGGCACTGGCCTTGCTCCTGCCCGTGCTATCTAGCTGTAACCTGTGCCCTACACAGGAGGCCCTGAGTCTGACACCCGGCCATGTGCAACCCTGAGGAGGCAGCCCTGCTGAGGCTGGAGGAGGTCTTCTCAGCCACCCTCGCCCGTGTCAACAGCTATGTCCTGCAGCCCCTACTCCCAGCCGGTGAGTCTAGGCTCTCTAGTGGGGAGGGAAGGGCACTGAGGAATGATCCCAGGGACAAGAGTCCTACCTTGTTGGACTCGCTGAGCCACAGCTTTCTCAACCTCAAATAGGAGTGGTGACACCTGGTATCAGCATCTTCTGATGGAGGTGGTGCGATCTCGGCTCACTGCAACCTCTGCCTCCCAGGTTCAAGCGATTCTTGTGCCTCAGCCTTCTGAGTAGCTAGGATTACAGATGCCTGCCACCATACCTGGCTAATTTTCATATTTTTAGTAGAGACGGGGGTTTTACCATATTGGCCAGGCTGGTCTTGAACTCCTGACCTCAAGTGATCCGCCCGCTTCAGCCTTTCAAAGTGCTGGGATTAAAGGCATGAACCACTGCACCAGGTCAGACTGCTCCTTTCTTAAAGGAACCCTGAGGGGCCAGGCCATGAACCTACCTGTAGCCCAGACCAGGCTGTGCAAAGAGATGGAATTCCTCCTCTCCCAGGGTAAAAGACTGCCGTTTGCTTGAATTTTCGTCTTGCTCCCACCTAGGGCACCTGGTGGTGCTGGGAGGGGAACAAGACTGACTGGAACACAGGATGCCTAGGTTTTACTTCCAGCTTAGGTCTCACTTGTGAGGCCTTGGTCAGGTGCCTCTGTGCATCTGTGAAATGGCAGAGAACTGTGTGACCCTGTGGACTCCACATTCTGGATCTGAGGAGTCCAGGATGAGGAAGCCCAGAGCCAGGGAGGAATTTGTGTATGTACTTAGTTCCCTGAGGCTGTCAGGTCAGGGGTGTCCCTGTTGAGTGAAGAGGTGGGTATGCACCCCTATTTCTTCCTCGAGGGTGCTGCCCACTGCTCCAGCCTGCCCTTCCCCTGCTCAGCTTTAGGCTTCACCAATTCTGTCCTGCGGATCCCAGGGATGCAGACCCTGCCACAGCTCCAGGGCTGGCCAGTGCTGGTGGCCCTCATGTGAACACCCGGGGTTTCTGCATGTTCCCCAGGAGATAGAGCCTACATCCTCCACTCACAGTGTGCCTGTGCTCCTGCCCCAGCCCCAGAGCCCTCGGATCCCTGGGGCAGAGAATGCCTGCGGCTCTTGCAACAGCTGCACAAGAGCTCCCAGCAACTCTGGGAGGTGACGGAGGAAAGTCTGCACTCACTGCAGGAGAGGCTGCGCCACCCCGACTCCACCGGTCTGGAGTCCCTGCTGCTGCTGCGAGATGCTGACCGTGTACTGCAGGCCCACATAGAGTAAGACCACTGGAGGTGGGGCTGGGGCTCAGCCCTGGTGTCAGAGTGCCACCTGGCATTAAGGTTCACCTGGGGGTGGGGCTCACATGGATCAGGGTTCAGGCAAAGGTTTGGGCTCGGTCCGTTGTTGGTGCTCACCTGGGGTCAGCCTCACCTGGGCTTGAGTGTTCACCTGACAGCAGGCTCAGACACTCCAGACCTGAGGCTTGGGGCCTCCCAGGGAAGAGAGACTGTATGTTAGAATTGTCTTGTTGGCCCTGGAGTCAAGGTCTCCAGTGCCCAGAGCCAGGCCACTGTCTGGGCCCTCAGGGCTGCAACTGATTAGTGGGTGGGATCTGGGGATCCCAGGGACCAGGGGCTTAGGTCTGGGGCTGAGGACTGGGTTTGTAGGGTGTTCCCTGTGCTGCCTGCAGGTACATCGAATCCTACACAAGCTGCATGGTGGTGCAGGCCTTCCAGAAGGCAGCAAAGAGGAGAAGGTGAGCACAGGGCTGGTGCAGTGGCCCCTGATGGGGCGGGAGTGCCTGAGTGAGGGTGGGGTCAGGGAAGCCCCCTCCCCAGAGCAGTGGGTGTCACAGTCCACGACTCATCCTGGAGGATTCCTGGCTCTACAAGTCTGCACAGATCCACACTGGAAGAGAAAGAGGGGAGGCCCAGTGAGGCCAGGAACAGAATCCAGACCCACTCCCGCTGGGCTGGCCTTGGGGCGGGGAAGGAGGGCGTCCCTTCAGGGTGGATGGTTGTGATCAGCAATCCCTTCATACTCTGAGATATTGCTCCTAAACCTGTGAGGGTAACTCGGGTACTGTGTTCATCTGACAGGGTAGAGGTTTTGAGCCTAGGGCTGGCCTTGGGGTCTGGGGGATTAGCTGGGGCAGGGAGGTGGTGGTGTGGATGCAGGAATGGAGGAAGGGGTGAAGGTGGTGTGTGGCCCTCTCTACACACAGCGAGTATTGGCGGGGCCAGCGGAAGGCGCTGCGGCAGCTGTTGTCAGGTGTGAGCTCAGAGGGCTCGGTGGGCGCGTCGCCGGGCCAGGCCCTCCACCAGCCACTCACCCATCACGTGCAACAGTACGTGCTCCTCCTGCTGAGCCTCGGGGACACCATTGGGGAGGTAGGTACCAAGGGCAGCAGCATGTGGGGAAGCTGAGGGAAGGGAGGGATAGAGCCCAGACTCAGGGGACTCAGCCTGTACTCAGGAACCCTAGTACAAGAAAGACTCAGCCATGCCAGGGGATGGGAGAGAGTTGAAGGAGTTACAGTCCTGTCCTGGGGTTTCCAGGGGACATGGGGGTCATGGTCCAGCCCTGAGGAGGGGGTCCGAAGACATGGCTCTGCCCGAGGGAATCTTAGTGGGTGACAGCACTGCCCTTCCCTGTGGTGTCTGAGGCATGTGGCCCTGCCCTGGTAGAGCCAGCAGAGACCCAGAGAGCAGGGGTAAAATCATGTTCTGGGAGTGAGGACACGTGGGCCCAGGGCCGAGCTGGGGAAGCACCTTCATATTCTACCCACTGCCCCACCAGCAGAAGAGGAGCTGTCAGGGAGAAAAGGGCAAAGTCTGGCCTAGATTCAGGCCTCTCAACCAGCCGGGACCAGGACTGGGCTAGGGAAGATTCCAATAAGCTCCCCGCTCACTGGCTGCCCTGTCCCCCTTCAGCATCACCCAACCCAGGAGCTGGTGGTGAACGCAGTCACCCTCTTTGGGAACCTGCAGTCCTTCATGAAGCAGGCGTTGGACCAGGCTGCAGCCACACAGGCTCTCTGGCACACCCTGAGAGGCCGGCCGAGGGTGAGTTGGGGACCTGAGGGGCAGTTAGGGAGGGGCGTCCTTTTTGGGCATGGAACTGTTGGGGGCCTTGAGCTGCTTGCTGTATTCTCCGGGTCTCAGTTTCCCCATATGGAAGGGGGAGTGATGGCTGAAGCAGGAGGCCGTAAGGTCCCTCTGTCCAGCCATTCTTATCTGTCTGCTGAGCATGTCCTGGGCCAGGCCCTGACCTGGCCTAGGGAAGAGGCAATCAGCAGATTGCCTCTCGCCTGGGGATGTCACCGATCACACCCTTGTGTTGCTGCCCACCACGGCATGAATTGCCCCTGCAGGGAGGAGAGTCCCCTGGGCCCTGAGACTTGGACCTGGTGTGGAGAATTAGGAGACTAGGTGGAGGAATGAGAATTGCGGAAGGGAGGCAGGGGTGGCTGAGTACTGGGAGAGGACTGATAGGGGAATGGCTGGGGCCATGGCACAGAGTGTGGGAGGGGGACACTGAAGCTTCAAGAGAGCCAGGAATGTATAATCAGTGCATTTCTGTCCATCACTGACTCAGTGCATTTCTGTCCATCACTCCAGGTCTCCTGGAGGGGGTCTGTCGGGGGTGCCTGGGGTACAGGGGGAGGTGGCAGAGTGGCTGTCAGTTTGCAGGAAGAGGTGCCTAAGCCTTGTATACTGTCCTCTTTGCCCCACCAGGATGTGCTCTGCACCCCTGCTCACAGACTCCTTCAGGACAGCCAGGACGTACCCGTGACGGTCGCACCGCTGCGGGCTGAGCGTGTGCTGCTCTTTGATGATGCCCTCGTCCTGCTGCAGGTTGGGGTGGGGCTGACCCGAGGTCTTAGGGCCACAATAGGGTTCTGGGGTCTGGTCGGAAAAGGAGCAGGAGAGGGGCACGCTACTGGGACTGAGAAGGTGGGCTTGGAGGGATAGTCAGGGACAGAAAGGCATTGTGTTGGGGAGGGGCAGTCCACTGGAGCTGTCCCCAGAGGAGCATGGGCTGAATGGAAATTCAGTCCAAGGTTTGTCCCAGCTTCAACCCTTCCCATCTGGTGTCCTTGGTTACATGTCTTCACCTTCGTTTTCCCATCTGGAATGTGGGGGTCATTATTAGTGAGTTTGTTCTACAGTAGACACCAGACAACTCTTAGTTCCCATTGTACTCAAATAAGAGAGGAACCCCAGACAGGAAGTCATGGGTGACTGAGGGGTGACTAAGGAGGGCTGGATGAGAAGGCTTCTAGAGAAAAGTACCCCACAGGAGCAGTGCCTGGGCTTTCAGCATTGTGGAAGTCAGGAAGGAGCCAGGCCTGGGGCTGGGAATTGTTACACGGCCAGTCACCAACTCTGGCTCATCCCCCCGAAATCATGTTGTCCTGGTGAGGTCCACAGCACTGTCTTCTCTGCCCCTTAGAAGGTTGGCCTGGAGCCCACTTGCAGACAGGTGGCGGGGGCCTGGCGGGAAGCTGCTGCCCAGCTTAGACCTGTGTCCCCTGAAGCCTGATTTTGGGGTTGGTTCTGATTTAGTTTGAATTCCCCTCCACTCCCAACTTCACACTCCGCTCCAGTGTGAAGCTACTGTCCCTTCCCTGTGCTAGCCCTCTCCGACCGCTGGACCTTTGAACATGCTGTTGTGTCTGGTGGGCCATCTCTTGTCCATGGCCTGCGGCTGGCAAGCTCCTCCTCACCCCTCAGGCCTGGGCCTCCCACCTCGTCCCTGTCCTGGTATGGAGCAGTGATTGGCCTGACTGGGCGGGGCAGGAAGTTGCTACACAAAATCTTCCCATAGGAAGGGGCTTTTTTTCTGGCTCTCAGATCAGGATGGCATTCTGGGTAGAAGGAACAGCAGGAGCAAAGGTTCACAGTGAGGAGAGGTCGGGGCAAGCTCGTGAAGGTGTGATTGCGGAGTGGCCGTGACAGCGTGGTGGTCTGTGAGGTCTCAAATGTTAGGCTCAGCAGTGTCTCAACCCTCAGGTAGTAGGAGCCGCAGAGAGGTTTCCAGCAGGGGTTGACCAGTTCCCAGCTTCATTTCTAGACCACTCTGGTGGCCACAGGGGGCTAGAGGCTGGTTCTGAGTTACTGGCCAAGCCCTGGGGTGGAAGGGACATGGAGCAGCTGTCCCTGAGGTGGGGAGCAAGCCAGGAGGGAGAGGGACTCAGTGCTGGGCAGAATAGCCTCGGTGGCCATGCAGGGTTGAGCTTGGGGCAAGCCTGGGCCAGAGGGTAGGTAAGCATCTGGCCTGGGCTCCAAATGACGCCTGTGTCCGTCCTCTTCCAGGGCCACAATGTCCACACCTTTGATCTGAAGCTGGTGTGGGTGGATCCTGAGCAGGACGGGTGAGCGACCCCCTCGGCTGACACCTCAGACCTTCCCTTTACCCCCATGACACCTGCCCACACCCTGGTACTCTGGCTTGGGCCCCTCCACCTTTCTGGACAGGGCTGGGGCCTACTCGTCACCTCCATCTGTCTAGGTGCACATTTCACCTCCTCACGCCTGAAGAACAGTTCTCCTTTTGTGCCAAGGACTCCCAGGGCCAGGTGAGTGTGGGTGAGCTGCGAACTGCGGGAGTGGGGTCACAGGACAGGGTAGGAAGAGGGCAGAGGTGTGCAACCCTGCAGGGCCCCACAGGAGTGCTGGTGAGTGTCTGGCAGGCCTCTGGGGACCTGGTGAGAGGAAATTGGGGTCAGGCATTAGAATGCCAAAAAGAACAGGGTATTTTTCTTTCTAAAGACAGAATTGGGTCCTGTGTTGATCCCTGCCCTGAGGTCTTGTTTGTCCTCTGGGCAGGCCCTGCAACTGCAGAGGAGGATCTCAGGCTGGGTGGGGGCCCCAGAGGGCAGCAGGGAGCAGTTGAAGGGCCCCCCATGTGACAAAACGGAGTGGGGGTGGAGGGTGGAGGGGTGGTACCTGGAGCTACCCCAGAAGGCTTCTTGGAGGGAAAGCCTCCAGCAGCAGTGATCTCTTCCCCGTGTTCCCCCTCCCACCAGGCAGTCTGGCAGTGGAAGGTGACCCAGGCTGTTCGCCAGGTCCTGCGTGGGAAGAAGGACTTCCCTGTGCTGGGGGCTGGCCTGGAGCCCTCCCAGCCTCCTGCCTGCCGCTGTGCAGAATATACCTTCCGCGCAGAGGGCCGGCTTTGCCAGGCCACCTATGAGGGCGAGTGGTGCAGGGCCCGGCCCCATGGCAAGTGAGTGGCTGGAGCTCTGGGTGGCAAGGTGGGGCTCTGTGGGGGCGGGGGCAGAGAGCAGCACACAAACCTAACTGTCTCAGGACATGCACCAGGAGCAGTTACTCTCTGTGGACAGTCAATTCTCAGACTGCCTCGTAAGTCGCCTCAGACTAGGCCTGGCCCAGAGACGGTCTGTGCCAAATAAAGTCTTGATGGTGACACTAGAGGACAAGGGGCAGCAACCATGCCCTGGCCTTAGAGCCTGCAGGTGCCATTCCATTCTTAGGAGGGTGGGAGAACAATTCTCACATCCGTACCGGATTGTCTGGTGGTGGTGAAATGGCTTGCACACATTCTATCGCCGTCGGTCCTCATAAAGACGCTCTGTATGGAGTGCTTTTACGCATTTCATACGTACAGACACTGAGGCCCGGTGATGGGCATGACCTGCCCAAGGTCTCAGGCAAATGATGGGGTGAGTCGGCCTCATTCACAGGTCTGTGTGACCCCGTAGACAGGCAAGCCTTTACAGAGCATGTGGTCCCACCCCATGCCACAGTTGGGAAAACAGACCCAGAGAGCAGAAGGGACTCACAAGGCTACACTCTCAAGCACCTCTGCTAGTTTCTAATACCCTGCCTCCTTTCAGAAAGGGCTCCAGACGACTTATGAACAGAGGGACAGAAAAAACACAGAAATGGGGAGAAGGATGGTAGAAACCCCACTGACTAGCATTAAACTTGAGCTTGATGCTTAGCTCTGAGTTTCCTGTTGGTCAAGGGAAAAAGGGAACCTAGATGTCTCCAGGGCTTTCCCTATGGGATGCGGTGAGTGTGCCCCATGAGGCTGCTGGTACAGTTGGGCCAGGAGTAGAAAAGGGCTAAAGGGGCTTTCTGCAGGGGATGTTTGGAGCTCAGACAAGAGAGCTGGGTTGGTGCAGAGAGCCCAGTCCAAGGGAAGAGAAAGGGAGGGTGTCTGAGAAAGTAGGTGGCTGAGGTTGCTGAGGGATGGGTGGGCCTGAGGCTCGTGAACCTCCACTATGTTCCAGGGGAACCCTGAAATGGCCGGATGGGCGGAATCACGTGGGGAATTTCTGCCAGGGCCTGGAGCATGGGTAAGGCTGACTGGGGCTGCTGCTGGGAGGCTTGTGGTGGCGGGGGGAGTGCTTTCCTCCCCTGCTGTGGTCGCCAGCCCGGCCCCATCCTGAATTCCCAAACCTCAAGCAGGAACTTAGAGACAATCTGGTCCGGCCTGCCTCACTGTACAAAAGGGGAACCGAGGGCCTGAATGGGGGCCCGTCTGAGCTCGAGGTCATGAGGGAGTGGTACAGGCCAAAAGGTGCTCTATGGTGCCCGGGGACAGGCTGAAGGGAGGGGTCCTGACAGGGGCCCTTTGAAGAACAGGAAGACTGAGGGCCTCTGAGAGTCTCCCTATTGTCCGGAAGGCTCCTTGGGGGCCGGGATGCTCCTGGGTGGCATGGAGTAGGCGTGATGGGCGTCTCAGGTCAGGGCTGATCCCCATCCCCACAACCATGCTGTCAGCTTCGGCATCCGCCTGCTGCCGCAGGCCTCTGAGGACAGGTTCGACTGTTACAAGTGCCACTGGCGAGAAGGCAGCATGTGTGGCTACGGCATCTGTGAGTAAGTGACCCTGGCTGGGGGCTCGTGGGATGGGCCCATCCTCTGGGCCGAGCTCCATGAGGCAGAGTTCGCTGTTGATGGCCCTCCCCAGGTACAGCACCGATGAGGTGTACAAGGGCTACTTCCAGGAGGGCCTGCGGCATGGATTTGGGGTCCTTGAGAGTGGTCCGCAGGCCCCCCAGCCCTTCAGGTACACGGGCCATTGGGAGAGGGGCCAGAGGAGCGGCTATGGCATCGAGGAAGATGGTGACAGGTGAGTGCCCTGCAGCTCCCACTCCCAGGGCGGAGGGATGGACAGGGCCCTCACAGACCAGATTGTTGCAGGACACAGGCTCCTGTTTGTCCTCCGCTATGTATCTCTTAAGCTCCTCACTTCCCCTCCAGTCCCTCGGTTGCCACGGAGGCTCAGGCTGAGGGAATCCTGGTCACGCTGACTGCAGGGTCACCCCCGCCCCTCACCCCTCCTCATGGTGTTGGACAGGCATTTCTGACCCCCTGCTCTGTCACGTCTAAAAACTGCAGCCCTTGCTGGCTCTCTGGGCTGTGTGACAAAGCCCTGGATCCTTGGCCTGGCAATCACGGCCTTGCCTGCTTCTCTAACCTCACCCCAGCTGCGTCTCCTATGCACCCCTCCAGCCTTTCTGGACCACTGAAGTCCCCACATATCCATCACATGCTCCTGCCTCCATGGCTTTGCATACACTCCTATTCCACCTGTCCTTCCTGCCGCCTCCACAGAAAAGCCTCCTAGATGCCCTTCCCAGGCTGCCTGCCTCCCTCCTCTACCCTCTGTTCCTCTTGGGGGTCCTGACCCCTCTGACCTTGTGTCTGTTGAGTGGATTCAGGTGATGTCACTGCCCCTTATCTGCACTCCCTGCCGCCCCGTGCCAGCAGAGTGCCCAGGAGGTGCATGGGAATGAGTCTGATCCAACTCTGGCCACATTCCTCTCCCTGCAGAGGCGAGCGCTACATCGGCATGTGGCAGGCTGGTCAGCGCCATGGCCCGGGGGTCGTGGTCACCCAGGCAGGTGTCTGCTACCAGGGCACCTTCCAGGCAGACAAGACGGTGGTGAGCAGAGTGTGTCCTGGGCTACCTCTCTCTTTGCACCCCACTCCCGCTGGGGGCCCTGAGGCTGAGCTGAGGCTTTTCAGGGAGGGATGGGAAAGGGGGCTGTGTTCCTGGGTGCTGGAGGGAGCCAGAACCTGGGCAGGAAGCCAGCTCTACCACCCCCCTTCCCTGGCCCTGGCCAGTCCCTGCTCTGCCTGACCTTGGTTTCCCCATCAGCAACTCAGGTTAAGAATACTTACCATAGACTCAATGAACTAGCAAGAATCGAGTGCTTACTCGTGATGATGCATTAGCTGACATTCATAGAGTCCTAACTTGACACCTGGCTCTGGGCTAAGTTCCCACCCTGATCCTGTGGGATCCTCCCAAGAGCCCTGCAGGTTGATGTCATTATTATCCCCAGTGTGTCCCTAGTGAATGACAAATGAGAGGCTCAGAGGGATCAGAGGACCTGCTCCATGTCACCTTCACTGAGTGGCAGAGCTGACACTCACACCCTGGTCTGCTGAGCCTCGCCGCCGAGCCTGGGACTCCCACGTTTGCCTCACCCATACCCTTCCAGGTGCTTGGGGAATGTGGGGCTCTGGCTGATGGCTGCTCTTGTTATTACGGTCTGTTGGTTTGTTTATGCTCTACTTCATTCTCGAAAGGATTGAAGGAGGCCTTCGAGGAAAGAGGAAGAAAAGGGAAGAATAAGTATGCAAAATAGATTTGGAAATAAGCTGAACACTAATTGTATCCCTTTCGGCTCTGAGCTTCCTAGCAGCCCATGGGGCAAGGGAGCCTGGTCAGCTCTGCCATTCCCAGGGCCAGTGACAAGCAGGGAAGCAGGAATGTTTCAGAGAAAGCCCCACATTTCTTGAGCTCCCAAGGGCTTCCTGAAGAAGCCACTGGGGTGAGGAACCAGGGTAGAGGGTGTCATTTGGGGAAATACATGGATGGGGTCCATGGGGCTGGTGCTCAGCAGGCCAAAGGCTAGAGTCCTAATTAGGTACAGTCCCGTGGGGCATGATGAGGTTCAGGGCCCCTCTCCCCATGTGTAAGGGCACACCTCCCTTCTTTTGCCATCTGTCTCCACCCTGAGTTTCCTGGCCCTTCCTCACCTACCGTTTCTACCCTCCCTGGCTTCCTCTCCCCAAGGGTCCAGGCATCCTCCTCTCTGAAGACGACTCCCTGTATGAGGGCACCTTCACCAGGGACCTGACCCTCATGGGGAAGGTGAGGACCACCGAGGCCCCGCTCCACACCCTGCCAAGGCTTTGGCTGGGGTCTGTAATCTCCCCACTCGGACTCAGGGCTGGGGGTACAGGCAGATGGGGGAGCAGGCAGGGGAAGGCCTGTCACACCTCCCTGAGAGCCAAGGGGTGAGCACAGTGACTGCACCCTGCCACAGAGTTGCAATTGATTCTGGAGTGAGGTGAGAGGGGACCAGTGGCCTTGCCTGCTATCCAGAGGGTACCAGTGGTCTCCTGGCTGTGTCCCCCTGTACCCTCCTAGTTCAGAATACATGCCCTCCACCAGCACCAGTGACTGGAGCAGCTGTCCCTGGAGGCACTGGCCTTCATTGTGTGCCTCCCTGAGTGGACCCAGGAGAAGGCAGTGTGTCCCCACTGGGGCCTTTGGAAATGTAGGGGTTGTTTTGGTTTCATAATGACTGGAGCAAAGGGGTGGAGATTGGGTTGCTACGAATGGCACAGCCCCATGCGGTGAGACACCTCCCTCCTCAGGTGTTGCCTGTCCCTGGGCTTACTCCCACCCCAGCCCCTCAGTGGTGGTCTCCCCACTCTTGGCTTCCCTTCTCCATCCCTCTCCTCTTCCTACCTCAGAGGCGAGCGAGCCCCTGAGACGTGGGCACAGCTGTTGGTGTGGGGGCTCTGGCAGGCGTAGAGGATTATGAACCCCTCAGTGTGGGGCAGCTTGAATGGATGGCTGGAAGCCTGCTCCTCAGTCTTTAGCGTCTCTGACACTGATGGACAGGCATGCGGCCTGTCATGATTGACTGGAAGGGTAACTGGGCAGACAGACATCCCTGCTCCTTCTCCTGACTCCCAGGGCAAGGTCACCTTCCCCAATGGCTTCACCTTGGAGGGCTCGTTTGGCAGTGGGGCAGGGAGAGGACTGCACACACAGGGTGTGCTGGACACAGCTGCCCTCCCACCAGACCCGAGCAGCACCTGCAAGAGGTGAGTGCCTGGCCCCTGTGGCTCTGGGCCTATCTGGGGATATGTCTGTGTTTCTACACCAAGGACTCACGTCTCATCAGAGGGGCCTTTTTGCACCCCCCTCTTAGCACTCTAGAGAGTCCAGAGACCGCAGGGTGTACAACTCCAGTCAGAGACTCTTGGAATCAGGGGCTGTGTGGATATAATGCTGTACACCGCAAAACTGTAGGAAAAATATTATTTGTAGGCTTTGCTTAGGTCCTGCTTTTTTTTTTTTTTTTTTTTTGTCTTGAAAGAATACAATACGGTTTACAAACCAAACATACAGGAAAAAAAATATAGAAAATAAGAGCATGTGTTAACCTTAAAAGAAAGGGATAGGCAGACATGTTCTATAGCATTTACAACTGATCATTAAGCCTGGCTCTGAGTTTCCTGGCAGCCAAGGTAAAGAAGGAAACTTGCTAAGTGGAATCACAGGCATTATCAAGGAGTATTTGAGAGGAGGATAGATTTCTTTTCCTCTAGGGACAGAGTTCCTTCTTGGAAAACGGTCGCTATTGTTGCGTCTATTGAGGAAGACTCAGTATTGCACAGAGGAAGGAATCTGTGTGGGTGGCAGTTCTAATGAGAAGTGGTCCCAGGCAGCATTTCAGATGTAGGGAGGGAGTATAGTTGACTACTTGGCCCGCTGTCCCTGCATGCTGCTTCTCCCTGACAGCAGGAGCTGGGAGTGGACAGCAATCCCTAGGGGCAGGCCCCAGCCCAGGTGTGGGTGTGGGCTGCGTGTAGCCTACAAGCATGACACTGGAGTGCAGGGCTCCATTAGACACATGCAGCCAGGCCCCAGCCTGTTGGCCAAGGTGGGATCAACGGTAGGAAGGAACTGGCTGTAAGGGAGGGCAGAGAGGGATGTCTTGGAGGGGAATCCCAGACTTTGGGCACTGGTCTGTCTTGGGCCAAGACCCACTCTCTGGCTTGGCCTTCAGATCTGTGCACCTTTCTGTCTCCATCTTTCCAGGATTCCAAATGCTTCTGTGTCTCTTCTGGTCGCAGGGTAGATTCTCTCTGTCCCTTTCTCTGCTGCTCTTCCTCCTGGAGCTGTGGAGGTCAGCCCCCTCTGCATGGTTCAATCCATCCACCCTTCCTGGGGCTTGATCCTGGGCCAGGCTGGTACCCCACCCCTCCAAGGGCCTGGGCAGAGTCCTGCCTACCTTAGCTCCATCTCTCCCTGCCCCATCACCCACCCTCCATCCCCATCACAGGCAGCTGGGCGTGGGTGCCTTCCCTGTGGAAAGCCGCTGGCAGGGAGTCTACAGGCCCTTCCAGGACTTTGTGTGTGCTGGCTGCCCCAGGGACCTGCAGGAGGCCCTGCTGGGCTTCGACGTGCAGAGCTCCAGGGAGCTGCGCAGGTCTCAGGATTACCTGTGCTGCGAGAGGTGAGGCCGAGCTGCGTGCACATGCACAGGTCAGGGTGGGCTGGGGAGGGCTTCCTGCGGGGAGGGAGCTGGGCGCAAGTGTGGGTAAGGGACGCTGTGTGTGGTGCCCAGGACCCACCCCGAGGACAGTGTGGGCAGTATGGAAGACATCCTGGAGGAGCTGCTACAGCACCGGGAACCCAAGGCCCTGCAGCCGTACCTCAGGAAGGTGAGAACCCTGCCAGGATGGCCAAGGGGGTGACATTCTCACTGCCCCTGGTGGGGAAGGGCTCCAATTTTTCATAGCAGGGTGCTGACTGAAGGGGACAGGCCTGTGGGTCCCTTGTCCTCAGAGGGCCTCGGTGTTCCCATCTATGAGATAGGAGAAGTGTCGGGAGGCTGGTGTGGGCATGCCGTGCTCCAGACCCTGGCACTTAGTCTCTCTCCATTGTCTACGCACTGGCCCAGGCTCTGAGCAACTCACTGCACCCTCTGGGAAAGCTGCTCCGGACACTGATGCTAACCTTCCAGGCTACCTACGCGGGTGTCGGGGCCAACAAGCACCTGCAGGAGCTGGCCCAGGAGGAGGTGAAGCAGCATGCCCGTGAACTCTGGGCTGCCTACAGGTGAGCTCGGTGGCACATGGGACAGCCACTGCCCTGTGACACCAGTCTGCCCTTTCCAGGCATCAGTTCTGCCTTGAATCTGGGAGGAATGTCAGGTGTCTGATTCAACAACAAACCAGACCCTTGGTCAGTGTGCAGCTGCTGAGCAAAGGGGTTAGAGGGTGCAGCAAAGGCCCAGCTGCAGCCCTCAGCTAGAGTCCAAGTCCCAGCCAGGCCCTGGGCTGACTCTGACCCTGGGCACTCTCACCCCACTGTAGGCTGAGCTTGACCCTAGACTTAGAACACACCTGCAGTCCCAGGCTGGGCTGTGACCCCATGAAACACTGCAAATAGAAGCCTTAGATGCTATAGTTCCTTCTGCTGCTGGGGTTCTAGGCTTCTCAGGCTACCATCCTGGAGCTCCAACCTTCTAACTTCTGTGGTTTGAGAGGATGAACCCTACAGGCCGTGTCCACAGTTCTGAGACGCTGCCTGCTCTTGCCTTTGTTGACTGGCAGTGGAGCTCCAGTTCTGTGGGAGGTGGCAGCCACACCATTTCTCTCTCCTTGGCTCACAGGGGTCTGCTTCGAGTTGCCTTACAGCGCAAGGGCCAGGCCCTGGAGGAAGATGAAGACACAGAGACAAGGTGACTGGCCCAGGCCTCCTTGGGGCCTGCCGAGTCCAGGGAGGCCTCATGCGTCTGCTCCTAGGACCTCCCTTGGGGAAAGAGGTGCTTCTGGGGAAGTGCTGGGCATTCACTCTATTGACCAAGCACTCTGCGTTGATCATTTGTGGATTAGAATGACCCATGACCTCTGTTCTGTGAGGAACCAGAGGGAGGGGGCACTGCTACAATACACTGAATGCATCTTTATTCTAAATGTATGATCCCAATCTCATCTTTCCCATGCAGAGGGTGAGTAGCTCCCCGAGGCACCCTCTTCTCCCTGCACACAGATGGGGAAACCAAGGGCTGGTAGGGATGAGTCTGAGGTTATATAGGAGTTAGGTGGGTCATTAAATCTGTCTCCCCCTATCCCTGGAGCAAACCTTACAATTTGCCTTTAGGTTCCAGACCTGAAGATGTTCCTGATCAGAGAGGCCTTCCTGTCACTGCATTGCAGGAGCGGGGAGATGGGGTTAGACATTAGGGAGAACTCCCCGCCTGGAGTCCTAGCACAGCAAACCAGGAGGTGGAACTGAATCAGCCTGGAATGGCTGCTGAGAGCTTGGCTGCAAGTTGCTGGCCCATCTGGGGCCCTGGTTTTGCTTTCAGTCAAATGGGGATCAAACTCCTGTCCCACCTGCCGTCTTGGTTGTCAAAGTCAAAGGAGGGAATGAAGTTATGAATTGAATTGGGCAAATCATGGCTGAGAACAGGCTTGGAAAAGGTTTTCTGGGGAGGAGGAGGCTGGAGGCTGGAGAGGAGGCTAGAGGCCGGGACACTGTTTATTGTGGAACTAGGAGCTCTTTGAGAGGTGACTCCTAGTAGTAATCCTAGACCCCACCTTGATCATCCCAACCTGTTCCGGTCTCCCCATCAGAGACCTCCAGGTACATGGATTGGTGCTGCCCCTCATGCTGCCCAGCTTCTACTCAGAGCTCTTCACGCTCTACCTGCTGCTTCATGAGCGGGAGGACAGCTTCTACAGCCAGGGCATCGCCAACCTGAGCCTCTTTCCCGATACCCAACTGCTGGAGTTCCTGGATGTGCAGAAGTAAGCCTTCCCTCCCCCTGTGCCATGTTAGCCAGGACTCTGGCATAGCAGATGACACAGACTCGACTCAGATTGTCTTCAACCTAAAGGTGGGGCTGGCGTTGATAGGTTCATGTACCCACCAAGTTCTAAGCTTATGCATTCAGCTGTGGCTGGATGTAGGTGTTCAACTGAACGACAGAGGGAAGCACTTTCCATTTCTCTCTGTTGGTCCTTCTCAGGCTGCCCCTTGTGGTGACAAACACCATAAGCACCAACCTCTCAAGGTTCATACCCTCCTAGCTCCACTCCCAGAGTCCCCACAGAGGAGCTGGCATTGCCTTCCAACAGCTTCCACAGAGCCCCTGAAGTCCCTTGCTGGCTCAGCTTGGGTCTTGAGCCCACCCCTGAATGCCAGCCGTGATTGACCAGGCCTGCCTGAATATCCACTGCTGAGGCTGGGGCAAGATCACCTGCTCTGAGCACTTGGGCTGAGAGTAGGGGAGAGGAGGTCCCTCAGGGGAAACCGAAGACTGCTCTGGGTGCAAGTCGGGAGGTGTTTACCACACTCCAGGGCCTCCCTTCCACCCTCAGTCTCCAAAACGTCCTTTCTCTTCAGTGTCCCATCTATCCATTGATGCCACAAGTGACCCCACTGTCCCCATTAGAGGGCACGGGCACTCTCTCTGCTCCCACATCCAGGTCTCCTTTGTTACACAGGGATGGTGCTTCCCACCCACCCTGAAATCCCTGTTTCTTCCTCTATCTTGGTGACTGTGTCCTGCATCTGACCAGCCACCAGCCTAGAGACCTGGCTGCCAGTGCTTCCCAAGCGTGCCCCACCTCCCTTACCGCCTCAGTGTCGCTTCCCCACACCAGCCTCCAGCTCTGCCGTGTGAGGGCTGCATCCCCCTGCTCACGGCCCTGTGCTGGCTCAGCAGAGCCTCCTGGATGGAGTGCAGTCTCTTCAGCCCTCCCTCTCTGCTGGTCACCATGACCTGGCTCATACAAGCCTCTGGGCCACCCTTACCTCCCCGGAGCTTCTGGAGCGCTGCCTTGTCCAGGAATCCTTCCATCCTTCCCATGACCTGAGCTGACCTCCTTCCCCTTTCTAGGACCCAGCTCTGCTGGGGGACACAGTGGCACAGGGAATTTGCCCTCTGACCTCACATTCTGCCCCTTGTCCAGGCAAAGCTTCCTGTCTCACTTTTTCGATTTCAGGCACCTGTGGCCCCTCAAGGACCTCACGCTGACGAGCAATCAGGTGAGAGGGAGGCCAGAATCCCAAGCCAGGGGCCCCCAGAGGTCCTGCAGCCTTTGAGGAGCCCCTTGCCTCATGATTGCTGGGCGGAGGCTGCAGAGGAGCTGGGGAGGGGCAGGGTGGGTTGGGAGGAGACACCGTCATTCTGACTTCCCAGTGTGGTGGAGGTAAGCTGTTGGCTTATAACCACCGGGCTCAAACATAGGTTTTTACCTGGCTGTGTGACCGTGTGCAAGAGGCTCGTGCACTGTGCCTCAGTTGCCTCATCAGTAAAAGGGAGCCAACACTAGAACAACTTCCAAATTCTTAATTAATTAATTACTTTATTTATGTTTCGAGAAAAAGTCTCACTTTGTCGCCCAGGTTAGAATGCAGTGGTGTGATCTCGGCTCACTGCAACCTCCGCCTCCTGGGTTTAAGTGATTATCCTGCCTCAGCCTCCTGAGTAGCTGGGATTACAGGTGTCTGCCAGGTGCCCACTACCATGCCCAGCTAATTTTTATATTTTTAGTAGAGACAGGGTTTCATCATGTTGGCCAGGCTGGTCTCAAACTCCTGACCTCAAGTGATCTGCCTGCCTCGGCCTCCCAAAGTGCTGGGATTACAGGTGTGAGCCACAGCACCTGGCCTTTATTTATTTATCTTTTGAGATGGAGTCTTGCTCTGTCATCCAGGCTGGAGTGCAGTGGCACAATCTCGGCTCACTGCAACCTCTGCTTCCCAGGTAGAAGTGATTCTCCTGCCTCAGCCCCCCGAGTAGCTGGGATTACAGACACGTGCCACCACGCCTGGCTAATTTTTATATTTTTGGTAGAGACAGGATTTCAGCATGTTGGCCAGGCTTGTCTCAAACTCCTGACCTCAGGTGATCCGCCCGCCTCGGCCTCCCAAAGTGGTGGGATTACAGGCGTGAGCCACGACACTTGGCCAGAACCACCTCAAAATTGTTGTGAGGGTGAAGTGGGCACATAAGGCAGCTGTTTTCAAAATTTGTCTGCCAGGCTGGCAGCATCAGGATCATCTGGGAACCTGTTAGGAAAGCAGATTCTTGGACCTGCCTCAGACCTACGGAGTCAGAAGCGCAGGGAGTGGGTCCAGGAACCTGTGTTTCACCAAGCCCTTGGGTTTGAGAAACATCAACATAGGCACTCAGAACTGGGCGGCACCCAGTGGCCAGTGCCTGTTATGATTATTATCTTCTTATCCATTTGGATCCTCCCAACCTCCTGGAGACTATTCCCCCCTGTTTTATGGTTGCACAAACTGAAGCCCATAGTGGAGCTGTGATCTGGCCTGGGTCACTCAGGCCTCAGGGTGGGGCTGCACTAAAGCTGGCAGTGAAGGGGAGGGTGGCAGGGGACTCAGGCCCGGCCCTGGGAAGGAGGGGATGTCAGAGCTGGGGGACCATGGCCTCATCCAGCCCACTCCCTCCACCATGCAGAGGTACTCCCTGGTCAGGGACAAGTGTTTCCTGTCAGCCACCGAGTGCCTGCAGAAGATCATGTGAGTGTGAGCCGTAGTGGGTTGGGGATCTGGAGGCAGAGTGTGGGGTGCTCCTGGTTGGGACTGAACCAAGGTCCTTGACCTGGAGCCAGCTACCCTGCTGCAGGACCACGGTGGACCCACGGGAGAAGCTGGAGGTGCTGGAGAGGACATACGGGGAAATTGAGGGCACGGTGTCGCGGGTGCTGGGCCGGGAGTACAAGCTGCCCATGGACGACCTGCTGCCGCTTCTCATCTATGTGGTGTCGCGCGCCCGGTGAAGCAGACAGGCTGGGAACTGGGGGTGCAGGGCAGGGGCAGGGTCCTACCCCCACCATGATATCCTCTGATACCTCTGAACCCCAGGGTTTATGGATGCAGCTTCTCTCAGTACAGATGGGGAAGCTAAGGCCCAGAAAAGGGAGGGTCCCAGCCAGGGTGCTGGGGTGCTAGAGGCGGAGTGAGAACCATGCCCCAGATGTCCAGCCATCCCGGCCAGGGCTCCTTCCCCAGCTGCCTGTCCATGACAGCCCTCTTCTTGTCTCCCTTGATCTCTTGGTGGGACGGTATTCTCCAGAATTCAGCACCTGGGAGCCGAGATCCACCTGATCCGTGACATGATGGACCCTAACCACACAGGAGGCCTGTATGACTTCCTGCTCACGGCCTTGGAGGTGAGGCACAGGGGCTGTGGGCCGAGGTGGAAATGCCCTGGCCCTGGGGCAGACCCTTTTCCCTTCCCAGACATCATGGCACCATCGTGGGAGGGAGGTCAAATTCACAGCTCATGTGCGACTCTGGGAAGGGTCCTCACGGTGTCCCTGATCCTGCTCTTATTAAAGGAGCCAGGGAGGGGTCCCACAGTGCATCCCAGCCCTGGGGACCCTGCGGCCATGATTGCTCCAGGCTGCGTTCCCAAGTACAGTGGGAGAGGAAGGGCCCCATTTTCCTCGCAGACCGTGGCTGAGGGCTGAGTTGGAGACACGCCTCCTCTGGGTTGGGAGGTGGGTGCACATAGCTATTGGGCCCTAGATCCTGTGCATGTGGTTGGGATCAGGCAGGTCAGCTGGCCCCAGCCTTGCCTCTCTCCCGCCAGTCCTGTTATGAGCACATCCAGAAAGAAGACATGAGGCTGCACCGCTTACCTGGCCACTGGCACTCCAGGGAGCTCTGGTAGCTTGGCCTTTCCTGGACAGACTGCAGAGCTGAGCAGGGCATTGCTGGCCCATCCCTCGTTACCCAAGGCAAAGGGCAGGACAGGCCCTTGGAAGTAGCTCTTGGAGGAGATGAGTATTTTGTTTTGCACAGGAAGATGCTGCTGCTGCCCTGACTGGGATGAGGGTGAGGGGTGATGGGTGTGGCCCTGGACGTGGTGGTTTTCCCTTGGCCACTAGCCCGTCTCCAATGACCCCTAAATCTGCAGCATGGTGCTGCAGGGGTGAGGAGCCCCGGGCTTCTCTTAGCTTGAGCCTTTATCCCAAGTTGCAGAGCCTCTCTGGGCCTCAGTGCTGCCATCTGTAAATGGTGGAGTGAGTACGCTGTAAAGGACCTTCTATCCATTTTGCTGAATTCCAGAGTCCTTTCGGAAGACTGACTTCAGTCTGCTGGGCTGTCCTGACCTCTGGCAGGCTCTAAGCCTCGCTGGGTATGCAGTCAACAAGGTGGGCCTGGAGGTCCGTGAACTGCAGGCCGTGTACCCATGACATAAACGGCGGCACTGGAGCAAGCTGGGGCAGGGGGTGGGCAAACTCTCACTGCCAGCACGCCCCAAGTGGCCTGTGAATCATTCACCTGTGACCTCTGTGGGCCTGCGGGGGGACAGCAAGGGCACATGACATCTGCCTGGGCCCTGACCAATAAACCCTCAGACCCTGCTGTGGTTGGGGAGCAGGGGTACCTTTGGGAGGTGAGGACTTTATTTAAACAGCGGTTCTAGTGTGGGACCAAGAGAGGCAGCAGCTGGGTCTTGGGGCAGCTTCATTCCTGTTGGGCCTCAGTTTCTCTTCCCCACATTGAGGGACTTGTGCCGGGTGACATGCAGGGTCTCCCTCTGCCCTAACAGGATATGCATGATGACAGGCAGTGTGATGTGTTCTGAAAGGGTCCAGGGCAAAGCACAGGGGGAGGGTGGATTTGTGTAGGGTGCAGCTCTGGAGAAGAAGCTGGATCATTCCTGGTCCCACTCCCTAGGCCCTGAGCAAGTCAGGCTCCTGGCTCTGGTTGTGGCTCCCCCAAATGAAGTACTGACCTCAGCCTATGAGGGGAGGGTTGAGGGAGGCTCTGGAAAGTCCAGCCACACCTGAGTCCCCAGCAGTAGCCTTGGGGCAGAGGGCACCCACAGAATCCCAGAGATGATGTCAGAAGTGGGCAGAGAGAGCCTGGTGCCTCTGCCACCACCTCCCCAGGAAGGAGGGAGAGCCTTTCTCTGGCTGATTCCACTAAATGTGCCAGCCCAAATGCAGGGCACGGGCTCTGGTTCTGCCAGGAGCCTGCAACACCCCCAGGAAGGGGATGGAACTGCGGAAGAGCGAGGATGTGCAGGGTGCACAGGCACTCATGCTTACTGGGACTGGGCAGCTCACTAGGATTCTATCCTTTCCAACCGGCATCAGCCAGCTCTTGTCCCCTGACAAGTGAGGACAGCCTGACCCTGCCCTCAAATGCAGCCCGCCCTGAGTTCATGGGATGCTGATGGAACCCCACCATACTTCCCTGCCTCCTTTGAGATTTGCGAGCCCTTGCTGCAGTTCAGATTCAACAAGGCCCTCTGGCCACCCTCTCACTAGGCCTCACCCAACACCGGTGGAACTGGAGCCTCTGGCTGGGCACAGTGGCTCACTTTGGGAGGCTGAGGCAGGAAGATTGCTGGAACCTGAGAGTTCAAGACCAGCCTGGGCAATATAGTGAGACCTTGTCTCTACAAAAATAAAATAAAATAATTAGCTGGGTGTGTTGGTGTGTGCCTGTGGTCCCAGCTACTCAGTAGGCTGAGGTGGGAAGATCCCAGAGCCTGGAAGGTCGAAGTTGCAGTGAGCCGAGATCGCACCACTGCACTCAATCCTGGGTGACAAAATGAGACCCTGCCTCAAAAATAAAAATAAAAATAAATAAATAAATAAATAAATAAATAAATAAGAGCCTCTGGACAGAGCCTTGGGGGCTAAAGTGTTTTAAAAGGGTCCTGGAAGAGTCCAAGGGCAGACAGGGCTCTATCAGACCGTTACAACAAAACTCACAGAGCAGGCAGGCAGGAGTCCTTCCTGTAGGTGAGCCTGACTACTGCAGTGAGTGCTTCATGTACAGAAGACCCGCCCAGTCCATACTCCAGGGGTGACCTCTCCCAGCTGCTGCAAGAGCACCTGGCTGCCCAGAGAGCACGTTGGTGCCCAGTCTCTGGATGGTAGGGTTGGCCAGCAAGGACCCTAGCACCTCAGTGATCTCACTGATGTTCAGAGCAGCCTGGCAGGGCCCAGCTCTGGTCCCTCCACCATTCCAGTTCCCACCTCCTTCCCAGGATGAGGAGTCTCTCTTCAGTCATGATCTTGAGGAAGTGTAAGATTCTTCCTAATCAATCCCAAATGGCACTTCACAGTCACCTGGGACAGGGTGGAGCGAGGCCCAGGGAGACACGACACTTCACAATCACCAGGGACAGGGTGGGGAGACACCCGGGGAGACACGGCCCATTCACGGACTCAGGCAGTTTCCTTCCCTGTAAGGGCTGAGTCCCAGGCTACAGTGGAACTCAAACACACTGGCCCTGCCCTTGGGGGCCAGGATGTGGGGCTGAGAATGACAGATACCCAAGGGGCCCAAGGGCCTTTCAGTGAGCAGATGCGTCCAGGTTGCACAGCCGAACCACCCACTTATCCTAGATAGCAGCACTGGCCCTGGACACCTGCCCCACCCCCACCTGCATCCGGGGCCCTCATGCAGTCAATCATGCAACCTCTAGCCCTGCTTCTCCCAGGCCCACTACTCCCTTCACCCGTCAACCCCATCTGCTGCCCCGTCCTGCCCTGCCCTCCTGCTCCTGCCCTGCCCTCCTGCTCCTGCCCCTCTCACTCATCTTTCTTCCTGCAGAAATGCCCTTCTCCAGTCCCACTAGGTCCCAGGCGGATCCATCCTTGCAGGCCTAGCTCATATGAAGCCCTCGTTCCCCTAGAAAGAAGCCTCCTCTCTTCACAGCCCCTTTCCAGACACAGGCCCATGTTTCATTGCTTTGGTGGGGGCTGTCTTGCCTCCAAAGTCAACAGTCCTCAGTGGTGTCTGCTTCCCATCCATTCCCCGGGCACAGTGCAGGCCGCCTTGCCAGGGGCCCGTGCTCCACAGCAACTGGGGACGAGGACAGAACACAGGTTGACACGGGAGGGGTTGGACTCTGAAGGGCCTGACTCCCAGAGCAGGTCAGCATCTCAAACTGGCTGGAGAAGCATCTGTGCAAACAACCCCTCTGGTGTGTCCAGGATGGATGGGCCCCAGGGAAATGGAGCCCCAGGCAAACTCAGGCCAAGAGTAGACAGCAAGTTGATGCCGATGCCTCAGGAGAAGGGGAAGAAAAGATGGACACCCTCTGTGCCTCGCTCCATAGTCACACAGGGCACCAGAGGCTCAGGCCTGGCCCTCCTGGGGCCATGTGTCCACACCAGGCAGCTATGATGCCAGTATGGCAGGACACTTCCAGGCACTGCCCTGCTGCTTGGTGTGGAGCTCCAGCTGAAGGAAGGCCACGGAGTGGCCAGGCCATAGCCAGTGACCCAGATGTGGTGGTTGATGGAGAGGGTGTCCTGAAAGGGACCAGGGCACAGCATGGCCCCATGAATCCTCTGAAGGGACTGCCAACTTCTTTGTCAGCGAGCCTCCCCAGGGGCCTCCTGCGTAGCAGCCCTGTTCCCTGTCTGGAGTATGGTCTGGAACAGCTACCCCACAGTGGGAGCTGGCAGGCATCCGAGGGACCCAAGTGCTGACCAAACCTCTGTTCATTCACACCACCCCCAAGGATGCTGGAGCCAGTGCGTGATCAGGGTGCTCACTGTGAATGCCCCTTGCTTGCTGTAGCACCAGAGAAGGCTGGAGGGATGCTGAGGCCAGAGGGGTGACCAGGGGCTGCTGGAGAGGCACTTAGTGTCACTGTGTGAGTGAAGCAGGTGCTCACTAGTAGGGCCCTAAGGAGGGCCCCAGGACCTCAACTGTCACTCTCTCAGAGGGATGGCTGACCACTGAGGCCCAGCAAGGGACAGGGGCTGCCCTCTTATGGGCACCTGGGAAAGGATAAGGTGAGGGTCTGGGTTAAAGTCAGTGTGAGGGATAGAATTAGGGATTAGGGTTGAAGTCAGGTCAGTGTCAAGTTAGATTTATGGACTGGAGTGAGAGTGAGCGTCAAGGTCAAGCTCAGATTGGGTCAGGGCTTTTCTGGTTGGCTTTGTCAAGGGTTGTACAGACATGTATTCTGGCGTTTACTCTTGCTGCGGGCAAGAACCTGGGATGGGGTCCTGGCTGTCAGGTCTTGGTCTCTCTGGGACCTTGGCCAAGTCCTTTTCGTAACTGGGTCCTGTTTGTTGTCTGTAAATGAAGGAGCTGTCCAGACACCCCTGTTCTGCCATCAGGAGTCCCCTCTGCTTCGAAGGGCAGGTAAGAGATGCAGCTTGGGCTCTGGATGCGTTGAAGAGGGCCCACGTGCGGGCTAAGCACTTTACGGACTTTATCTCAACTCCCTGGTGACCAAAGCCCCAGGAATCACAACCCAGGAAACCTAGGCCCTCAGGGGCAAGCAGAAGCACACACTCTGTCCCTGGTAAACAGGGGCTGAGTAGCTATGGGGGACTGGACCCGCACGGCCTCACGCCAGAGCCCAGGTGCCAGCCGGGTGACTGCACGACTCCAGCACTCCCAGGTGCAGAGCTGGAGCCCAGGTGTTTGGCCACCTGTCCCTGTTCCCTGCCCTGGAAGAAACTGCTTCAAGACAGGCAAGTCTCTCCCAAAGTGATCTTCACATATGCCCCCTGGCTGAGGCCTGGCCCCTCACATCCAAAAGTATTTGGAAAGAGGTGGAAGTGAGGGGGTGCGGTCCAGTCGTCAGAGTCAGGTGGAGGGTAATAGGTCCAGCGGCCCATTAAATTCAGAGCAGTAGCTCTGATCTGTGAAAAGCACACAATAGAATGTTTGGTTTGTTTGTTCGTTTATTTGTTTTGGCAGTAGGATACCAGCAATAATGAGATGAGGCTAAGGGAGGCCTCATCAGTGTCTGGAAAACTAATCATGTTTCATTGCTTTGGCAGGGGCTGTCTTGCCTCCAAAGTCAACAGTCCTCAGCTGAGGCTCTCTTGAGAGAATGGGTATCCAGGAGTTAGACTGAAGGCAACGGTAATGGTCTGGGACATGGTGACCACAGCATTCTGAGACGACAGGTGGGCCAGGTGTCCTGCAGGCAAGAGCCAAAAGACGCTAATGGTCTGGCCTCTCTCGGCCTCCAGGAGCCTAAGGTGTTCCTTCTCCTGCAGTGGAGCTACTCCCCTTTTCGAAATCCTCACTATTCCTAACCCACACTGTCCAGCTGGGTTCTTCTGGAGGTGATTACCATGTATCATCCTAGACGTGCGGACTGCGCCAGCAGCACCATCTTAGGAGTGATCCCTCCTGAGATAATGATCATGATCATTGTCATCAATATCCACAACTGCCCAGTGCTCGCACGCAGAGCCAGGAGCTAAGAGTGACCGGATTGGCATCTCCCCCACCAACCCCCGCCTTGGTCAGTAGCCCGGGTTCCTCCATGCAGGGATGGAGGTGGGCAGAGAAGAGTGAGGAGGGTGAATTACACGGCAGGGTCTCTCATAGCTAGTGTGGGTCTTTTCTCATTCCCCCTCCCTGCCTCATAACTAAATATTTTATTTAAATGAGTGGTACCTTCCCGGAGAATTGCCACAATTAGACTCCACTTATCTGTTCAGGTTTTTTTTTTAGTTCATCTTTTAAGGCACCTGCTGTCTGTGGGTGGTAGAGGACATGAAACGTTCCACACAACAGCCCCCAGATAGCTGCCTATGGCTGGTTCTCTTGGCTATGAGGGTGGTACCACTGTCCGACTGGATGTGCTCCAGGAGTTCAGATACGCAGCAGTATGTTTAGGAGTTGTCACGCAGCACGGCCCACACTCCATGCAAATGGGAATTGCTGTGTCATACCCAAGAAAGGCATCTACTGTCATCAGCACCCAGTGGGTACTCCTGGCAGGAGGGGAGGGGGTCCGTGGAGTCTGTTTTCCAGGACTGGCCAGGTCAGTGTACTGGAGTGCACAGTTCACTGTGGCAGTCACCTTGACTGTGGAGCTGGTACACTCGCAGGCTTGCTTAGCCTTGTGTGCTGGCCTCACTAGGCTTTGACGTGGGCCCCAGTCCTGAGCCATAGACAGATGGCCAGGCCTCGTGTGATGGTGTATCCAGGTGGCTCTGATCCTTATCTGGGCTATGCAGAATCGGTCAGCTTGTTGGTTTCACTGACGTTCACTGCCAAAGGGTCCTTTTCCACGGGTTTTCAGAGGCCCTAGGCCCTGTGCAATCTGTAGCCTAATGTTTGTCCCAACCAGGGTTGGGACTTGACATCCACTTGTTCCATTGTCAAGTGTCAGACCACACAGTCAGCCCACTGGCTGTGAACTTTGGAGGGGCAGTTTCCAGGGTACCACAGCCTGCACCAGTGCCCCGGCAGACTTCTCTCTTCATATGCAGTTTTCTCAGTTTTTCTGTGGGTCCTGTAGCTTGGCTGATCAGTCTGCGAATCAGGCCCAGCCCTCCTCAGGGACTGCGCTATGGTGAAGTCCTCAAGGAGCCTGAGGTGCTGGTGCAGACCCCAGGCCTGGGGTAGCTGCGCCTGGCGGGTGACTGGCCACTTTTTCAGGCAGGTGGGAGATTCCATTGACGCCTGGCTTCCTCCTTTCGTGGCTGTCCCCCTGTCATTAGATGACAGACGTTTGCTGGGCAGTGTCCACTGTGTTGGTGTCTTTCCTCCAGACCCACCGTGTAAGGGGCTGCCTGGGAGGAACCATGCGTGGGGAGCTCTACCCTCAGTGTCTACCTACACCCAGCTGCAAGCCAGTAATTGCCGCTCAAGGGGGTGTGCTGGGCCGTCAAGTGACTGCTGTACTCAGAACACCAGGGGTCACCTTTGCTGACTGCCAGCATCCTGCTGCAGCTGGCTCCAGGCTGAGTAATTGTCCGCCACGCACACTCATAATTTTCAAGGCTCTTCAGGACTAACTGGCTGGGGAGTGCAGTCCGCACAGCTGCTGGATGCTTTCCTTACGCACCTCTTCCTCTCTAGCTCTTTAGTGCTGTGGCCCCTGCCCTCTTCTGTTCTATGCTGCTTTACCGCCATCAAGTGGCTGGGCAGGCGAAGCCTGGTGGGCTCCCAGGTGTGTGCTTGTCTCACTGGCCACTGTCCTAACTGTGGCTCTTCCCCGCTGGGAGCAGACCTTGCAGTCAGGAGTCACAGCATCGGCTGATGTGCAGAGCTGCTCTCTCCTTCCAGCCCCCCTGACCCAGCCTCCTCCTTATTTCATCCTGTCTGGTTTTGTTTTTGTTTTTAAAACTCCCTGAGCCCAGGAACTCGCTGGACATCAGGAGGGGCAGCATTTGGGTGGCTGGTTTCAATCCTGCCTCTTGCTACTCAGCCTGCAAACATTCCTCAGCAGGTAAGACAGAGGGGACACCCTGTTCCCTTCCTCTCACCCTCCCTGGGCGACAGCATGCCTGGGCGATCCTGGGGTCTTCCACATCTCTTCATTTGATCAGCCACGTGGGCCTTTTCTGTCTTCTCTCCAGAAAGGCCCCAGGTTTGGGACCAATTTATCAAACTGTGAAGCAATTTCCATCGACAGCATGGGTGGTTATGTGACTGCAGCTGCTGGTGGACTTGGTGCACTTCCATGCATCCAGCCAGGGACAAGACAATGAGCCCATGTGGATTTAGACAGTTTATTGTTTACAAGAACAGCAGAAGCAAGATGGGCAAGAGGTCACCTCCCTTATCCGTCATCCCACAGTCTGACTCTGACCTGGAGGGGTCGGATGACAGTGTGAGCAGAGGGTCACTCAGCCGTTTAGGAGCTGCCTCCATATTACAGCCAAGCAATATTGTAGCCTGCAGCTGAGAAAGACCTCTCAGTGGCTTCTCCCAAGTCTTAGCTTCCCTGGCTCCAGGAGGAATTGTAGGGTATTCAGCCGAGACACAGGTTGGACTGCAGTTGAGCCTTGCTTATGTGGCCTGCATGGATACGTGCAAGATTTCCAGGGAGCTGTGCGGAGTCACAGCCCATTCTCCACTCCGTTTCCTAATGGAGATCTGACACCCTTCCCTCAACCACCTTCAGAGCTTCCCTTCATCCCTGGTCAGGCCCTGATCGAGAGTGCACCCCTTAGTGCTGAGCACTCTCATGTGGGATTCCTCCCTCCTCGTCCCCACCTCTGTTCCATCAGCACCTCTGTTAGCCCGAAGGCAACATGGGTCTTGGGCACATCTGCTTCTCTCTGTGCCCATGCACGCCCTTCTCCAGGCTCTGGTCCCCTCCCAGCTGGACACCTCCTGCCCGAGCCTCCTCTCCAGTCTTCCTGCTGCCTCTCCCGCCCCCATCCCAGCCAGGTGCCAGCAGCGAGGCAGCCTCATGAAATCAGCCCTGCTCACACCCCTCCGTGGCTTCCCAGTGCCTAGAATCAATCTAGCCTCTTTCTCTTGACTCACAGGCCCAGTCCCTGGGGTCACTCTGGAATCCCTCTGCCAGCCCTTCGTGACTCCTACCCCCTTTCCTCTCTGTGCTCTTGTCACTCTTGTCACCTGTCTTGATGTTCCCGGAGACCCCTGAGCCTCTCCCTCCTCATGGCCCTGCACTGGTGTCCCCTACCTGTCCCTCACTCTCCCCGAAGCAGGCTCATTCTTGTCCTTCAGGTTCCAGGCTAAACAGTGCTTCCCACGAGAGGCTTCCCTGACCCGTGTTTTGCCGCCTCTGCCCTCTCCCTGCATCCTGTCATTGTGCATGGTTTGTCCTCACTGACACCCTCTCCTGGCTAAATTCCCCGCTCCTTGCCGGACTGGGTGCCTGGGGAGGGCAGGGAGAGGCCTCCTCTATTTTGGTCACTACTTCATCCCCAGGACCTTGAACTGTGCTCTGCACAAGGTCCATTAAATGAGTGAATGACAACAATGAGGCTGCAGCTCCGCAGCACCTTCTATGCCCTCCCCCTCCCCATCTAATCTAGTTTAGTGAATGGCACAGCCGGGAATTCAAGGCAGCTGATGCTCCTCAGTGTGGCGCTAGTTGGGGAGCTAGAGGGAAGGGTTCAGTTCGATTCCAGGACAGGGTGTGAATAATTCAGAACACTATTTTTTTCTTTTGCCACGGAGTCTCACTCTGTCACCCAGGCTAAAGTGTAATGGCGTGATCTCCACTCACTGCAACCTCTGCCTTCCAGGTTCGAGCGATTCTCCTGTCTCAGCCTCCCGAGTAGCTGGGATTACAGATATGCACCACCACACCTGGCTAATTTTTGTATTTTCAGTAAAGACAGTGTTTCATCATGTTGGCCAGGCTGGTCTTGAACTCCTGACCTCAAGTGATCCACCCACCTCAGCCTCCCAAAGTGCTGGGATTACAGGCGTGAGACACCACACCTGGCCCAGATCATTATTGATGACACCCCTGAGGCTGGGGAGCCATGACCCTGCCCCCTTAAGAACCCTGCTCCAAATGGAAACAGTAACACGCATCCATGAGCTAGGACAGGGAAGAGAATGACAAGGACTCTAAACCACCTGGAGTGAAATTTCCAATGGAAATGAGACCCGCTGGACCCCTTGGTGCTGGGGGTGGAGTCGGGGAGGGCCTGGAGACTCAGATCGATTTTTAGGTTGTTTGCCCCAGCACCAAGCCGAGAAGTGAGCAAGGAGGATTTGAAGCATCAAGTCCACACCCGAGGTCTGCTCAGTGGGAAACCCCTCAGCCCTGACCCGCCAGCAATTCCAAGACCCAGGGGTGAAGGGAGGTGCAGGTGAGGGTGAGTAGAACATGTGGCTTTTCCTGGAAGGCAGGGAACAGGAGTGGGAAGTCACAGCTTGGGCAACGGGGGACCGAGCTGCAGGGCCGCGTGACCCTGTGCCCCATGGGATGTGGCTGTCTTCCTCAGCTCCTGGGGCTCAGAGCAGTGCTGCAGCCCATGCCAGGGAGTGTGAAGACAGAGCTAACCGGAATGCCCTGGGGTGCCTTTGGGTGGAGGTTGCTGGCGGCTGGGACAGATGAGTCCTGCCCACTGTCTCCTCTGGGGAAAGTGACATCTTTCCCTGCTCTGATGGCTTGAAAGGACCTGCATGGCCGAGCTGCCCAGGGAAGCATTGAGGTGCTTCCTCCGTGTCCTGAGGAGCCAGGTGCTCTCTGCACCCCAGCTGCTGGAGCCCAGAGGGTGGCAACCTGGAGCTAGGACAGTGGTGCCTGGTGCAGTGAGGGCTCTGGTCTGTGTGGCTTCGTTAGCACAGGACCATGAGGAACGGGTGAGGACCATCAATAAGGGGCCATCTCCAAGGCCTACCTTCAGAGGCAAGCTCTTCTCTCCCACACGATTGCTTTGATCCTCGTGGGAAATGTGGTGGACCCTTCTAAGGGGCGGCAGAGAGCACTGGAGGAGAGAGAAAGGGGCCAGCAGGCACATGGGAGATACTTTGACCTCAGGGAACCACCGTTTCAAACCAGAAGGGATCTTTTATGCCCTGCTGTCATGCAGCCAAACCAGGCTCACTATGAGAAACAAAGTGGACATATGAGCAAGCAGGTGCATCCACGCATCTGTACATCCTCTGAGCAGTGCAGACAAGTGGCTGCAGAGGCCCCCGGCCTGTCTCAGGCACTAGCACAGGACTGTTCATCACTAGTTCCTGCATTTCGTCCAGGTTTGGCCAAGGCATCCCCAGGGACAAGCACGGGTGACAGCAGGTGAGCTGAAATCAACCTGTGCTTACACAGTGAGTCTTGCCAGTGCCTCCGAGGAAAGGTGACCTTGGTGAAGTAAGTGGTCACTGGTTTCCTGTGTGCCTGGTCCTGCTGGAGAAAGAGCCTGGAAAACATGCCTACTCTGTGTGGTCGCAGGAGGAAAGGGCAGAGGTGGGGGCTCTGTCTTGGCAGACAGCACCATGGAACTGGATCTTGAAGAATGGATTTGCCAGAGGGAGGAATGGCTTGCCTGGCAGAGGGGAAGGCAGAGATAAAGGTCCAGAGGTAGAAGGGCCTGGCTTTCCAGAATGCAGAGAGCTGGGAGATGAGTTGCGGGGAGTTCAGGCAAACCCCAAGTGAGAAAGACTTTCAAAACCTGCAGGGGCATTTCCCTATATCCCATAACGTTCAGCCTCTCAGTAGTTTTTTTTTTTCTGCTCTGGTGGTGGCTTTCAAACATATCCACCAATTCTTCCACACTCTCCCCACAAGATGCAAAGGCCACAAACTTCACCTTAAACCATGGCCCTTAATAATTGCAGCAGGAGGGAGCCGAGTACCTTCTGAGGCTGCTTATAGAAAGCCACACAGGTCCTGCCAGTTCTCCTGGGATGCTTGTTCTGGGATCCTTTAACCATCGTGCTAGGAGTCTGGCAGCCCTGAGCTGCCATGTGGGGACACCTCAGAGACAGAGACCCGGTAGACCCAGCCTATCCAGCATCCAGTGCCTAGAGTCTTACCAGCCCAGACACTGGGTGCATGAGTGAGGACGCTCGCGTGTGACTGCAGCCTCCCTGGACTGGAACCTTAGAGATGCCCTCAGGCAACAGCTGCCTAGCAGCCCAGTCAGCCCCAGATTCCTGAGCAAAATAAACCCCGGCTATTGTTTCAAGCCATTGTTTTGGGATGGCTTTTTAGTGCAGCACTAGGTAAACAGAACAGTCCTTGCCAAACCTAGTATACATCTTTTAACTTTTAGAGTTTTTCTATACTTCTACTTAAAAATGGGAATTTATTAAAATGGGAAACTTCATATACCTGTGTACGTGGAAATCCAGCATCAATGACCATAAACGGAAGACAATTCTATAAACACAGAGGAAACAAAGGCATGTGTTTGGTTTCTACACAGGTGCTGCTGTCTCTTGGAGTCTGCACCTCGACAGAGGCTGATTCCAGCTTGCAGTTCTCCGTTGCTTGCAGTTCTCCGTTACTTGCAGGTGCGGCATTGAAATCATTCCTTGGTATTATCTGTCTTTGTGATTAATGATAGTTTAAGATGGTACATAGCCACAACAAGTGACAATTTAATTTCACTAGAAATTTTAAATTGCAGAGCTGAAACAACAGAATGCCCCTTGGTGAAAGAGCAATGTCAAGCAGATGCGTAGTTTTTCCACAATAAAAGTAACTCAGCAATGAGTATTTATTTTTGGCTACAGGCGGGCATGTAGAGCTTTTTTTTTTTTTTTTTTTTTTTTTTGAGATAGAGTCTTACTCGGTCACCCAGGCTGGAGTGCAGTGGCACAATCCCAGCTCATTGCAATCTCTACCTCCCAGGTTCAAGTGATTCTCCTGCCTCAGCCTCCTGCGTAGCAGGGATTACAGGCATGCACCATTACGTCCAGCTAATTTTTGTATTTTTAGTAAAGACAGGATTTCACCATGTCGGCCAACCTGGTCTCGAACCCCTGACCTCAGGTGATCCGCCCACCTCAGCCTCCCAAAGTGCTGGGGTTACAGGCATGAGTCACCATGCTCAGGCTCAAAGCATTCTTTAAATGAAATGCTTAGTATAGTCAAATACTGATAACCCGCTGGGCAGAGATCAAGGCGAGACTGGACTAAATTCACCAGGTGCTAGTCATTGAGTGTCTGCTGTGAGGCAGATGCCTTGCTAAGGCTTGGCATTAAAAAATGCCCAGTAGGCCAGGTGCAGTGGCTCCCAGCAGTTAGGGAGGCCAAGGTGGGAGGATCACTTGAGCTCAGGAGTTTGAGCTCTATGAGCCTCGGCAACATAGTGAGACCTCATCTGTATAAACATTTTAAAAATTAGCTGGGCATGGTGGCATGTGCCTGTAGTCCCAGCTACTCAGGAGACTGAGGTGGGAGGATTACTTGAGCCCAAGAGGTTGAGGCTGCAGTGAGCCTTGTTTGCATTATTGCACTCCAGCTGGGGCAACATAGTGAGCCCTGTCTCCACCAAAAAAAAAAAAAAAAAAAAAAAAAGAAGTCCACCATTTAGCTTTTAACTCCATTGGTTCAACCATACAAATAATTCTTCTCTGTACTACCTCCTGTCCAGTTCTGCTACCACCCCTTAGTTCAGTTTCTCCTTCCTTCTGTCTTACAAATGATGTCATGGGTGATTTCCTGTGGTTAGTGTGGATTCCCTCCATGAATCACAGAGCAACTTTCTAGCATCCCAGTTCTGAGTCCACTGCACAACAGGAAACGCACCTTCTGGAACTGACTTCTACCCTCCTTTCCAGTCACAGTCCTGGCATTTATCAAATCTTGTAATCTATCATTCTGCCATATGAATCTTCTAAGACAGTGGCCCGCAACCTTTTTGGCACCAGAGACCAGTTTTGTGGAAGACAATTTTTCCACAGACTAAGGGTGGGGTGGGGTGGGGGGTGGTGATTTCGGGATGATTCAAGTGCATTACATTTATTGTGCACTTTATTTCTATTACTATTACATTGTAATATGTAAAGAAATGATTATACAACTCACCAGAATGTAGAGTCAGTGGGAGCCCTGAGCTTGTTTTCCTCCAACTAGAGATGGTCCTATCCAGGGGTTATGGGAGACAGTGACAGATCATCAAGCATTAAGTTCTCGTAAGGAACCTGCAACCTAGATCCCTTGCATGCGCAGTTCACAATGGGGCTTGCACTCCTGTGAGAATCGAATGCTGCTGATCAGACAGGAGGAGGTGCTCAGGTGGTAATGCTGGTGATGGGGAGTGGCTGTAAACACAGGTGAAGCTTTGCTTACTCGCCCACCACTCACCTCCTGCTCTGTGGCCCGCTCCTAACAGGCCGTGGACCAGTACTATGAACATGGACTGCTACCGTGAAGGGGGTTGGGGACCCCTGTTCCAGAATTTACCCTAATTCTCCATGCCCATTCACTCCTCAATGCTTTCATCTATGCCAACTGATTTTAATATTGTTCTTCTGATTTTAATGTTGTTCTGCATTCGTCAAGTTTGCAGCAGGAGACAGACGGTCCTCTTGACAGTTGGAACCATTGGGCCTCTTTCCAAAAGTGTGGGCTGTGTTTAGAGAAACTAACAAGGAGAGGAATCACCCTGCGGCTAGCAATAATGGTGAGACGCTTAGTATTACTAGCCCTGATGGGGCAACAGAGAAGGACTTTAATGAGAAACAGATGAGAGAAGGGTTGAAAGACGGCCCCCCTGCAGAGGCTGCTGTATGCGTTGGTGTTGGCACTGGGCGGCCCAGAATAAAACAACCACTCCATATGCTGCACCCAACTGGGAGCCAGAGGCCCCCAGAATCTGGTTACAGAGAGAGATGTTAAAGGGTGTAGAGCAGATCTAAAAGGGTAAATGGGAGTTATCCAGCTTGCCTCTTCAACGGATTCGTTTCTATATTTATTTCAATAGTTTTTGGGGTACAGATGGGCTTTGGTTACATGGATAAGTTCTTTAGTGGTGATTTCTGAGATTTAGTGCATCCATCAAGCAGTGTATACCGTACCCAGCATATAGTCTTTTGTCCCTCACTCTGCTCCCAACCGTCCCCCTCCCAAGTTTCCAAAGTCCCTTATACCGTTCTTATGTCTTTGCGTCCTCATAATTTAGCTTCCGCTTATGAGTGAGAACATACGGTATTTGGTTTTCCATTCCTAAGTTACTTCACTTAGAATAGTGCCTCCAGCTCCATCCGAGTTGCTGCAAAATACATTATTTTGTTCCTTTTTATGGCTAAGTGATATTCCATGATGTATATATACCATATTTTCTTGATCCACTTGTTGGTCAATGGACACTTAGATTGGTTCTATGTCTTTGCAATTGTGAATTGTGCTGCTATAAACATGAGTGTGCAAGTGTCTTTTTCATATAACGACTTCTTTTCCTTTGGGTAGATAGCCAGTAGTGGGATTGCTGGATTGAATGGTAGATCTACTTTTAGTTCTTTGAGGAATCTCCACACTGTTTTTTATGCAGTATGGTTGTACTAATTTACATCCCCACCAGCAATGTAAAAGTATTCTCTTTTCACTATTTCCACACCACCAATATCTATTGTTTTGTGACTTTTTAATTATGACCATTCTTGCAGGAGTAAGGTGGTATCTTATTGTAGTTTTAATTTGTACTTCCCTGATGATTAGTGATGTTGAGCATTTTTTCACGTGTTTGTTGACTGTATATCTTCTTTTGAGAACTGTCTTTTTTTTTTTTTTTTTTTTAGATGGAGTCTTGCTCTGTTGCCCAGGCTGGAGTACAGTGGCACGATCTCGGCTCACTGCAAGTTCTGCCTCCCAGGTTCACGCCATTCTCCTGCCTCAGCCTCCCAAGTAGCTGGGACTACAGGTGCCCACCACCACGCCTGGCTAATTTTTTTTATTTTTAGTAGAGGTGGGATCTCACTGTATTAACCAGGATGGTCTCGATCTCCTGACCTCATGATCTGCCCACCTCGGCCTCCCAAAGTGCTGGGATTACAGGCGTGAGCTACTGTGCCCAGCTAGAAGTTTTAAAATCTTTTTATTATTTATTTATTTATTTATTTATTTTTTGATGCAGGGTTTCATACAGCCTGGAGTGCAATGGCACAATCACAGCTCACTGCAGCCACAACTTCAGGTGATCCTCCCACCTCAGCCTCCAGAGTAGCTGGGACTACAGGCGCACACCACCACACCCGGCTAATTTTTGTATTTTTTGTAGAGACAGGGTTTTGCCATGTTGCCCAGGCTGGTCTCAGACTCCTGGGCTCAAGCGATCCTCCCACCTCAGTCTCCCAAAGTGTTTGGATTTTAAGCATGAGCCACTGCACCAGGCTGAAGTTTTTAATTTTAATGAAGTCCAGCTTATCAATTATTTGTTTCATGGATCGTATGTAAAAAGTCATTGCCATACCCAAGGTCACCTAGATTTTCTCTTATGTTGTCTTCTAGGAGTTTCATAGTTTTACATTTAGGTCTATGATCCACTTTGTGTTAATTTTTGCGAGATGTGTCTAGGCATGTGAATGTCCAGGTGCTTCAGCACCATTTGTTGAAGAGACTATCTTTTTTCTATTGTATTGCCTTTGCTCCTCTGTAAAAAATCAGTTGGCTATATCTATGTGGGTCTGTTTCTAAGCTCTCAATTCTGTCTCATACATCTATTTGTCTCTCCTCTCACCAATACCACACTGTCTTAATTACTATAGCTTTATAATATGTCTTTTTTTTTTTTTTTTTTAGATGGAGTCTCACTCTGTCACCTAGGCTGGAGTGCAGTGGCGTGTTCTCAGCTCACTGCAACCTCCTCCTTCCGGATTCAAGCAGTTCTTGTGCCTCAGCCTCCCAAGTAGCTGGGACTACAGGCACACGCCACCACGCCTGTAGTCCCAGGCATGTATTTTTAGCAGAGATGAGGTTTCACTATGTTGGCCAGGCTCATCTTGAACTCCTGATTTCAGGTGATCCACTAGCCTCAGCTTCCCAAAGTGCTGAGATTACAGGCATAAGCCACTGTGCCGACCTATAGTAAGTCATAAGTCTTAAAGTTGGGTAGTATCTGTCCTCTGACTTTGTTCTCCTTCAATATTGTGTTGGCCACTCTGGATCTAGTGCCTTTAGATATGTAAACTTTAGAACTGGTTTGTCAATATCCGCAAAATAACTTGTTAGGATTTTGATTGGGATTATGCTGACTCTATAGTTCAAACTGGGATGAACTAACATCTTGATAATATTGAGTCTTCCTATCCATAAACATAGACTAAGTATCTCTCCATTTATTTACTTCTTTGATTTCTTTCATTAGGCTTTTGTAGTTTTCCTGGATCTTGTGCATATTTTGTTAGATCTAAGTATTTCATTTTTTTGATTGCTGATATAAATAGTAATGTGTTTTTAATTTCAAATTCCACTGTTCATTGCTGGTATACAGGAAAGTGATTGGCTTATGTATATTAATCTTATATCTTGCAACCTTGCTATAATTGCTTAGTTGTTCCAGGAGGATTGTGTGTGTGTGTGTGTGTGTGTGTGTGTGAACTCTTTCAGACAAGACTGGGTGCATTCAGGGTGGTAAGGCCATAGACTTGTCAAATCTTTCAGACTTCCTACAAAGACAGACAATCATGCCCTCTGCAAACAAAGATGGTTTTATTTCTTCCTTCCCAATCTATATAGCTTTTATTTCCTTTTCTTGTCTTATTGCATCAGCTAGGACTGCCAGTGTGATGTTGAAAAGGAGTGGTGAAAGGGGATATCAGGGATATCCTTGCCTTGTTCCTGATCTTAGCAGGAAAGCTTCTAGTTTCTCACCATTAAGTATGATGTTAGCTGTAGGTTTTCTTGTAGATCTTTATCAAGTTGAATTCTTATTCTCTGTCAAGTTAAGGAAGCACTCCTCTATTCCTAGTTGGCTGAGAGTTTTTATCGTGAATGAGTATTGGGTTTTGTAAAGTGTTTTTCCTGCATCTATGGATATAATCATGTGATTTTTCTTCATTAGTCTGTGGATGTGATATATTACATCAATTGATTTTTGTATGTTGAGCCAGTCTTGCACACCTGTGATAAAGCCCACTTTGTGGTAGTGTATGATTCATTTCATACATTGTTGGATTTTATTTGCTGATATTTTGTTGAAGATTTTTGCACCTATGTTCACAAAAGACATTGGTCTGTAGCTTTCTTTTCTTGTAATTTATTTGTCTGGTTTTGGTATTAGGATAAATGCTGGCTTCATAGAATGAGTTACAAACTATTTCCTCTGCTTATATCTTCTGGAAGAGATTATAGAGAATTAGTATTATTTTTTCCTCAATGTTTGGTGTACAGTTAACCAGTAAACCCATTTGGGCCTGCTCTTTCTGTTTTTGAAGGTTATCAATTTTTTATGCAAATTCTTTAATAGCTATAGGCCTATTTTGATTGTCTATTTTTACATATGTGAGTTTCAGTAGTTGTGTCTTTTAAGAAATTGGTCCATGTCATCTAGGTTATCAAATTTGTGGGCATAGTATTTGTTTCTCATTCTTCTAATGTCCATAAGATCTGTGGTGATGTCATCTCTTTTATTTCTGATTTGTGTCTTCTCTCTTTTTTCCTTAGCTGGCCAGATGCCTATTGATTTTATTGATCTTTTCAAAGAAGCAGCTTTTGATTTTGTTGATTTTCTCTGTCGATTTCCTTGTTTTCAGTTCATTTATTTCAATTTGAATTGTTTTCAATTTCATTGATTTCTATTAAAATTTATATTATTTATTTTCTTCTGCTTTGGATTTAATTTGCTCTTTTTTTTATAGTTTTCTAAGGTGAAAGCTTAGATAATTTTAGATCCTTCTTATTTTCTAATATATGCATTGAATACTAGAAATTTCCCTGTAGGCACAGCTTTCAGTGCATCCCACACATTTTGGTAAGTTGTATTTTCATTTTAATTTAGTTCAGAAGATTTTAAAATTTCTCCTGAGATTTCTTCTTTGACCCATGTGTTATTTAGAAGTGTATTGTTTAATCTCCAAGTGCTTTGGTATTTTCCAGCTATCTTTCTGTTACTGATTGCTATTTCTATTATTTTTAAATGTGCTAACATTTTTTTTTTTATGGACTAGAATGTGGTCTATCTTGGTGACTATGCCATGGATCTTGTGTATTTACTGTTGTTGGATAAAGTAGTTGATAGATGTCAATTATATCCCGTTGATTGATGGTGCTGTTTAATTCAACTATGTCCTTACAGATTTTCTGCCTGCTGGATTTGTCCATTTTTTCTTTCTTTCTTTTCCCCACCCCAGATACATCAGACAAATGATAAATCTGTTCATGATTTGGATCTGTCCATTTCTGATAGAGAGGCGTTGAGTTCAACTATATTAATGGAATTCATCTATTTCTCTTGAGTTCTGTCAGTTTTTGCTTCAAGTATTTTGCCACTCTATTGTTAGGTGTGTACACATTAAGGATGGTTATGTCTACTTGGACAATTGACCCCTTTGTTAGTATGTCATACCCTTTTTATCTCTGATAATTTTTCTTGCTTTGAAGTCTGCTCTGTCTGAACTTAATATACTTACTCAAGTTCTCTTGGAACTTGATGATGCATAGAACATCTTTCTCCATTCTTTTATTTTAAATCTATACATGTTTTTGTATTTATAGTGGATTTCTTAAAGACAACATATAGTTGGGCATTATTTTTTTATCCACTCTAACAATCTCTGTCTTTTAATTGGTGTATTTAGATCGTTGACATTTAAAGATGGCCAGGTGCTGTGGCTCAGGCTTGTAATCCAAGCACTTTGTGGGGCCAAGGTGGAAGGATCATTTGAGGCTAGGATTTAAGGCCAGCCCGGACAACATAGTAAGACCCTGTCTCTACAAAAAATTTTAAAAAAGAATTAGCTGGGTGTGATGACTCATGACTATAGTCCCAACTACTTGGGAAGCTGAGGCGGGATGACTAATTGAGCCCAGGAGGTCGAGACTACAGTGAGCTGTGATCTCGCCGCTACATTCCAGTCTGGGTGACAGAGCAAGACCTTGTCTCTTAAAAAAAATGTGATTATTAATAATAATATATACCATATTTGTTACTGGTTTCTAATTTTTTATTTCTATTTTGTCTTTCACTCTTTTTCTGCTTTTTGTGGTTTTAATTGAGGATTTTATATAAGCTCAGTTTCTTTCCTTTCTTAACATATCATTTATACTTATTTTTTTACTCTTTAAAAGATTGCCCTGGAGTTTGCAGTATGCATTTACAACTAATCCAATTCCACTTTGAAATAATTTTGTACTGCTTCAAGGTAATGTGAGTACCTTATAATAACAAGATAATCCTAATTCCTCTGTCTTATCCCTTGCGTCAGTGCTGTCACTCATTTCACATACATAATCAAACACAGCATTGCTATTATTATTTTGAACAAATGGTTACCTGTTATATCAATTAAGAATAAGAAAAATAGCTGGGTGTGGTGGCTCACACCTGTAATCCCAGCACTTTGGGAGGCCGAGGTGGGAGGATCACCTGAGGTTGGGGGTTCGAGACCAGCCTGACCAACATGGTGAAACCCCATCTCCACTGAAAATATAAAATTAGTCGGGTGTGGTGTCGTATGCCTGTAATCCCAGCTACTCAGGAGACTGAGGCAGGAGAATTGCTTGAACCTGGGAGGCAGAGGTTGCAGTGAGCCGAGATTGTGCCATTGCACTCCAGCCTGGGCAACAAGATCAAAACTCTGTCTCAAAAAAAAAAAAAAAAAAAAAAAAGAATAAGAAAAATAAAAGTATTTACTTTATCTCCACTCATTTCTTTCTCAGTGCTCTTCCATTGTGGAGATCTGAGTTTCTGACCTATCTCATTTTCCTTTCCTCTGAATAACTTCTATTTTTTACATTAATTTTTTAAAATTTTATTCATTTTTCTCTGGTGTGCAATGACTTCTTTTAATATTTCTTACAAGGTTAAGAAATTCTGTTGGCAGCAAATTCCCCCTATTTTTGTTTGTCTGAGAAAGTCTTTATTTCTCCTTGCCTTTTGAATGATAGTTTTGCAAGGTATAGAACTTTAGATTAGTGGATTTTTCTCTCTCTCAACACTTTAAATATTTTACTCCACTCTCTTCTTGCTTGCAAAGTTTCTGATAAGTTGATGTAATTCTTTCTTATCTTTGTTCCTTTATAGTTAAGGTATTTTTTTCCCTCTGGCCTCTTTCACTATTTTTTTCTATATCTTTGATTTCATGAATCATATTTATATCAAATGAATATGATATGTATAGGTATAGGTTTTTTGGGTATTTATCCTGTTTGGTGTTCTCTGAGCTTCCAGGATCTGTGGTTTGGTGTCTGTCATTAAAATTGTACATAAATGTTCATAGAAGCATATTCATCACAGCCAAAAAGTTGAAAACAACACAAATGTCGTATGTTGTGTGAGCTGATGAATGGATAAAACAAAATGTGGTATATTCATACAATAAATTATTATTCAGTCATTAAAAAATAAGTACTGATTCATGCTAGAACATAGGTAAACTTTGAAAATATTATGGCGTGAAAGAAGCCAGATACAAAAGGTCACATACTGTAAGATTCCATTTAAAAAAAAGCTCAGAACAAGCAAACCCATAGGGAAAGAAAGTAGATTGGTGACTGACAGGGGTTGGGGATGGAGGGAATGGGGAGTGATTGCTAATGGGTCTTTGGTGGGTGCTAAAACTATTCTGGAATTAGTGGGGATAATTGTGCAATGTTGTGAATATGCCAAATGCTACTAAATCTTATACTTTAAAAGAGTGAATTTGATGGCATGTGAATGATATTGCCACTATAAAACAACCGTATGGGGAGTGCCAAAACAAATGATGGAGAGAAAAGACCATAAGGGACAGAGCCAAAGTGAGAAAGCATAAGAGTCAGTTCAGTGAGAGTGAAACGCAGGACAGCGCAATGGTTAAGAGAATGGATTTTGGTGTCTGGCAGACTTTCTGGATAGATTATATAAATCCTGTGTGCTTCGTTGTTGTTATCTCCAAAATAGGAATAATAATGCCCATTTATGTAGAATTGTTGCAAGTAATAAATGGGATGATATATATAAAGTAGATTGAACATGATAAGTACACAATAAATAGTCATTTTAAAACGATAAAAGAAACCTTCACTTTCTGTCTTACGTTTTTTCTGCATTATTTGAATGTTTGTATTACATATTTATTATGATGATTATTGTGAAAATAGGAGCATAAAAGGGCCTACTAAAATGTAAGGAAGTGTGCAAGTGAACTGCTAACTCCAGGAATAAGGACATAATTATCCAAACCTATTTCTTTCTCTCCGAAGTCATGGAGGGCATTCAAGACTTGAACACTTACAAAATCATCTTTGAAGTGGAGCCCTGTGTGTGCTGAGACCACTAGGACCCTGGAACAGGTGCCCGTCACACAGAGAGCCTGTCAGCTTCAGAGGCTGGAAATGGAAATCCCAGGCCTACTTCAGGAGGGGAAAGCACAGACCCCCTGGGAGGCCAAGCTCCGGGGAGACCTTGTACACAGGAATCTCCTGGAGTGAGGATGTCCTCTTTTCTGATACCCATAGAACTGGCATTTAAGGGGATGCCTGTGCAGTATAGAGAAGGATGGAGCCTCAGAAATAGCCCTTTTGGATCAACCACGTCTCTAGTTTCTATAAATGGAAGCTTAACCTTTGCCCTGCATGTGTATGCCAGATCCACCTTGTTCTGGACAACCCTGTGACGTGCCTGAGTCACCCAGCCTTGGCCCTTCCCTGCTCACTGCCTCCTCTCCCTCCTCACGGAGGAGTCATCCTCCCAGGAGTGTGCTTTTCAAATAAAAACCAACCAATCCAGAGTCCACTCCCAACCACCTTACTAACTGGGCTCTCACACTCCAGGCCACCGTCCTCCTGCCCTAATCACCTCAGGGCCAGGTACCAGACAACCAAGGACAGCACCTGTGCCCCAGAGCCTGCGGAGATTACCTACTCACCCTGCCTCGCCCATTCCTTCCTGCAGAAAACACGACTCAGACTCTTGCCCACAGTTCCCCAGCCCCTCTGCTTTGTGACTGACGCTGGTGCCTCCCCATGTGGCCCCACCATGGTGTCACGGGGGCTCCCTCTCTTGGGACCTGTGGGCATGATAAGTTATGTTTTCTTTTTTTTTTTTTTTTTTTTTTTATTTGAGACGGAGTCTCGCTCTGTCACCCAGGCTGGAGTGCAGTGGCCGGATCACAGCTCACTGCAAGCTCCGCCTCCCGGGTTCACGCCATTCTCCTGCCTCAGCCTCCTGAGTAGCTGGGACTACAGGCGCCCGCCACCTCGCCCGGCTAGTTTTTTGTATTTTTTAGTAGAGACGGGGTTTCACCATGTTAGCCAGGATGGTCTCGATCTCCTGACCTCGTGATCCGCCCGTCTCAGCCTCCCAAAGTGCTGGGATTACAGGCTTGAGCCACCGCGCCCGGCTAAGTTATGTTTTCAATAGCAGTCATCTCCTGATCTTAGCCTCATCATACCTAAAGAATAATTAAACCCATTGAAACACCTTCAATTCAATGGGACAGACTGGCCCGTTGGAATCATTCAGACTTGCAGACATTTTGTTCATGCTGTGCGCGCTTCTTCCAGGTTCTCTGTTCCGCAGTGGAAAGAGCAGGGCTGAGATTCACACACCTGACTTCAAATCCTCCTTCTATCACTTACTAGCACATGGTCATCTATAGTCTACACAGATGTGGAATAATCCACAGTTTTGAGTTTTACTCTCTAGACCTGTGGAAAATCACTGCTTCCTGTAGACCTAAATGTGGAAAAGAAAATTGGTATTTACACAGTGCCACAATCTAAGGGGAGGGAGGGAGAAAAATGTCATATCTGAAACACTCAAACAAAAACCTTATATGTTACTATATACATAAATATTCATATTTATAGACATGTAAATGTTTATTTAAATGTCAGTGGCACCTTCATTATTGAGGGTAAGTAGCCCTGGGCAAGCAGTCTGTATTTATCAACATCAAGATTGAAATTAAGGCTAACCATTGACCTCAGCCTGCAATTTACGTAGTTGATGCACTCTTTCAGAGTCAGGTGATAGTTCATCAGTAAAATGAGAATAATAATAACTACTTCCTAATATGGTACAGGATTAATTGAGATACATTTTGTAAACGACTCCTAAGAATGTCTCACACAAAGAAGCAGCTTAAGGAGCTCATCCCTCTAACTCAGTCAGCTGAAGATCTCATGGGTAAAGTCAGAGATATCCTCACCCTGAAGAGAGTAGTGCAGGCCAGTGTGGGAATGCTCTGTGTGGCACAGACGACCCTGACCCTGGTCTTCTAAATCATTTTCTACACAGAACCATGTTCTTTCTAATGAAGATTCCCACCTGAAAATATTCATATCAAGGTGACTGATGTTCTAGAGCAGCATTGTCCAGCAAAACTTTCTTCAGTGATGGGAAGGTCCTGTGCCTGTGCTGTCCAGGATGGCATCCACTCCCACCTTTACCTACTGAGCATTTGAAATTGGTGACTGCAACTGAAGAGCTGAATTTTTTCATTTAATTTAAATTTAAGTTTAAATTTAGGGAACCACGTGTGGCTCATGGCTACCATGTTGGCATAGACCTAGAGCTCATCTAAAAAGTGAAACAAGTGTGGATCCTCCTATAACTAAGAAAAAAGAAAACTTGCCCTTTCATCTTGAGGTGGGAAGTGGGACTCCATTATAGAAGCAGGGCTGAGACATTGGATCAAATTGAGGACTAGTTAAAATAGGAACTAGGAATGGGGTGGAGATACCTTTCCATAAGATGTGCCCACCAGTGTGCCATGTCAATTTACCATTGCTGTGACAACACCCAGAAGTTACCACCCCTTTTCTAGAAATTTCTGCATAACCTGCCCCTTAATTTACATATAGTTAAAAGTAGGTCTAAATATGACTACAGACCTGTCTCTGAGCTGCCCCTCTGGGCACACTACCTATGGGGTAGCCCTGCTCCACAAGGAGTCATACCTCTGCTGCTTCTATACATGGCCACTTCAATATTGCTGTCTAACACCACCAGCTTGCCCTTGAATCCTTTCCTAGACAAAGCCAAGAACCCACCCAGGCTAAGCCTTAGTTTTGGGGCTCACTTGCCCTGCATCAATCTGATCTCCTTTTGAGCTCTGAAAAAGTCCTACAAATGATTATTTTCTTGAAAACTATAAGCTCTTGGCCAAGCACAGTGGCTCATGCCTGTAATCCCAGCACTTTGGGAGGCTGAGGCAGGCAGATCATGAGGTCGGGAGATCGAGACCATCCTGGCCAACATGGTGAAACCCCGTCTCTACTGAATACACAGAAAAATTAGCTGGTCATCGTGGTGTGTGCCTGTAGTCCCAGCTACTCAGGAGGCTGAGGCAGGAGAATCTCTTGAACTTGGGAGACGGAGGTTGCAGTGAGCCAAGATCGCGCCACTGCACTCCAGCCTGGCAACAGAACAAGATTCCTTCTCAAAAAAAAAAAAAAAGAAAAGGAAAAAATGAAAACTATAGGCTTTTCTGGCCAACTAGACAAAAATGGAATCAAACAATTTAGAAAAACTTTGCTTGCAGGAGGGAAACACCAAACTTTCTGCCGTAGCCACAGATTCCATTTCTCTCACTGTGAACAGGGTCTGTAGGAAGCCACGGGCGAAAGCACACACAGCATTGTACACAGAGTGTCTGGAGTCAGACACGGTCATGTCAGGAAGATTCAGAGGCATGGCCTCCAAGGAAGCATTTAGTGAACATCCCCCACCAAAACTTCACAGTCAAATTCAGAACATGTGCAACTAAAAAGAAAGCTCCATTGTTGACTACGGAAAATATCCTCTGGGTATATGAAAGAGTTAATTGTTTGTAGAAATTGTTTAAAACCTAGAATTTCATGGTTTTCTGTGTGTGTGAAAAAGCAAAACTTCCCTGGAAAATGTTAAGCAAGTTTGGTTTCTCATTGATGGTGAAATCCCAGTGTGAGGTTATGCTGCACACCTTCCTCATGGTTGAAACTACATTTCCAGTAAAACAGGCTCCTTAGTGAGTTGGTATTACCGTAAACAGTAGTTACAGTTGCTGGCAGGTCTATGAGGCTGATGAAAAATTTAATATCCATAGGACTCTGATATATCTTATTAATAGGCGTCTTCTTCATGAAGGCTATGCAGATATCTCCCCAGGTCATTTCTTTTCTCAGCTCCCAGGGGCACTGCTCACCTTTCATGTCATCTGAGACCAACAGGCTCACCCAGGTCCAGCCAAAATGCAGCAGTAACAACACCAAGCCTGCAGCCAGAGAGGCCTCCCTGGGGACCACCTGATAAACAGATAGAAACTGGCTTTCTTCACTCAGGAGAAGATCAAAAGGACTGTATGTATTCTGAATGTGAGAGGAAAGATGATCAATTTTTTGCAGATCAAAAATAATTCAAGGGAGAACAATGTGAAATTTACATCATAAACATTCAAACTTCCATTACCAAGAAGGGAAGAACCCAGAGGGTATACAGCATGTTAACTTAAAACAAGAAGATGGGAGGAAGAAGACTTTTTTTCCCTTTCAATATGTGATTTTTCATCAGACTTCTAAGAGAGTGCAGTAAAGCAATTTTTCAGAAATGCCTGAGGCTTAACTCAACTGGACCGTGTCTTCATCCTGCTGCTTCATCCTGAAGCTCAATACTTTACTTCTTATCTGTACAAAAAAAAAATAAAAATCCCACCAGAACAAGACAGTTGCATGATTCTGCTGTCTACTTTGAGAGAGGTATGAGGCCATTCTCTATGACTTTGTTGTTGCTAGAAGGAGATGAAAAATAAACATTTAGGCTGGGTGTGGTGGCTCATGCCTGTAATCCCAGCACTTTGGGAGGCTGAAGTGGGTGGATCACCGGAGATCAGGAGTTCCAGACCAGCCTGGCCAGCATGGTGAAACCTTGTCTCTACTAAAAATACAAAAATTAGCTGGGCATGGTGGTAGGTGCCTGTAATCCCAGTTACTTGGGAGGCTGAGGGAGGAGAATCACTTGAACCTGGGAGGCAGAAGTTGCAGTGAGCCGAGATCACGCTGCCGCACTCTAGCCTGGGCTACAGAGCAACACTCCATCTCAAAAAAAAAAAAAAAGCAAAAAAGCAAAACCCAAAACCATACATTTAAATCTGTGATGACCTTGAAAATGCATTGCTGAGATCTCCTCTGAGGACAGCCTGCTTGACTGATGGTCTCACCTGCTGCCCCTCTGAGTAAGATAAACCCCTCCACTTCCGCTGGGGTCATGCTTCAGTCGGCTGCTCCCAGCAAAGCACTGAATGTGGCAGAAGTCTTAAGCCAGGCCCATGTTGGTGAGATGCTGGATCCATGCAGTGGGAGATTTTGGCTTGAAGACTCCTCATTGGCCTGGGTGCGTATTCTTGAAACAGTGCTGCAGTGTGAGATTTTTCCTAAAGGCTGGGCACAGTGGCTCATGCCTGTGATCCCAGCACTTTGGAAGGCCAAAGTGGGAGTATACCTTGAGGTCAGGAGTTTGAGACCAGCCTGGGCAACACAGCAAAACTCTGTCTCTGATTCAGTGGTGTATGCCTGTAGTCCCTGCCACTTAGGAGACTGAGGTAGGAAGATCCTTTGAACCCAAGAGTTTGAGGCTGCAGTGAGCTATGATCGGGACTGGCACTACAACCTGGGTGACAGACCTAGGCCAGACCCTGTCTTTAAGAAAATGGAAAAAAAAAAAAAAAAAAAAGATTCTTCCTATCCAATCATCTTCCCTTCTCTCTATTGTCCCACAGGTTTCAAATCTGATGTATGATCTGAAGTTTCCCCCACCTTCTTCTGCTCCCTCACCTCCAAAAATTTCTGTTACGTCTAATCCCATGTTGATGTCTGTTTCTTGGCAGACACAAATTGGTGTATAGATAGCAGGCAATGAGCTGGGGATTTGGAAATGGCTCACTCACCATCTGGCAGGCAAGGAGAATGCCACTCTCCGTGGTGAGAAAGGCTCAGGTAATTCGTGGAAAATTGCAGCTCAATTGCTAAAGGTTTCCCTGGTGGTGACCTGGCAGGCCATCCTGTGGAAAGGAATACTCTGCAGGTGTGATCACTTAGGAATGTGAAATATATTAAGGGAGTGACATGAAAATGGGAGAGTAGGGAGCTCCAAGAACTGGTCCCTTCAGTGAAGCAACTACCAAGTAGCAAAAATGATCAGAATCAACTTTTTTTCTGAATTCTGGAATCTAATCAAAAACAGAACAGCCAGGTGAGAGCTTAATGAAGGACGCTGCTAAATTTTTGCAACAGACTGTTGTGGCATTTTTACTTCAGTGTCTACTATCCCCAGCTCAGCAGCCACAAGAAAGGTGGCCCATATTCCTAGGGCAGCCTCCTGCTGCTGGAGGGGGTGGCAATACAGATCTGGTTTTTAAAAAATTCTGGTTGTGCTTTTTGACTTATCTGGCAATCTGTGAGGGATTGATGTGAGACTAACCTCTGTTTTAATCCCCTTGCTCTGGCTTTCTAGGTATCTGTCTATCAAAAACATTTAAAGACATGTTACCCATGTAACCGAACTCAGGTCTAGATGCTCACCGCTTGAAGAGTCCAATTAACAAGGTCTGGTAGAAGGAAAGTGATTTTATTAACCAAAACTAGTAAAGGGGAAGTGGCTGGATTCCATCCAAAGCAACCATTTTGATTTTGGGTGGGGGTCAGGGGGAAGGCAGGATTTAAAGAGGGAAACATTGATAAGGAAGGCATGCAAGAATTGTGCTGAGTAGAGTGCCTGTGTGTCTTGTTCTGGTGGCTATTTAGGTCCCAGTCTAGCTGGATCATGGGCTGGTGTCATCTCAACTATGGCTGGGTTGTTAACTAATCACCTTGAAGTAATCTCTGGAATTTTGCAGCTGGCTTTCCAGGCTTGGTCTGTCTGTCTTAAGATTAGCCCCTGGGCAACATAGTGAAACCCCATCTCAAAAAATCCCCCCCAAAACACAAAAAGATAGAAATAAGAAAAAGAAACCAAATGTGAATTCTGGAGCTGAAAAGTACAATAGCTAAAATGAGAAATTTGATGGAGGGTTTCAACAGCAGATTTGAGCAGACAGAACAAAGAATCAGTGATCTTGAATATGGCACAATGAAACTATTCAGTTCGAGGAGGAAAAATTAAAAAAAAAATGAAGAAAAATGAGCAGAGCCTAAACAACTGTGTTATATCATCAAGCATACAAACATATACACTATGAGAGACCCAGAAATAAAAGGAAGAGAGAAAAGGGAAGAAAAGGTATTTCAAAAAATAATTGGTTAAAAATTTCCTGAATGTGATGGAAACCATAAATCTATAAATCACAAAACTCAATGAACTCCAAGTAGAATACACTCAAAGAGATTCACACTGAGATACATTATAATCAAACTGAGTAAAGTCAAAGCTAAAGAGAGACTCTTGAAAGCAGCCAGAGAGAAGTGACTTGTCATACAGGAGATCCTCAATAACAGGGGTCCCTAACCCTGGGGCCACAGGTTGGTATTTGTCTGTGGCTTGTTAGGAAATGGGACACACAGCAGGAGGTGAGTAGCAGGCAAGTGAACGAAGCTTCATCTGTATTTACAGCCGCTCCCCATCGCTGGCATTATCAGCTGCCTCCTGTCAGATCAGCAGCAACATTAGATTCTCATAGGATGGGAAACCTACATGAGGGATCTTGGTTGCACACGCCTATGAGAATCTAATGACTGCTGATCTGTCACTGTCTCCCATTACCCCCAGATGGGACCATCTAGTTGTAGGGAAACAAGCTCGGGGCTCCCACTGATTTTACATTATGGTGAGTTGTATAATTATTTCATTATATATTACAGTGTAATAATAATAGAAATAAAGTGCACAATAAATGTAATGCACTTGAATCATCCCCATATCATCCCCCCACCCTGGTCCATGGAAAAATTGTCTTCCATGAAACTGGTCCCTGGTGCCAAAAAGATTGGGGGCAGCTGCTCAATAAGATTAACAGCCAATTTCTTATCAGAAACCATGGCAGCCAGAAGATAGTGGGATGACATATTTAAAGTATTAAAAGGAAAAAAAAAAACTCCTTGTCAGTCCAGAATTCTATATCTGGCAAAACTATCCTTCAAAAATTAAGGAGAAATTAAGGCATTCCCAGATGATAAATAAAAGCTGAGATAGTTCATTGCCAGATATGACAATGAAATACTAAAAGGAGTCTTTCAGGTTGATACATATGGGGGGAAAGTACCTACAAAGGCAGGTTATTGTTGAGTTGTATAGACGTCCTATAGAAGATAATGAGAAACTGAGTGTCATGAGCTAACAGTTAAAGGCTAAGTGTTAGAGTTAGAGGACATATTTAGTAGCTTACAGAGAGGCCTTATCTCCTGCAGTAGGACACCAGACACAGCTGAGTGGCTGACCAAGGATCTGATAGAGCCACAGAAGTCCAGGAATGTTTGATTGCCAAAGCAGCTCTCTTATGCTAAGGTGAGGACTTTGGCTGGGGAATCCTGGTACTGAAATATGGGATGGGAGTACCTGGATTAATGTCTTTGAGGATGTGAGTTCTGAAGACTACTCCACCCCACCCCACCCCCATCCCCAAACACATAGAGCTTGCAGAGGTGGCCTACCCTTCCCTAGTAAGAGCTAGCACTTCCCCCTATGCTGCAAGATACTAAAGAGCCCTCTCCCCAACAAGACAATAGGCGTTTCCCTATTTATCTATCCTACTTTCTCTCCTGGTTGCCAGTCAAATGACTAGTGTTAAATCCCAGCATAACCTGACTGGAGCTGCGGTGTGTCTGACAAGAGAAGAAAGAAATTACACACCAAAGTAGTTGAAAGAATTAGCTAGCTGGCTGGGACCAAGGATTATCATAGTATTGAATTTTGAGTGTGCTTATTCAAGAAGGTTGGAATGTAGGCTGAGTAAGAAAGAATTCATTGACTTGAAGGCACTATCTTGAAACAGGAGATTTAACACCCCGGCAAAGATCCCAGGGGATAGGTCAAACTCATGGCTGGGGTGAATTTTAGAAGCCTGAAAAACAACAATAGCTAATTTTCAGATTCTGTCAACTCAAGAGATGGCTGAGTCTCTAGGATGAAGATTTCATACACCACAGTAAGTATATACTGTAATGATTGTCCCAGTTCTTCTCAAAGGGACATATGGTCATTTTCTTGAATGGCTGTATAGAAAGGAGAATCCCTAGACATTTTGAGGGCTATTGGACACAGGGTCTCAGTTGACATTAATACTCAGGGACCCAAAGCACCATTATGGTCTTCCTGTTAGAGTGGGGACTTATGAGGTCCAGGTAATAAGTGAAGTCCTTGCTTCAGTAAATGAAGTCTAGTTTACAGTAGACCTATTGGATCTGGAGCCCCAGCCAGTGGTCATTTCTACAGTTCCTGAGGGTATAATTGGAATTGGTCTCTTCACAGTTGGAGTAATCACAACATAAGGTCCTTGGCCTGTGGGATAAGAACTATCTTAGTGAAAAAGGCCACATGGAAGTCTCTAAAACTGTCCTCCCAGCCACAAGAGTAAATAAAAAATAATATCACATCCTGAGGATGATGATTAGTGTCACCACTAAAGACCTGGGTGGTATTCCCTATCATATCTCCATTGAACTCATCAGTTTGGACCCTGCAGAAACTGAGTGGATTCTGTAAACTTAGACTTCTACAAACTTAATCAAATAGTAGCCCTAATTACAGCTACTGTGCCAGATGTAATATCATTGCTAGAGTGTATTAATAAGACCTCATGAACATGTATGTGTTTATTAATATGGTGGAGTCATTCTTTTCCTTTTCAATTAGGAAAAGGAATGAAAAAAAGTTTGCATTTAGGTAGACTAGACAAATATATTCATTTATGGTTTTGCCTCATGCCAATTCTCCTGCCTTCTGTCATAATATAGTGTAACAAGATCTGGATTGTCTAGATCTACCAGAGAACATCACATTAAATTCATTATATCGATAACATCATGCTGATCAGTCAGAACTAACAAAAGAGGGCTAGTGCACAGGAAGCCTTGTTAAGACACATTAGTTCCACATTTAGTGAGAAATAAACCCTATGAAGATTCAGGGACCTGCCATTTCAGTGAAGTTCTTTGGTGTCCTGTGGTCAGGGAATACTGAGACAGGCATATGGGGGGCATCATACATCTGCTACCACAGGGAAGGAAATATTGCATCTCATATCTTCTTTGGTGTGTGGTGGCAACACATTCCACCCCTAGGAATACCACTCTATTCCATATACTGGTGACAGGGAAGGCTGAAAGCCTTGAGTAAGATCTAGAACAGATAAAGGTTTTGTGGCAGGTCCAGATGATGGTTTTGCAATTTGGGCCATCTGGTTCAGTAGATGCCACAGTGTTGGATGTGTCAGTGGTGGAAAAAGATGCCTTTTGGCTCTATGGCATGCCCCAGCTGGAGAAGCACGACACAGGCACCTGGGAGTCTAAGGCAAGGCCATCTGTATCATCCACAGCCATGAATTATATAACTTTTGGGAAACAATTCTTGGCGTATTATAAGGCCCTTTTTGAAATAAAACACTTGACCACGGGACTCCAAGTCACCATATGTCTGGAACTGTCCATTATGAGCTGGGCACTGTGTACTTGCTAAGTCATAAAGTCAGGGAGTTCTAGCAGCAGCCATCAGAAGATGGGGACAGTGTATGTGAGGCTGAGCCTGAACAGAATCAGAGGCATGACTAACTGCATGAACAGGTCACCCATACCCAGCCTGCACCGATGGCTGCATTGGGTTAGGGGGAGCTGAAGGAAGAGGAAAAGAGAGAAAAGGCTGAAGGGAGATGTACAGATCAGTCATTTTGAAATGTGTGATCAAGCCGAAGTGGGTGATGCATGCATTACAGTTGGGTGGTCTTGAAACACAGTGGCGAGGGATTATCTTTCCATTGGGAGTTGTGTTAAACAGTACGTCTGGGTTACCCAGTTTGTATGGTAGGAAAAGTGGTTTGAGTTGAGAATATATATGGATTCCTGAGCAATGGTCAGTGGCAGGACTGGTTGATCAGGGACCTGGAATAAAATGTGGAGATTTTTGTGTTAAATGTTAAAGCTCTGCAGAAAGCTCTCACCAAGGAAGAGGCACTGAAGAGCTAAGTAGATAAAATGACTGGAAATCTTGACATTAGCCAGCTTTTGTCATCAGCCACCCTGTCACCAGTGTATGGAATAGAGTGGCACAATGGACACATGGATGGAGTTGCTATGGGTGGAGATGGAGACGATGCATGGGTCAATGGCCTGGACTCGGACTCTTGAAGGCCAGTCTTGTGACTGCTGCCTCTGAAGAGCCAACCCACTAGCGACAGAGACCAGCACTGAGCTGTTGATGTGACACTATTCCTTGAGGAGACCAGTCAGCTATGCAGTGGCAAGTTGACCACATTGGGTCCCTTCCATCCTGGCAGGGTCAGTGGTTTGTTCTCAAGACAGTAGATACCTATTCCAGATATGGGTTTACATCTCCTACCTGTAGAGTCTCAGCCAGCATCAATAATTGGGGGATTGTGGAAAGCCTGATCCATGGGCATGGAATCCCACATAAAACAGCATCTGACCAGGGAACCCACTTCATTTTGAGGTGAGAGGCTAGGTCCATGACCATATATATCAGCTATATACATATAGCTGACCTCACAGAAGGCTGGGATAGCTGATGCACCAGTTCAGAGCTAACACCCTGACAGAATGGGGTGCCAGCCTTAAGGATGCATTACATTAATTAAATCAGAGATCTCTATATGGTGCTGTGACACCAACAGGAAGAATACATGGGTCCAGGAACCAAGGGGTGGAAGCAGAAGTGGCCTCACTTACCATCACTTCCGATGATTCACTGGGGGATTTTGTGCTTCCCATTTTTGCACTGCCTGGCTCTGCAAGTTTGAAGTTTCTGGTTTTTAAATAAAGTATACCATTGACAGAGGATACAAGAGGGTATCATTAAATTACAAGCTAGGGCTGCCACCAGGGAACTTTGGACTCCTTGAGTTCAGAGACCAGCAGGTGAGTTCAGGACCAGTCCTTGAGTTCAGGACCTGCCATTTTTTTTTTTTTTTTTTTGAGACGGAGTTTCGCTCTTGTTGCCCAGGCTGGAATGCAATGGTGTGATTTCGGCTCACTGCAATCCCCACCTCCTACGTTCAGGATTACAGGCATGCGCCACTACACCTGGCTAATTTTTTGTATTTGTAGTAGAGATGGGGTTTCTCCATGTTGGTCAGGCTGGTCTTGAACTCCCAACCTCAGGTGATCCGCCTGCCTCTGCCTCCCAAAGTGCTGGGATTACAGGTGTGAGCCACCGCGCCCGGCCAGGACCTGCCATCTTTTAGGTGTATATGACCCTGATCAGAAGGAGGAGGTTGGGTTGCTTTTACATGATGGGGACAGGGAGGAATATCTGGAAACCAAGTGATTCCCCTGGACAGCTCCTGGTACTTCCTTGCCCATTGTCACTGAATGGAATCATGCAATAGCACCAGCTGAGGAAAGTAGCATTACAAAGGGCTCAGACCTCTCAGGAATGAAGGACTGGTTCATTCCACCAGGAAGCCACCACAGCCAGCTGAGGTGGTAGCTGAGAGTGAAGGGAATTTGGGATGAATAGTGGAAGAGGGAGCAGATGAGTGCCAGTACCTAGAGGCAGCAGGGCCCCTAGTTTATCCTGCTAACCTCCCTCTTCTGAGGTGCTACTCAGGAAGAAAGGCTCATGGCAGCTGTGGGAGAGCTGCTTCCAAACCTGCATGGAGAATCAGATCCATGTGTCCCAAGGAGTAGGCTGTGCTGGCCCTGAAAATGCACTGCTCAGATCTCCTGCTGTGTGGGGCACAGTTGATAGCTCCAGCTGCTTCTCTTCAGAATCCACCACAATGTTCACTCCAGGGCCAGGCTTCCCATGGACTGCACCAGTCAATGATTGAGCAAGGCAGGCCCATTCTGGCAAGACATGGGTCTCCTCCGGTCAGTTTTGGCTTATCAGCCTGGCTGAATGTTTCTTGGAATTGCACTGCAAATGGGGAGACTTCCTCCCTAGTCCTCCTGCTTCCCTCACCCCTCCACAGGTGTCAGACCTGCACTGTGGTCTTCCATGCCTTTTCCTGCTCCCCGCCCAATACATTTCTTGCCTGTCTTGGTATCTGCTTCTAGATGAGCCTGCGCTAACACAAAATCTCTGCCCCTCAACACTCCATCTTCTTCTTCACCTGTGGGAATTGTAGAGTTCCAGTGGTGTTCCCATCTGGGAAGAAAATGCTGGAGTGACTCCTGTAATGACAGCCATGGCCTTGTCCTCCTTCTCAAAAGTGAAATTGGGGGTGGTCTAATCTCATTGTGACAACCACATCAGGGCACTCATCAAGAATTTTTATCTCTGTGGAGTGCACTGTAGACACACAAGACACGTTGGATAGCAGAAGTTTCTGTTCTTCTCCTCAGTGGCAAACATAAAGGCCAAAACCTGCACGTAGTGTTTGTCCGCCCTCCTGCTTGGAGGGTATGGCATTGGAGGTGAGTGTCTATCCAGGGATTCAGGGTTATCTCTTAGGCACAACTGAAGGGACTGTCTCCAAGCGCACAGTTTCAGAGACTACAGCACAGACAACTCAATTAGTTTGAATCATAATGACTGGTGAGTGGTAATAACCTTTGGTGGCGATAAAGTCCTAATGTGAATGGGATACCCAGGCTCAGGAAGGTCCCAAGTTTGCTCTCTGTGATTTAAAATAAAGGTAAGGCCGGGTGCGGTGGCTCACGCCTGTAATCTCAGCACTTTGGGAGGCCAAGGTGGGCGGATTACGAGTTCAGGAGATCGAGACCATCCTGGCTAACATGGTGAAACACCATGTCTACTAAAAATATATATATATAAAAGAAAAAATTAGCCGGGCGTGGTGGCAGGCGCCTGCAGTCCCAGCTACTTGGGCGGTTGAGGCAGGAGAATGGCTTGAACCCAGAAGATGGAGCTTGCAGTGAGCCAAGATGGCGCCACTGCACTCCAGCCTGGGCGACAGAGCAAGACTCTGACTCAAAAACTAATAATAATAAATAAAATAAAATAAAGTTAAGGCTGGGCACAGTGGCTCACACCTGTAATCCCAGCACTTTGAGAGGCTGAGGCAGGTGGATCACCTGAGGTCAGGAGTTCGAGACCAGCCTGCCCAACATGGTAAAACCCTGTCTTTACTAAAAATACAAAAATTAGCCAGGTGTGGTGGCGCATGCCTGTAATCCCAGCTACTTAGGAGGCTGAGGCAGGAGAATTACTTGAACCCAGGAGGTGGAGGTTGCAGTGAGCCAAGATTGTGCCACTGCACTCCAGCCTAGGCAACAGACTGAGACTGTATGTCAAAAAAAAAAAGTAAAATAAAGGTAATGTTTATCATTGGTGGGTTTGAATTAATGATGGGTCTTTCAATCTCAGTATGTGAAACCATCCTAAATTGCTTTTTAAAATTGTTGAAATTGATCCTTTGTTTATGGAATAGCTGAAATACTGACTTGAGGTTGGTGGTGAGTATGTCAGAGCATAAGCTAATGCCAAAGAGTTAGATTCAGTGGCAAAGTCATGAATTAAATATGGTGATAATTTCACCGTTCAGTTAGAAAGGCTAGCAAACCATGGACAGAGAAGATGTTTAAAAAATACAGTAGCCTGCACACCTCCTTTGAGAATGAAAGTGATAAAAGAAAAAAAATTGTAGCCTGGGCTGGATGTGGTGGCTCACTCCGGTAACCCCAGCACTTTGAGAGGCAGAGGCAGGAGGATCACTTGAGCCCAGGAGATTGAGACCAGCCTGGGCAGCAAAGTGAAACTCCGTCTCTACAAAAAATTAGTCAGGCGTCGTGGCACTCACCTGTGGTCCCAGCTACTTCGGAGGCGGAGCAGGGAGGATTGCTTAAACCTGGGAGGTAGAGGCTGTAGTGAGCTGTGATTGCACTGCTGCACTCCAGCCTGGGTGACAGAGTGAGACTTTGTGTCAAAATAAATTAAATAAATAAATAAGTAGTAGCCACTGACGAAATGAAGGGGGCTTTTGAGAAACTAAATTTTAAATATTCTTTCCACATGATTTTACAGACAAATTTCAGCTAATTCTTGCACAATGTAAAATGTCCCAGATTATACTGAGAGATGCATGATATTCTAATTCTGTTATTATGATGATGATGGTAATTATGAGAGTAACAACAGCAAGAGCAACAATAACAAGGCTTTATTCAGAGTTTCCTAAGTGCCGGGAATTGAATTTAGCACTTTATGGAAACTGTCTCATTTAATTTAATCTTCACAATATCCTAACACTAGGGACTAATATTACCCCCATAGGAAACATGGATTGGCTTAGGAGGGACCACGTTTATTAACTCGTAGTCATGGAGCTAAGATCAAATTGCCTTTCTCCAGGCATTATAATCCTGGCCACTTGGCAACACTGACCATTTTATTATGAAACTAGAAAACTAATTTATGAATTTGTTTTCATTCTAATGAATAGAATGTCCTCATTTATTTAAAACTGAAACAAGTACTTTCCCCCATCCCCTTTAAATTCCCTCTGGGTAGCAGTCCTTTCCCTACCCTTGGATAACTCATTGGGCAAATGACACAGATTTTTATTCAGCTTAACATGTGATTAAAAATTCCTCTGTTTAAGGCTGGGCGTGGTGGCTCACACCTGTAATCCCAGCACTTTGGGAGGCCAAGGCGGGTGGATCACATGTGGTCAGAAGTTCGAGACCAGCCTGGCCAACAGGTGAAACCCTGTCTCTACTAAAAACACAAAAATTAGCTGGGCATGGTGGCTGATGCCTGTTAATCCCAGCTACTCAGGAGGCTGAGGCAGGAAAATCGCTGGAACCCGGGAGGCAGAGGTTGCAGTGAGCTGAGATCACGCCACTGCATTTCAACCTGGGCGACAGAGCAAAAACTCCACTTAAAAAAAAAAAAATTACTCTGTTTATATTCAGATGCTATAAAAAGCCAGTCCAGCTTGATATTCTCAGAAGGAGATTTGGAGCTGAAAAGTTTAAGAACCACTGTGCAAGTGGAAACTCATCAGAACAAGAAATGAAACAGCAAATCTATTTTCATTCCAGTTATTGAACACCATTTTAATCTGGGATAGCATGACAGAAAAGGGAGAATGTGATGGAGAAAGCAAATATTATTATTGTAGATACAAAGGCAAAATATGAGAAAAATGATAAGAACTAAGGACGGAGTTCAGTTAACTGTTTACTATTAAATAGTTAATTATGCAGATACACTTGTATCTGAAATGTCTTGGTATTAAAATTAACAAAATATGCAGGATATATGTGATGGAAATGTCAAATTTTTACTGATGGATATAAAAGAAGTCTCAAAAACTTGGACATGCAATCCACTTTATTGGATATGAAGATTCCACATGATAAAGATGTCTAAAAACCAACCATAAGGCTGGGCACAGTAGCTCATGCCTGTAATCCCAGCACTTTGGGAGGCCGAGGCAGGCGGATCACGAGGTCAGGAGATCGAGACCATCCTGGCTAACATGGTGAAACCCCGTCTCCACTAAAACTACAAAAAATTAGCCGGGTGTGGTGGCGGCGCCTGTAGTCCCGGCTACCTGGGAGGCTGAGGCAGGAGAATGGCGTGAACCCGGGAGGCGGAGCTTGCAGTGAGCCGAGATTTCATCACTGCACTCCAGCCTGGGTGACAGAGCAAGACTCCGCCTCAAAATAAATAAATAAATAAATAAATAAATAAAACCATAATATACAAGGGATCTAATTGAATTTGCACTGGGAACATTTTTACATCAAACTAAAATAAATCAAAAGTAAACATAAGAGAACAAACATGCTTAAATAGCTGGGTAATTACTGTAAACATGACTGTGGAAGGACTTATCTGAGCAAGTACATGAATTACAATAACTAATAAGACAGAATAATATGTTATTTACCAGCATGAAAGAGAGAAGTACATTGTTGAAGTGAAATATAAAATCTAGAAAAAGATCCAAGAACGTGCATGGTAATGTGTGGGATTTTGTTTTTGTTTTTGTTTTTGTTTTGTTTTGTTTTTGAGACAGAGTCTCACTCTGTCACCCAGGCTGGAGTACAGTGGTGCGATCTTTACTCACTGCAACCTCCACCTCCCGGGTTCAAGTGATTCTCCTGCCTCAGCCTCCCAAGTAATTGAGATTACAGATGCATGTCACCATGCCCAGCTAATTTTTGTGTTTTTAGCAATATGAGGTTTTGCCGTGTTGACCAGGCTGGTCTCAAACTCCTGACCTCAGGTGATCCACCCGCCTCGGTCTCCCAAAGTGCTGGGATTACAGTCATTTGTCACCACATCTGGCCATGTGTGGGATTTGAATGCAATAAGAAAATAATGGTTTATTCAGGAGTTGATGCATGTTAGTTGTTTGCAAATTAAAATTCATGTCATCATTTGTACTTTGTGCATTCCCAAGTTAATCTTAAAGTATTAATGAGTTCCACATAACAAACTACAACAGCAGATATTAAAATATATCAGTAAATATTTTTGTAAACATACATTGTAGAGGTCATGATATCAAATTCAGAAAACATAAGTAAAAGAATGACAAAATTAGCCGGGCGCGGTGGCTCAAGCCTGTAATCCCAGCACTTTGGGAGGCCGAGGCGGGTGGATCACGAGGTCAGGAGATCGAGACCATCCTGGCTAACATGGTGAAACCCCGTCTCTACTAAAAATACAAAAAAAAACTAGCCGGGTGTGGTGGCGGGCGCCTGTAGTCCCAGCTACTCGGAGGCTGAGGCAGGAGAATGGCGTCAACCTGGGATGCGGAGCTTGCAGTGAGCCGAGATCGCGCCACTGCACTCCAGCCTGGGTGACACAGCGCGAGACTCCGTCTCAAAAAAAAAAAATAAATAAAATAAAAAGAATGACAAAATTAAAGATTTGACAAATAAAAAGCACTAATATTACAGTAAAATTCCCATGAATTAAAATATAAAAGTATTATTGGGAAATGTTTTTGACAATATAGATAAAATATTAAAATAATTATTAACTATATTAACCATCAATTATATTAATATTTTAGAAAGCTATCTGTATCAAAAGCAAAAATTTTCACGGTAGAAAAGGGGGCAGATGGACACCACAGGCAATAACAATAGTGTATATAAAAATGGAGAACAAAGAAAATGAGATCATTGTTACTTCCCTACATTATTATAAAAGGAAGTCAACATTTGAATTATCCGATATAATTTTTCATTTACTAAATGTACTAAGGTAACAAAGAATGCTAACACAAAGCTCTGTAAAGTACATGGACCGTATACTCTCACATAAGACTGCTGGAAAGGCAAATTGGTCCAATTTGAATGTGCAGTTTTTAATACATATCAAAGTCTCAATGTCCACATGCTTTTACCTAGCACTTGAATTTTAAGAATCTTTTTTTTTTTTTTGAGATGGAGTTTTGCTCCTGTTGCCCTAGCTGGAGTGTAATGGCATGATCTCGGCTCGCTGCAACCTCTGCCTCCCGGATTCAAGCCATTCTCCTGCCTCAGTCTCCCATGTAGCTGGGATTACAGGCGTGTAGCATCATGCCCGGCTAATTTTGTATTTTTTTTAGTAGAGACGGTGCTTCACCATGTTGGCCAGGCTGGTCTCCAACTTCTGACCTCACACGATCCACCGCCTCGGACTCCCAAAGTGCTGGAGTCATAGGCGTGAGGCACCGCGCCTGGCCAAGAATCATTTTAAATCAGAGAAACGTGCAAAGGAAAATGTACAAGGATGCTTGTTTATAGTATGAATATTTACTTATATTTCTATACTTGAATACTAGTAAATAAATCACGATTCATGGATTTATACTACCTTGAGGTCATTAACATGCAAATATGTTTGTACATTAAGTAGACATTTGCTTAGGATAAATTGCTTGATTACAAAAACAGATATAGATGGATTCTATTTTATATAAATGAATGAAGGAACGAATGTTTAAGGGTTTGGCATTATCATGTAGGAGGAATCATGCCCTTTTGGGCACAGTCATGTCCCTGGAGACATAGATCAAACATTTGGCTTCTCAGATGCTTTGAGCTGGTGATAAGTTTGCCCCTTGCCACACTGCCTGGCATGTGAATATATGTGACAGACAAGAATAACCTTCCTCACCTTCCACTAGGCCCAAGAACAGGGATCACTATTTTACCCTCGGATCCTACTGCACTCATAAGGGAAGGGCGTTAAATCAAGCACTTGATGTCCACAAGTACACAGACGTGCAAAACCTGTCCTTTCCAAACTATGGCAAATTGTTATGAATATATAAGATACAGATAGTGTGAGTGACAGATGGGTAAAGAAACAGGAGTAGAGGAAACAAGAATATTTGATACAGAAATGAGGAGACAGAGGATGCTGAGACATCACACGTAAATTCCTCAAATGCAAAACCGCCTGAGGTTACAATGACTTTTTAGCTGTGACAACGCGTCTGCTTAAAGGGGACACACCATAATGGGCAGAGTGAGTCTCACTTATGCTTGGTTCAGGCTCTGTTATTAACCAGAAATGCCATCTCACTCTTTGATGGTATACGGCACTCAGAACAGAGCAAATCTGTTAAGCCCTACTTCCTGCAGCCCCTACAAATCGTGCAGTGACTGTATAACTTCATTTATGATCAACACAATTTGGTGACGTGTGGGGCAAAAGCAGCCGGAGTTATTGTTGTAAACAAAGTGCAATTTTTGGAAACGGATCCTCACAGAGTGTCGCTAATTTGTGGCTTGACCCGAAGAGTTAGGAGGCCTGGCACAGCCCGGCACAGCATCACTGAGTGTGGCTATTTCACAGGAAACTCACATATTTAAAATAAAGGTCTGCCAGGTGCAGTTGCTCTTGCCTGTAGTCCCAGGTACTCAGGAGAGTGAGGTGGGAGGATCGCTTAAACCCATGAGTTCCAGGTTACAGTGAGCTGTGATCGAACCACTACACTCCAGCCTGGGCAACAGAGGGAGACCCTGTCTCCCCAAAATAAATAAATGTCTTTTCCTTCACTTGAGGAAGAGACGTATTTGGCCCCTGTTGGGGTTCACATATCAATAGTTTCTCACCCTGGGAAGGGAAGCATGAGTTGGTCCTGGACCTGGTGCTGGTAAAGCTCTGGCCTTGCCTCTCAGCACTGACCTCAGCCGAGGGTCATAGGCTGGGCCTTTTTCTCTTTGCAGATGGAGGGTAAGGGCAGTGGGGTTGGCCAGGGCCAGTGGGAGTTCACTGGAGCTTCTCTGCCTCCCTCCAAGCAGGTGTGTTCTTGATGGTGGGACTGTAGCAGTAACAACAGGAAGAGGAAACGGTACTTAGGAGTTTCTTCTTTGAAGAGAAATCGGTTACAGGAGATGCAGAGTGAGTGTGGCTGATGTGGAAGCCCAGAAATTCAAATTTCATAGATTAGAATTCTCACATCTCCCTTAACCACTTCCTTAACACTGGGGAGAAAATAAATATTTTTAAGAGGGGCAAAAACTGATCAAACTCAATATTTTAAATCAGGCTGATTCGGAAATGCTTCCAGTGCAATTCCATGCAGTTCATCTATTGTATAAATGGGAAAACCCACTGCTAACAGGGCCACCACCCCTGGAGACATGGGGCTTCGGGGAAAGCAAGCAGATCTTGTTTTCCACAGATGGTGGAAGCTGCATGAGAAGAAACAGATAGAAGCCATCAGAATATTGTCTTCCAGAAACACAGTCGATGCCCTAAATACGTGGTAACTGAGGCACAGCAGGGTAGCGCCCAGCAAACACAGCGTTCCATCGGTGGTCCACTCTTTCTACAAATGCCTGTGGAAACAACATGGGATTTGAATCAGGCCCATTCCAGGACAGGGCAATGCTGGAGCACAGAGCTGAGGTTTATAGCTATTATAGCTCTTAAGATGTCCTGTGAGGCTTTTGTTATGGACATGGGAGGCTTCTGGCCTCCCTTTCTTCCCTGTTTTCTGCTGAAACTCCTGGGGAACCAAGGGGGCTGTTTTTGCCCTGGGCTTTGCAGCTGAGAACCTGTGCAAAAGTTGGGTACAAACACCAACTTAACATAAGTTTGAAAATCAACTCATTTTACCCCCAAGGACCTTGATGTTTAACAAGTTCTACGAGCAGCAATATTCAGAAATAGCCCAAGATGGCACCCTTCCTCCTGTGGTATGTGAAATGAGGAACCACATGAAATAAGTTGGCAACTGAGCACCTGCGGAGCCTGTGTGAGGGGCCGGGGCCGGAAACTTCTACTCCTAGTTCCAGGGTCAGCAGAGAGCGTCCATCAACACCCCCTTGAGGCAAGCCCTACGTTCTGGTCAAGCTGCCCTCATGCTCCCCATATCCCAGGCAGTCCTGACCATGTCCTGGGGAGCCTTGCAGGGCTTCCTGTCACACGTTTTAGCATCAGCCATGAGTCAAGCCTGATCAAGTGGCTGGCATCAACCATTCAGGAGATGGCTAATTTTTGTATTTTTAGTAGAGAGTCTCGATCTCCTGACCTCAGGTGATCCACCCACCTTGGCCTCCCAAAGTGCTGGGATTACAGGTGTGAGCCACCACGCCCAGCCAGAGATGGATATTTAAAAGTCCATACACCACCACTAAGGTGGACAGGGAAATTGAGTTATTTTCCTCTAATAGAACTTCAACCTCTTTCCTATGCTCATCTTAGCTCAAAATATTTGAGCCATTTCCTTGGTGTTTGAATATCTGCTTCGAGCAAAGTCTGATGCCAGGCATAGAGCCGTGAACACAGAAGACACATTCAGTCTTCCAAGTTATCACAGACAACAACTGAACAGAGCTTTGTCTTTTCATGACAATAACACTGGCCACTTTTTTCTAGCTTTCTGTAACCGTTTTATCACCATTTACCAGCCTATTATGTTTTCTAGTACTGTTTGGTACCTAAACTGCTGCTACCTGTCTTAGGCTTGTGTTATAGAATACTCACTTCTAGGTACCAATTTGTGTCTTAGTCAGCCTTTTGTTGCATAATAATCCCTGACCCCCAAATCTCAATGGCATATACAATAAACTTTTTTTTCCCTCACTGCAGTGTTCAAGGGTTGGTTGGGTAGCTCTGCCTCAGGCTGTGGGGCCCTGAGTCTGCTAGGGTGGCTTGCTTTAGGCTGCAGCCTGAGTTCAGATCTGCTCTGCAATGCCACTCTCTGCAGCCAAGGCTGGAGAAGGGCAGCTCCCTGGAGCACGTGTTTCCATCACAGAGGTCAGAAGCTTCCAGAAGGGCAAGAAGAATCTCACAATGTCTCTGAGCAGAGAGTCCTCTGCTCAGAACTGGCCAGTTATTCTCGTTCGTCTTCTGTTTGCTAAAACAGGTCATGGAGCCAAGCCCAGCCTCCCACAGAGGTAGAGAGTGAGGAAGTGGATACTCATTGAACAACTATCTAACATAGTAAAAAAATATATAGGTTCAATGATCTCTAAAAATCTTTGCCAATTTTGTTTTTAAAAATTCAAATTCTCTTATTGTGCCTTTTTATAATTCATAAATATTAAAATTTACTCTTGTATTATTCACGATATCTCCATTGCTGTGAATTTGCAGATTTATAGTGATTGCTTCTTTACATATTAAGTTGTTGATTATTGTTTTATTGATTGGTACAAGCAAAGTCTATTAAGTTTATTATATAATATAAAATGGGATATATTAAAATATTTCAAATTTTTCATATTACTCCCTACTTGCTTTTAAATTTAAATCTATTTCATTTTTGGTATTCACAAGTTGGGATATTCAAAAATCATCAAAATGTCAGATCTCTCAATATTTTTCTTTAGAGTTTCACCCTTTCACATCATGATTAGAAAATCCATCCCTCCGTTCCCCTCTACCTTAACCTCAGCTCCTTTAAGGAGAAAGTTTGTTAGGGGTGGGGCAGAGATCTCCTTTTCCCCAAGATGGACCAAAGGCTGCACACACCCATCCAAGTATGCTGGGGAAATTCAGAGAAGGGAAGGACTTCATCTTTCATGGCTTTGTTGGATGCAGACACTCAACTCTCCATCCTATCAGGCCCCTAGGTGACTTGTACCGTAGGATTCGTCATGAGAGACCTCTGAGTGCTTAAGGAAATACCACCAGTGGATCACGTGGCCCTCAGACAACTTCTAAAATTGCTCCAAAATGAGTAATTCAGTTACTTGGACTCACTATCATATATACTCTGAGTACATTTTCCCTTATAGTGGAAGCCACCTAATTAATGGTATGAAATTTGTCCCTGGTTTTAGCTGAAGGGATCACCACTTTGACAGTGGAAGACATTTAGGGCAGCCTCAGCTCACTGGTTCAGGATTATTACGGATAATGGAATCTCCCTAGACTGCCTCCGTGCAGCCAACGTGGAGTCTGTGCAATCATTAGTACATGCCGCCATTCCTGGATTAATTAAGGCCGCTGGACAAGAGGAACAGTCTATACAGAAACTCAAGCCATGTGGCTTTCTAAAGTAGGCCCTGAGAGTTTGTGTGGTTTGTTCTGCTATTTGGATCAAGGACCCTTGGAGGCATGGCTGTGGTCAGTACTGCAGGTTGGCTTCATCTTGCTATTTGAAGTCCTTTCATACTTGACTCAATTCAGTCTGTATGAGACACACTAAATGAATTTGGTCCCAGCTTCTGTCAGTCAGGTAAATAATCTCCCCTGGGGAAATTCACCAGAAGCCAAGACAGTATAGAAATAAAGGGTGGATATTGTTGGGAGGCATTTTTCCTGGGTCTCTAGAATTCCTGCACATCTTCTGAGCAGAAGCACTGGCTGCTTGTGCTCCAGGCTGCCTTTCCAAGGATGTTGGTATGATAAGCAGCCTTGACAGGTATGGAATCTCAGTAAGGGGGAGGGCAGGTTTGCTTCCAGAATTCGAAGGTAGGTATAGTGTTTTCCACCAGGGCAAAGGTCAGGCAAGCTTACTACCCCTTATTCAAGATTTGAGTTTCCTAACCTCAGGGCTCTTCACCTGTCCTCCTCATGTTTTCAGTGGGAACCGAGGTTTGAGGAGTGGGTGCAGGTGCCGATACCCTGACCACTGCTATTGCTGTCAGTGCTAAACCATCCTCTCCCTGATCCAGGAGCCTCATACCTCCTGCCATGTCCATGAAACGATGGCAGGTTAGTGTGTTAACTTGTAAGCAGGGTAAAATCTCAGACTTGATAATGCTTGATAAATGTATTTTGAAAACAAGTAAAATGTCTGCCTTCCCCATTGGTTCACCTGATGTCCTAAATACTTTTTCCCCAGAAAGCTACACTGGAAGGACCTGCAGCACAACCATTGTCTCAGGAGTCACACACCCAGAATAGTCAGGCCACATCCCTGCGTGGGGTACAAGAGTCAGTGTGGAATGCAGTACCTGTCATCATGAAACAGAATGTCAGGTGACATATACACCTCCACTCTGTCATTCCCAGACTCTGCCCAGATTTAGGGCCACCTCTGTGGTGGGAGAGACTTTAGCTCTTCCTCTTCCGGGGTCAATGTTAGCATAAGGACTCCATTCTTCTTCTTCTTCTTTTTTTTTTTTTTTCTGAGATGGAGTCTTGCTCTGTCGCCAGGCTGGAGTGCAGTGGCACAATCTCGGCTCACGGCAACCTCTGCCTCCAGGGTTCAAGCGATTCTCCTGCCTCAGCAGGAGCTGGGATTATAGGCGTCCACCACCACGCCTGGTTAATTTTTGTGTTTTTAGTAGAGATCGGGTTTCACCATGTTTGCAAGGCTGGTCTCGAACTCTTGACCTCAGGTGATCCGCCCACCTCGGCCCCCTAAAGTGTTGGGATCACAGGCGTGAGCCACCGTGTCTGTCCAGCGGAAGACCCCATTCTTGAAGAACACACCCACCAGGCCTATGACCAGGTGTGGTTCCACCACAACGTCTCCTGATAAAGTTCATGCTTGTCTCACAGACATTCAGATCTGGACAAATCCCTAAAGACCGCTTTCCATCTCAGAAGGGAAACTCGGAAAGACAGACCTGTCCTGACATTTCCCAGCACATGGAGAGGAGTCCTTACGCTCATCATTCTCGTTCGCATCGCGGGGTCCCGCTGACTGCGCAGCACCTGCCGCCGACCAGCTTGCGGCCACTGGGAGGCGCCGGAGGGAGGCCCAGCCAGGGCGCTTCTCACCTCCCACTCAGGCAGCGCGGCTGCTGGGTTTCAGCGTCGCCCGCACCACCTCCCTCCGCGCGCCCAGAGCTTGCTGGGGATACTTCCCCATGTTGTTCCAGTTCCCACCAGGCGGCTCTCCTTTGTTCCTGCAGTGCTAGGGATTTGAGCAGCAACTTGGTGCTGAGGAGCCCTGGATTGCCTGCTGTTCCCTGTTTGGTGTCTCAGCTGTTCCAGTGCCTTAGTAACCAGATCTATGCAACAGCGACTCCGACGAACCACCTCCAGTGGTCAGGGCCTGCCTCCCTGCCTCTTCCCCTCCTCCTCTCTTCCTTCTCTCCTCCTCCTCTTTCTCCTCCTCCTCACCCTCTTCCCCTCTTCCTCCTCGTCCCCTCCTCCTTCTCCATTCTCCTCCTCTCCCCGCTCCTCCTTTTACCCCCTCCTCTTCCCTGTCTCCTCATCCTCATCCTCATCCTTATTCTCCTCTTCCTTTTCCTTTTCCTCCTCCTGGCGTTTTTGTTTTGTTTTGTTTTGTTTTTTTTTTGTTTGTTTTTGTTTTTGTTTTTGTTTTTTTGCCTGACTGGCCTCTGGCAGAAACAGCCATGATCAAGAATGAAATTTTCTAAACCCCGTGCAAGAGTCTTTCCAGAAAGCTGTATTTTCTCTCCCTCTGCGGGTGTTAAACTTTCCTCAGTTTTGTTCTCTGCCTTTTTTGTATCTTTCCCTCTTCTTGCCTCAAGTTCTGTGTATACTTGGGAGCTGTCCTCCAAGACAGCCTTCTGGGTCTAGGGAGGGCCTGAATGAAGCCGCTGTTGAGAACATGGTCATGGAACACCCAACACTAAAGCCATTGCTCGATAGAAAGGCAAAATTATGTTTGTTGCGGGGAAACTGCAGGCAGAGAAGCAGCAGAGCACAGCCCGGACCCGGGCTTGGGCTGGCATCGCTGTGCTGGGCACAGGCTCCAGAAGCACCACGCCCTGTAAAGCCCTTCACTCTGTAGGCCAAATGGAAACATTTGGACAATTATGAAACACTGGAAGCTTCCCAGTCAGGAAGTGACCTTGTGTGGAGAGAAGCCTCCGAAGCTTAGCAGCTAGTCTCAGTGTGTTTTATATTGACCAATTCAGAAAGCTAAAGCTAAGCCAGCTCTCTGCTAAATGAGGGAGGAAATAAGCCCCGAGCCGATCTATGAAGTCTGCCTAGCCCTGCTTTGAATGGAGTTGTTAGTTAAGTGTTTCTTATAAGACTATGTGCTTGTGCTACAAGCAAACCCTCCATTCATGCATCCAAAAGATAATTTTGGGTCTCATAATATATGAGTGTTGTTTCTGTCCCCACGGTTTTTCCGCTGCCAAGGCATCGGAGATTTCTGCCCTCATATTCAGCCTCTGAGAGCCCTGAGGGGGTCCTGGGTCTTCCTGGCCTCACAGCTTGACTGTATAGTTGCCACCTTCCTTTCACAGCTGCTCCCATTGCACTTCTCAGGTTCTTCCAAAGCTGGCTTCCACACCCACTAGGGGCTTTATCCTGGTGACCTTTCCATAGATTAGGGAAAAAAGAAGCAGCTTTTGCTCATCTGTGGAGAGTCAAGGTTTCCAAGGAGCAACAACTAGGACTATTCAGATCTCTGGGAGGTCACTGAGCCAACAGTGCAGAGCGGCCTGACAGCAGGACTTCAAGGCCTGGGTCAACCTCCAAGGCTATTTTGAGACTGTGAACAAACCAATCCTATGTTATGCATCTACGAGTTTCCACAGAAACATACGTTCCTAGAACGGAATCACTGGAGGCTTTAAAGTGATGAGTTTCATCCATATCGGTGAATATGAAAATTTAACTTTATGTATCAGTCTTAACCGAGTAATTTCATTCTATTTGTATTTAGGTACTTTACAGAAAAGCACCTAAAACATTTGTAACCAAGACATACCAATCAATAAAAATCTATTCAATGCACATTCAGGCACTGGGGCAGATACAGAGCTCTGAGAAGTCAGCAATGCTTGGGTATTTCAAAAAGCAGGATACCCTTTTTAATACTCAGAGACAGAACGCCCATAAACTGTTTCACCTGTCAGCACGCCTATAATAAAATCTTTCCCAAGAAAACTGGCTTTCCAAATCCAAAACCTCTTCTGCTCACTATCTCCTTGGCCATGGGTTCATCATTCTCTCTGAGGCTGACTCTGATGGATTCATATGCTTGCCCTGGATACTGGCCTGGAACCAGCCGAGATTTCTACCAGGTCTCTGTCCCCCATCCTGAAGATCAGTCAGGCCCTGAGATACCCGTTTCTGTACTATCTAGGCAGCGCCCTGAGGAGGTAGTGTTCTAGAGTACCTGGGCAGCCACCTGGGAACAGGATTTTCCTGCATGCTCCTTGGTACAAATTGCATGTCTCCCGGGCCCTCTCACTCATCAAGCTTCTGATGTGTCCCCACCACCTCTAGTCCCACATCATATTTCTCCTTCATATTCCCTTCCTTTTCACAGCCTCCAAGAACCTCTGCCACCTCTAACCCCCTGGACACACTCCTCCCTCTGCACCCCATCACTCAGGGAGCTGTGCGCTTCCCTCCAAGATGGTCTTCCTCCTTGTCTACCCCTTACCTTCCTGACCCCTCCTTCCAGGGCACCAAGGCCTCTCCAGAGCCATCTGCAGGAGCTTGTGACTGGCCTCCCACCTCCGTCCTCTCACCTCCTGTAGCTGGGCAATGCTCCAGCATGCTCCTTGTTAATACCCTTCAGGTGCTCCCTGTGCCCTTAGGCAAAGCTCGAATCCATCAGCCAACAGGGCCCTGTGTGCTGTGCCTTCTCCACACTCCCACTCTACCTTTCCTGAATGTATTTCCTCAAAGTACCCAGGACCCGCCAACTCTGAATTCTCACTGTTCCTGGATCATGTGTATATGATCTTCCTGAGGCCAGAGAGTGTTCCCACAGGGCATGAGCACCATGGCCTGCTGTGGCTCCCAGTGGCTTCTTCCCTAGACTGTAGCTTCCAGAGTTAGCACGTCTGTTTTTTTCTGCTGGATTCTGGTTGTCTAGTGCCTGGCATATGGTGAATGAGTAAATGCACAATGAACCTTCACCTATATTTCCTGCCTCACTCTACTGCATTTCAATCCCAGCAATAGCATTTGCAGTTTGTAAAGGCAGGCCTTTGCTTCTGAGAGCCTCTCAGCCCTGTAAGCTATGACTTTACTTCGACCTCTATTGAATTCCTACATTCCTCCTACACCCAACAAAAATTCCTTCTTCATCTAAACATTCTCAAATTTCCCCAGCTCTAATTTGTAATTTATTAGTTGAATTGAATCCAAGATTGAATAAGAGACCATAGAGGGAGAGAGGGCTCTGAGCCCTGTTCCTTGGATCATATTAAGTGTGGACGCTGGGGAAATACTGCCCCAGTCCTGCTTTCTTCCTGGAAATTCCCATTGGCCTGATGAAGCCTAATGGGTTCCCCAGGGATGTGGATGGAAATACTTAATGCTCTATTAGGGCATTTAGAAGACTGCAACACCACACTCACCACTGGCAGAACTGGCCAGCCTGACTCTCTGCATCGCCTAGTAATGTTATGGCAAGCCAGGCTCCTACTGACTCCAGCGAAATGGCACCACGTCTGAGAAGACAAAGAAGACACTCAGAGACAGCGAATGAGACATAGGGTTTATTGGGGGAACTTACATACAGGGATGGTCCAGTGGCAGTGGGCTGGACAAGAGAACCACCACTGTTTGTAAAAAACATGCAGTTTATATAGCATTTTCACTTAGCACCCTCCACCTAGCAACCACCATCTAACCCAAAACAGAAGGCTTTGATCCCCTGTACAACCTATGTTCCAAAAGATGGCTGGGGGTTCAGGTGTCCTTCACAGTTAAGGTATGAAACTCCAGGTTAGCCACTCCCAGAGTTCTTAGCTTGGGACTCCGAACACACATTCTTCGTAGACCATAATATCATTCTCAGTGTATTTGCTTAACTCGTTATCTTGTTATTGCTGTCAGGTGCATCTGCCATAAACATTTCGTCTGTGTATAGTATATAAGGCCTTGCAGGTGCTGCTTATAGCCAGCAAGTGCCCAGGACTTTATATCATTGCATCTCTTCTCCCTTCCTTTGGTTAAAATAATTGCCTGAGGCCCGGTTACAGTTTGCACTCTCGAAAGCATCAAACCCTGGTGCTTCTGAACTTGAGAGATGGCAAGGGAGGGACTGCACCATTTCAAAATCCAGAATCTGTGTGGTAAATACTCTGCAGAGTGGCCAGATATACTTCGGCCGGGCTGACAGAGAGCCAACCCGTGCAAACATGCAGAGATTAAAATAAAGCAATAAAATGAAGGCATGTGCATAGTGATGACAGGACAACCAAGCTTTATTAAAATTATTCTGATATTATTCTTGGTAAACATATTTTTGAAAAAGCCAATTAAATTTATATGAAGAAAAAAGAATATTAGATTAATTTATTTTCAAACTATACTTTGACTATTGATAATTTTTTTAAATTTCTGCAGATAGGTGCATTTCTCTTCTTATAAAAAGAAAACAAGAATTCCATAAAGCTGTGTTTCCTAGGAGAAATGGTGGGGCATTACCACTGTGCAATGTTTAAAGTTTGACCATGAAGGTTGAGGATTCCTCTTGGTGTGTTTAGAGTTTAAAATATTTGGATTTCACAATTAGAAGATAATTATATAGAAGCAAGGAGTGCTGCATGGAGCTTCGATATTAAATAAGCTATCTTTAGAGACATTTGGGATAATAACCTGGCGCCCATGCACAGAGGACTGACTTGACCAATAACTGCCATCAAGCACTGGGAAAGCATTTACAGGTAAATCCTCTCCCAGGTGGGGAAACAATAGTGTGAGGGCTGACAGGTATAGCAAAGGGACTCAGGGATTTGCATTGACTTCTCCTAGCAAAGTGACCTCAGTGTTTTGCATCTTCTTGTGTCAATGAAGCAGGAAGCTCTCAGCCGACATTTGTCCGCTTTTCAGTGTCCTCTGGATTGTTCCGCAGCCTCAGCTTAGTTTCCAGCTTCTGCTTCCATTCTTCTCTGAGCCTGAAAATAGAAGCCAAACACACACAGATGGAGCACTCATCTCCACGGCGGTTGGTTCAGGAGAGCTTTCTTCCTCTCCTGCCAGCCGCTGAAATTACGTGTATGTGTTCAGGTTTTAAAAGTCATGCAGAGGACATGCAAGTTTAAATATATATATATATTTATAATTTATTCATATTTATTTATTTATATGTGTGAGTAAACAGGTTCTCATTTTTGTTAAAAGTACTTAATCTTACTTCTCTGATTTTTCCTTTGAAAATATATTTAAAGTCAGGGAGCGTAAACCTGTCAGTCTAGACTTCTATACACAGCAAACCTATCTTTCAACGGCAGAGGTGAAATAAAGATATTTTTAGACATATGCAAACTGAAAGAAATCACCAGCAGACTGTCACTATGTGACATGTTAAAGGAGTTCCTTCAAACAGAAGGAAAGTGACACAATATGGAAATCTGGATGTACACATGGAATGAAGAGCATCTGAAAAGCAACGATGTGGTTATATATTAATATTTTTTAAAACTACTTAAATCTCTTTAAAAATAGCCCACTGTGGTCAGGCACAGTGGCTCATTCCTGTAATCCCAGCACTTTGGGAGGCCAAGGCGGACAGATCACAAGGTCAGGAGTTCGAGACCAGCCTGGCCAATATGGTGAAACCCCGTCTCTACTAAAAGCACAAAAATTCCCTGGTCATGGTGGCGGGTACCTGCAGTTCCAGCTACTCGGCAGGCTGAGGCAGGAGAATCACCTGAACCTGGGAGGCGGAGGTTGCAGTGAGCCGAGATCGCGACACTGCACTCCAGCTTGGGTGACAGAGTGAGACTCTGTCTCAAAAAAAAAAAAAAAAAAAAAAGCCCACCATTGACAGTGAAACTGTTAATGATATACTGTGGGGTTATAGCATATATAGAAGTAAAGTTGTACTTTGTACAATAGCATAAAGACCAAGAGGGGAGAAATGAGAATATACCATTGTAAGGTTCTTATGCTACACAAAAAGTGAAAAAATATCACCTGAAGGCGGGCTGTGATAAGTTAAGGATGTGTACTATATATCCTAAAGCAACCACTAAACACAAAGAGCAATAGTTAAAAAGCCAACAGAAGAGATAACATGGAATCATAAAAAGTACTCACTTGATCCAAAACAAGGCAGAAAAAGAGAAAAAGGGAATAAACAACAGCTGAGAGAAATAGAGGACACATAGCACGATGGTAGATTTAAAACAAATCATACCAATTAATGTTAATGGTGTAAACAATGCAATAAAAATGCAAAGACTGTCAAATTGGATTTTTAAAAGACAATATCCAAATATATGCTGATTATAAGAAATCCACTTTAAATATGAAGACAAAATAGGTTAAAAGTAAAAGGATGAAGAGATAGTCCATGCTAAACCTAATTAAAGAAGGCTGGTGTGGTCATATTAATATCAAAGTAGTTTTCATAGCAAAAAATATTACCACAGAGAAAGAGAGTCATTTTGTAATAAGGGGGTCAGTTCATCAAGATGATATAACAGTCTGAAACATTTATGTACCTAATAACAGAATTTCAAAATACATGAAGCAAAATGTGATGGAACTGCAAGGAGAAGTAGACAAATCTGTAATTAGAGCAGAGATTTCAATACCCATCTTTCAATAATCAGTAAAACAAGTATACAAGAAATTGACAAGGATATAAAACACTTGAACAACACTATCAACCAACTTGATATTTATAGAATATTTATAGAATATTCTCCCTAACAACAGCAGAACACACATTCCTTTCAAACATACATGGAATATTTGCGAAGATGGAAAATATTCTGGGCTATAAAACAAGTCTCAATAAATTTAAAAGGATTCAATATGTTCCCCGTCTGCAACAATTAAATTAGCCTTAATAACAGAAAGATATCTGGAAAGTCCCCTAAATATTATGAAACTAAATAACAAATTCTAAATAACCCATAAATCAAAGAAACAACCATAAATTGAAATTTTAAAAAGTCAATTATAATAATACCAAAAATACAAAATAGAGGTAAATCTGACAAAAGATATGTATGACTCATGTGCTGAAAACTGCAAACCATTGCTGAGAGATATTAAACCAGACCTAAATAAAGGGACATATATCTTGTGTTCATATATCAGATACTCTAAATATTGTTAGGACGTCATTTCTCCCTAAATTGACCTAAAGATTCAATTCCATCCCAATCAAACCAGCAGGCTGTTTTACATAACAGAAATTGACAAGTTGATTCCAAAATTCATATGAAAATGCAGAGAACCTAGGATAACTAAAACAACTTTGAAAAAGAAGAAAAAGTTGTAAGACTTACACCACCCGACTTCAAGAATTATTGTAAACCTAAGTAATCAAAACAGTGTGACATTGGTGCCAATGGACAAATAGATCAATGGGACAGAAGAGGTCCAAAAACATTCCTACACATAGATGAGTCATTAATTTTCAACAAACGTGCAAAGACAATGTAGTGGAGAAAGGATGGTCTTTTCAACAAATGGTGCTGGAACCACTGGATATGCAAAAAAAGTGAACTGCAGTCTGTACCTCATATTATATTAAAAATCAAGTCAAAATATGTTATTAATCTAAATGCAAAACTTAAATTCATGAGACTTCTAGAAATAAAACAGAAGACAATCTTTGTGACCTTGGGATAGGCAAAGTCTCCTTAGAGACAACAAAAGCAAAATCTATAAAAGAAATTTTTCTCATAAATTAGACTTGATCAAAACTGAGAACATCTCTGCAAAAGAGTAAACCCAGAGAAAATGAAAAGAAGACAATGATGAAGATGAGAGAAGAAACTAGTAAAATAGTTCTTATCTATTAAGGAGATATGGATATCAATTCAAACAGTAAGAAAAAAATAGAAAGGAATACAGAAAAAGGGAAACCGTAAAGTACTCTAAGTAACTAAGATGGTAGAAACAAGCCAGTTACAATAAATGAAAAAGGACTAAACTCACCAATTTATACTAAAATATGTCAGATTAGAAAAACATCCAATCTAACTATGTCCTTTTTTTTTTTTTTTTGGAGAAAGCGGGGTCTCTGATGCTCAGGCTGGAGTGCAGTGGCACCGTCACGGCTCACTGCAGCCTTGACCTCCCAAGGCTCAAGTGATCCTCCTATTTCAGCCCCACTCCTCCTTCCCCCCCAGTAGCTGGGACTACAGGCTCGTGGCAGCATGCCTGGCCAATTTTTGTATTTTTTATAGGGACAGAGTTTTGCCATATTGCCCAGGCTGGACTCAAACTCAAGTGTTCTACTTGCCTTGGTTTCCCAGAGTGCTGGGATTACAGGCATGAGCCACTGTGCTCAGACAACCAGCTGCTGTTTAAAAAAGACACATCTAGAATTATAAGGACAGAGATAGGTTGAAAATAAGAACACAGAAAAAAGATATATAAGGCAGATGCTAATAAAAACAAGATTGGTTTGGCTATGTTGACAGACTTAATATAAAGTCTGTTAATACAGTTATAAAGTCTGTTGATAAAAAGATCTTCAAAGAAAAAATCATCAGGGATAAAGTCACTGCCTAATAATAAAAAGGCTCACCTCACCATGAAGATATTACACTTCTGAACATGCATGCACCTAATAAAATAGCCTCAAAATACATACAAAAAAATTAATGGAACTACTTGGATTGTGAAGAGGTGGTGAGCAAGAAGGGAAAGGGAAATTGCACTCTTTTTTTTTTTTCAAAATAACATTGTTTAGAAAACCTTTATAGTAGAAGATTTCAAGCATATAAAAAAAGTAGAGAAACTAGTAATAAAGAACGCCCCTATAGCTACTCCCCAGCTTCCCCAGCTTAAGGCTGATCTCCTTTCCCACATCTCCCTTCTCCTGCATAATAAACAAAATAACTGTATTTAGCTATTTTGTCCTTAAAGTTAGTAACTCTTTTAAAAAGAAACTACCTTGCCATTATCACGCTTAAAACATTAACAGAAGGTACTCGATATCATGAAATAAATATTTCATTGGTTCACAACTTCGAATGTCTTTTAATGTTGAACGTTAGGTTGGTTGAATCAGGACCCGAATAAAGCGCACACATTCCTATTTGTTGCTATATCCTTTAGGTCTTCTTTAATCTGGAAATTCTCCCTCATCTTTCCCCTTCCCTTGCAGGCTTTTTTTTTTTTTTTTTTTGAAACCAGATTGTTTGTTCTGGAGAGTAGGCAGTTTGAATTTTGCTGACTGTATTCCTGTGTGACTCTAACCCATTCCTCTGTCTCCTGTACATTCTGTTAATTAGTGGCTAGCACTAGAAGTTTGATTATTTTATTTTATTTTATTTTTGACAAACTACATCACCGGTGATATGATGGACGGCCATCAAATCTGTCTGGTTGTATCTCTCTTTTTTTTGATGTTAGCAGATATTAATGATCATTAGATCCAATTTACTTTCGTTAGGTGTTGCCAAATGTCAATAGCTTCTTTCTACCCGTTGCTTTTCACTTGTGTTTGGAGCCTGGAGCCATGGGGGAGGGGCCCTGCAGCAGGAGCTGTAGTCCAGGAGACATGAAGTCACTGCTAGAAAACAGGACCCAGAGCAGGAAGGGTGTGGGGAAGAAACAGGCAGACTTAGCCTCCAGTCCTCTCATCTCCTGTCGACAGAACCTAGCGAGAAGCTGAAGGACAAGGTGATTCAAGGACTAGAATGGGAAGAAGGGTCAGCTGAGGGAGGAGAATTAATGGCGATGGGGGTCAAAGCAGATCAGCCTGGCAGGAAAGACAGGAATGGGAATGAGTCCTGGACCAAAGTAAGTAGGCAGCAAAGACCCATCTAAGAGCCAATTCCACGGTTTTCTTGGATCCAGTCAAGCATGCTTTTCTTGAGCACCTATTATATATTCAGCACTGCAGTACGACTTTGGAGAATACACAAGCAATATAAAAAATGGCGCTTTCTCCATTCCACAAATAGGGCAAGTTGTTCCCTTGCCTCAGGGTGTTTGCACATGGCATTTCTTCTACCTAGAATGCTCTTGTCCATTCTCCCACCTTTGCTCAACTCGCTTCCCTAAAAGAGGAGGTTGGGGGGTGCCATCTTCATTACCTGGAGGGCTGGACCTCAGAGTGTGGGCTGCCAACTCCAGCATGCCAACACATCTGCACAGCAGCTCAACAAGCTGCTGGTGCCCAAGGGCCAAGTGAACCAGCTCTGAAGCTGGGGCCCCAGAAGACTGCAGAAAAAAATGCTCAGACCCTGTAGTGGGCAGGTGGAAGATGGCAGCATCTGTGTCGCCTCCCTGACCAGTTCCAAAACGAGGGAGGTTTGTGCACACCCCTGTGTGCATCGGTAGCCCAGGTGCTCCATCTGCTAATGAAAGAAGACGATCAAGTTTGCGCTCCCTCTGCCCACACTCAAAGGGCAGTAACTCACCAGCATCCCTCTTCCTTCTCTTAGTGTCTCTTTCTCCATGATTAAAATAGTGATGAGGACAGTGAGACCTAGGGAGATTTGGTTGCTCACCCCAGGGACCCAGAAGGATGAGCCCAGGCAGCTGGCTGCAAAGTCTCTGCTGTTCACCACAATTCTGAGCTTGTTCCCACCCTTGCTCACTCTTGCAATTTTGTTTTCGTCTTGTTTTTCTCCTCCAAGGGATATCTTCCTTTGGCGTATTGCTGCTGCCATATTAGAGCCTGGATTGTTAAATGGGAGTGCAGAAGAGGGAGGGGAACTAACATTCCTGAGCCCTGACCTTGGGTTTGGTACCAGGCTGGGTGTTGTCGGTACATTTCCATAGTCAAGCCTCCTAACAGCCCAATGATGGGGACTTTATTTTCCATTTTGTGAAGGGACAACATAGAGTGTTAATTAGAGCAGCGCCTCTGGAGCCTGGCTACCCAGATTCAAATCAGAAGAGGGCAAGGAGAACAAATAAGTTAAAGTCTTCTGCCACCCTATCGACCAAAAAGTTTACATCCTTGCATTCTTTTGTTATATGCATAGATACTGCATGTGTGTGTGTGTGTGTGTATATATATATATATATATATTTTTTTTTTTTTTTGAGACAGAGTTTTGCTCTTGTCACCCAGGCTGGAGTGCAAAGGCAAGATCTCGGTTCACCACAACCTCCGCCTCCCAGGTTCAAGTGATTCTCCTGCCTCAGCTTCCTGAGTAGCTGGGATTACAGGCGTGGCCACCACACCCAGCTAATTTTGTATGTTTAGTAGAGACAGGGTTTCTCCCTGTTGGTTGGGCTGATCTCAAACTCTCGACCTCAGGTGATCCGCCTGCCTCGGCCTCCCGAAGTGCTGGGACTACAGGCGTGAGCGACCACGCCAGGCCGCATGTATATATTTTTAGTATTTTAACAACCTGCACAATTTGCTTCAGAGGCTATTTTGTTCACCCCTTGGCTTGTGTGTCTCTTGGAGCCTTTGGTTTCTGCATCTTCCTCAGGCCAATTTCACTTCACCTGAGGCCTTTTGCCTCACGCACACATGGTACAGGACTCTGAGCGGCCTAGCCTGGGGGACGAAGATGGCAGGAACTGCAGAAATGACTGGCCACCCAAGTCAGCTTTCTGTGCCCTACTACTGTACTTCAGCAGGTGGGATGGTAGTCGGGAATACCGACTTACAGCTCTCTGTAAGTGGGAGGCTGGGTTCCCCTCTAGGGTTCAGGAGGGGCTTTGGGAAGGCAGCAGTGAGTTTACCGCCTGTGAATTAAGGCACGTCGTCAGTCCAGTGGCCATGCAGTCATGGGCCCTGCCGTCTGGACAGCACACAAAGTCTCATACTCCCTTACCACACATAAGCCATGGCCTCCTCAGACAGCTGGCTGAGCTGTCCCTTTGAGGGGACAGAGCTCAAAAGGGCGGTCCCTCCCTGCAGCCCATGATGGCTTTCTGCAGTGTGTGTGTGAGGGTAGCGAGCCTGCACTGCTTCCACAGCACGGTGACCGTCCTTTCCCACGGGAGTCAAGTCACTGCACTCCACTGCTCGGCAGACTCACTGGGCCAGAACAGGGATGCACATAAGGAGAGACCCCGCCTTCCCCTCCAGGAACCACGCAGGGCATCTTGTGTTTTCACCCAAATGGGCGCTGAGAACCGGGCACTGCTTTCTTTGCTTGATTGCTTTTTACAGACACAGTGTTTGCCCCCCACCCCCACCCCATTTAGTGTAACCCTCATGTGCTAGAAGGTGACATAGTGACAGAGAGGAGAGAGTTTTCCAGTTCATAAAGATAAGAATTAAATGACTGTAAGCATGGAAAATTAAAATAATTACCTCCTCTGAGATGCCCATCTGGCATTCTTCTGAGGAAATTAATTTTGCTCTTACAAAACAGACAAGATAATAATGGCTTGAAAGTCAGTGAAAGTTCATCGACGGTCACAAAGGTACCACTGGTGCAGAGGTTGATAGTAGGACAATTGTGTGGGGGCTCAGGGAACTCTTTGTACCTTCTGCTTAATTTTGCTTATAATTTAGAACCTGAAACTGTTGTAAATTATAAGATGTATTTTAAAAATGAATTAATTCTAAAAAGTAGACAAACAAGCCACATACTTTCTCAGTGCGCTTCTTCCCAGACGATGTTCTTCCGATTCTCGGTAGTAAGTCTGTTTACCAATTTCCCTTTCCCAGAAACGCTTGAGATCATGGCAGGTGTTCCGGCAGAAGACCTCCCGACGGGTGTACTGATTGTTCATCCCCTAAAAAAGAAAATAGCCATACAAATAACCAAAACACATATGAAGAAATGCTCAACATCATTCATCATCAGGGAAATGTAAATTAAAACCACAATGAGATACCGTCTTACTCCAATCCACCTTACTCCAATTTGACTGTTTAAAATAAAAAAACTGATAGGTGTTGGTGCAGATGCAGAGCAAAGAGAACACTTACATGCTGTTGGTAGGAAAGTAAATGAGTACAACCTCTTTGGAAAACAGTATGGAGATTTCTCAAAGAACTGAGAGTAGATCTACCATTCGATCCAGGAATTCTGACTACTGGGTACCTACCTAAAGGAAAAGAAGTAATTATATAAAAAAGACACCTGTATCCTGTATGTGTTTGTTTATCACAGCACAATTCACAATTGCAAAGATACGGAGTCAAACTAAGTGCTCATTAACTGATGAGTGGATCAAGAAAATGTGTGTGTGTGTGTGTGTGTGTGATGGAATACTACTCAGCCATAAAAAAGAACAAAATAATGTCTTTTGCAGCAACTTGGATGGAACTGGAGGCCATTATCCTAATGAAGTAACTCTGGAATGGAAAACCAAATACTGTGTGTTCTCACTTATAAGTCGCAGCTAAGCCACGTGTTCATAAAGGGTTTATAAACACAGTGGTATAATGGGTATTGGAGACTCAAGGGAGAGAGGTTGGGGATAAAATGTCACTTATTGGGTGCCATGTACACTATTTGGGTGACAAGTGCACTAAAAACCGTGACTTAAACACTATACAATTTACCCATGTAACAAAAACCCACGTGTACTCCTAAAGCTATTGACATAAAAAATAGAAGGTGAACCCCCATAAAACATGATCCCTGAGACTCTGCAGGGTATAGGCATCCTGACCCTGCTGTTGATGTGAGGGATACCTGGCCAGCCACAGGACCTCTGCAAGTGGGAGGACAATGGCGGCCTCAGTGCTTGCTGCTGGCTGGTTGTCAGGACACAGTGAGATGTGAGTGCAAGCCTCCCACAAGCTGGCACCTGGCAAACGCCTCTGCCCTTCCTTCCTCCTCACAGAAGAATCATTTCTCAACTTCCGGCAGCAGGAACATGCACCAGGAATTTTGTGAACCTAAGTCCATTTCGTTATCACAACAGCTACATGAGATGGCCATGACCTTCATCATCTTCTAGGTGAGACATTTGAGGAGTGACAGGCTTCAGACTTCTGAAAGTTTCCAGGCCCTTTACTGAAGGGGTTTATCAGAGAAAATGGTTCCAGTGCCTGACACCCCCAGGGCAAGCTGCTTTGAGGTGTATGTGTTTGTGTGCGCATGCACACACGTGGGCTCTTGTGTGTGGAATTATACATATCAGACACTCAAAATGCTCACTTTTTTACATGCAGAAACTGCTCGACTTTCAGACCAGCTGAGTGGATACAGTAGAAAGCTCAAAAGCAGGGACTGCAGAAGCTCCTGTCTGCTGGTGGGAACCCCTGCAGAAGAGTGTGGGGAGATGGGAGCCTGGAGAAGCTGGCCTGGCATGCCCCGGAGAGAATTTGGACCTTATCCCAGGAAGGGCTTTCAGTGGGGAAATGGTGGGTCCAGACAGGCATTTTGCCAGATGTTCTGGGGGCAGAGACTGGAGAGGTGAGAGCGTATGCAGGGGGAGAAGTGACTGGGCTGCTGGAGGAGCCCAGAGAGATGCTGTGACCAGGGTGGGAGGGGCAAGGATGATGAAGAGTGGACAGATTCACAGGAAACTCTGCGTGGAAAATGAAGGAGAAGGGCTGTCAGTGGGTACTGCCCTGGCTCTGCTTGTGCACAGATGGGAAATGTAGGAGGAGGAGGGCTATGGGGAGTGGGCTCAGGCTGTGCTGGATGGATGGAGTTTGAGTTTCCTGGGTGCCGACCCCCAGGGGGAAGCAAGGAGGGGTGCCTGACACATGGGTCTGGAACTCAGCATAGAGGTCTGTGCCACAGGTCTCAGAAAGACAGACCGGGACAGTGGGGCAAGGTAGAAGGAGAAAGGGGTTTGAAGCCAGATGTTCACTCCAGACCTGTGTTTCCACTGCCTTGATGTGCCGTCTATTTGTCACATGGGTTCTCCTGGCCTCAGTTTTCTCATCTTTAAAATTTCTCTGAAGGCCAAGTTTGACTCCAAATGTGAAAGTGTTCTGCAATTTATAAAGTTCTGAATAAATGTAACCGATGAGCTTGGTCCTCGCCCACTGATTTTTCTGACTGTTGTCTGGCATAGGGAATCATTAGTCGAGCACAGGGACATCATTAGTCTGAGCTAATTAAATGTCATTGAAAACCCTGAATAACTGTGAATCTTTATTTACACACAATATTGAGTGTGTGGCTTCTTGGGTATATGACAGATTCATTTATCTCTATCCTTGATCTGTTGGCCACCATTTAGGAAAGCTTGGATGACAGTAGAAGTTCTTAAGTTGAACCATGTACTACGTACGGCCATGCCCAGAGGAGCATTGGGTAAGAGCGTTTGTCCTATATTCTTTCACTTCTCATATGTCAGAGATAAGCCTCACCACGCCCACTCACTGGGAGGTGTCCCACATGTGTAAAATGGGAGATACATGTTTTTCTAAGAAATAGCAGAGCTCCCTCTGGGTTGAAGAGTGACATCCATCTCTACCTCCGTCTGCATAACAGTATTTTACAAACTAACTAGCTGTGTGTGTGTGTGTTTTGCTGGAAAATGCTGCTGACACAATGGTGAAAACAAGTAAAATCTCTAAGAAAAAATGCATTTCACTTTTTTTTTTTTTTTTTTTTGAGACGGAGTCTTGCTCTGTCGCCTGGGCTGGAGTGCAGTGGCCAGATCTCAGCTCACTGCAAGCTCCGCCTCCCGGGTTCACGCCATTCTCCTGCCTCAGCCTCCCGAGTAGCTGGGACTACAGGCACCCGCCAACTCGCCTGGCTAGTTTTTTGTATTTTTTAGTAGAGACGGGGTTTCACCGTGTTAGCCAGGATGGTCTCGATCTCCTGACCGCGTGATCCGCCCGTCTCGGCCTCCCAAAGTGCTGGGATTACAGGCTTGAGCCACCGCGCGCGGCTGCATTTCACTTTTAAACAAACTACCTTGTCTTAGCTTGTTTTAGTCATTGTCCTTACTATGGGCAGAACTGTAGTGGCTACTATCACCAATTTTGTAGCTTCAAGGAAACACAATTAATGATAAGTTTAGAAATACACTTTTAGGAAAAGATAAAAATAAAGCAGAAAGAGGGGATTAAATATGTTTAGGCCAGGTGCAGTGGCTCATGCCTGTAATTCCAGCATTTTGGGAGGCTGAGGCTGGAGGATCACTTGATCCCAGGAGTTTGAGACCATGCTGGGCAACATATAGAGATCCCGTCTCTACAAAAATAAAAAATAAAAAATTAGCTGGGCGTAGTGGTATGTGCCTGTGGTCCCAGCTATTCAGGAGGCTAAGGTGGGAAGATTGCTTGAGCCCAAGAGGTCAAGGCTGTAGTGAGCCATGTTTGTATCACTGCACTCTAGCCTGGGGGACAAAGTGAGACCCTGTCACAAACAAACAGACAAACAAACAAATATGTAATACCCCATCCTTCTTCACTCTAAAGGGCTGACACTGGGATAAGACAGGTCCCTTCCTCAGGGGACTTCAGATAACAGGGAGTGAGGCACTGGCACTGCATATGATAGGCACTGAAATGGGACACACAAGGAGGGTGCCCTGACCTGACCAAGGCTTTGGGGCTCCTTCTAGGGGGAGGGAGTTGCAGGATGAGTGGACAGGAGCACCCAGGGTGCAGGAAGTGGTCTGTGCAGAGACCTGCAGTGGGAACCTTGCAGAACAAAGAGTTGCAGAAACAGATTGGGGATTGCCTGAGGTCGAGTTGCGGGAGGGGACTGAGGGCAAAGGAGCATGGGGGCTCTTTTTAGGATAATGGAAATGTTCTGTGTCTTGTTTATTAGTTATTTATTTATTTTTTAAGAGAGAGTTTCGCTCTGTCACCCAGGTTGGATTGCAGTGGCACGATCTCAGCTCACTGCAACCTCCATCTCCTGGGTTGAAGCAATTCTCCTGCTTCAGCCTCCCGAGTAACTGGGATTACAGGTGCCTGCCACCACCCCTGGCTAATTTTTGTATTTTTAGTACAGACAGGGTTTCACCATGTTGGCCAGGCTGGTCTCAAACTCCTGACCTCAGGTGATCCACCTGCCTCCACCTCCCAAAGTGCTGGGGTTACAGGTGTGAGCCTCCGTGCCTGGCCTATATCTTGTTTATAGTGTTGATTATATAGCAGTATACAATTGCTAAAACTTACCAAACTCTATATTTTAAATGAGTGAATTTCACTACACATAAGTTATTCCTCAGTAAACATAGGGGAAAAGCTTCTTCTGTCTTTGGACTAGAAGTTCAAGTTCCCTGGGCTGGGCACGGTGGCTCATGCCTGTAATCTCAGCACTTTGGGAAGCCAAGATGGGTGGATCACTGAAGGTTCGAGATCAACCTGTCCAATATAGTGAAACCCCATCTCTACTAAAAATACAAAAAATTAGCCGGGTGTGGTGGTGGGTGGGCACCTGTAGTCCCAGCTACTTGGGAGGCTGAGGCAGGAGAATGGCGTAAACCCAGGAGGCGGAGCTTGCAGTGAGTCAAGATCGTGCCACTGCACTCCAGCCTGGGTGACAGAGAGAGACTCCATCTCAAAGAAAAAAAAAAAGAAGTTCAAGTTCCCTGGCTCTAACCTACCGGGAGACTCTGTTAGCATCTTGGCATTAGGGTTTAGCCCATTTCTTCACAAATAACGTGTATTTCTGTGAGTATTTGTGTTTCAATTTCCTAGTGTCTACAGTGAAGACAACTGCTCCTCTTAGTAGAAGTGTGATGAGGAGACTATCCGTAGTTGGAAAGCTCTTGATAAGTAAATAGCTCTATTCCTCTGTATCCCCTCAGCCCAAAACGCCATCCAACCTTGTGCTTGAGAGAATTCGTGCTGCTGCGTCCAGTCAATCAGCACCAACTTGGACGAACCATAACCTCTATAACCCTTAGGAATTTTACTTCACAAAATCAACAATTAACGCTTACAGAGAACAACCGCATGAAGGGCTGTGAAGACATTGATTCGGTCAAACCAAATGTGTCGCACTTGACCGCCTGTGAGGCATCTGTGCTGCCCCAGGAGCCAACTCACATTCGGCAAATTGACGGGAACAAAGGAACATTTGTCCCTTGTGAGCTTTAACGCTGTGCCAGCAATTTGATTTCCCAAGTCTCAGTTACCCAGAGTATTAAACTCAAATTGAGAAATCTGAGAGCTGCTTTTTTAAAAGAGGCTTTTGGCTTACACTGAGTGTGCTTGTGACTCTTGGCTAGGATGGTTCAATGCACACCAGCTGACTGCGCACACCGCTCACGTATTTCTTGCCTATTCAACACCTGAGAGCAAGTATTTCATGATTATTTTTCACATATCCAAAAGTATGTTTAACCACCTTTCACATTTTTCTTTATGATTGGGGCTTGAAATAGAACAGAAGGGTTCCAGTTCCAAGTAAGATGGAGGAAGTACACCCTAATCTGTCCCTCCAAAGAATGCAGCCTGGACAGAATGTGTGGTGCAGCTGTTTGAGGACTCTGAAAAGTAAACAGCAGCAGGTAGATTAGGGGAAAACCCCCAGAATTCCAGTTACCATTGAACAGTGCTAGATTTTCTGTTTTTACTCTGGTATCCCCCGTTTAGACTCAAGGCAACCCAGAAGTGGGAACAAGGATAGAAAGAGCTCTGAGAAGTCCTCTGGTTCCGGGGAGAAAGGGAATTGGAACTCTCACACCTTGCTGGTAGACTGCAGGATGGTACAGGTATTATTGTGAAAAACAGTTTGGCAGTAGTTTCTTTTCTTTTTTTCTTTTCTTTCCTTTTTTTTTTTTTTGAGAAGAAGTTTCCCTCTTGTTGCCCAGGTTGGAGTGCGATGGCGTGATCTTGGCTCACTGCAACATCCACCTCCCAGGTTCAAGGGAGGGTATGACTGCAGAGGCAAAGCATGAAGGAGCTGAGGGGAACCTGATGGAATTGTTCTGCATTCTTCATGGCGGTGGTTACACGAAGTTGTATGTATGTTAAAATTCATAGAACTAGGCCGGGTGCGGTGGCTCACGCCTGTAATCCCAGCACTCTGGGAGGCCGAGACGGGTGGATCACGAGGTCAGGAGATCGAGACCATCCTGGCTAACACGGTGAAACCCCGTCTCTACTAAAAAATACAAAAATCTAGCCGGGCGAGTTGGCGGGTGCCTGTAGTCCCAGCTACTCCGGAGGCTAAGGCAGGAGAATGGCGTGAACCCAGGAGGCGGAGCTTGCAGTGAGCTGAGATCTGGCCACTGCACTCCAGCCTGGGCGACAAAGCGAGACTCCGTCTCAAAAACAAAACAAAACAAAAATTCATAGAACTGAGTACACACAAAAGAATCATTTTTTAGGCCGGGCGCGGTGGCTCAAGCCTGTAATCCCAGCACTTTGGGAGGCCGAGACGGGCGGATCACGAGGTCAGGAGATCGAGACCATCCTGGCTAACAGGGTGAAACCCCGTCTCTATTAAGAAATACAAAAAACTAGCCAGGCGAGGTGGCGGGCGCCTGTAGTCCCAGCTACTCGGGAGGCTGAGGCAGGAGAATGGCGTGAACCTGGGAGGCGGAGCTTGCAGTGAGCTGAGATCCGGCCACTGCACTCCAGCCTGGGCGACAGAGCGAGACTCCCTCTCAAAAA